>NC_044559.1:20957950-21264200 GCF_007565055.1 Rhinopithecus roxellana
GCAATAATTCATAGCCTACCAACCAAAAAAAGTCCAGGACCAGATGGATTCACAGCTGAATTCTACCAGAGGTACAAGGAGGAGCTGGTACCATTCCTTCTGAAACTATTCCAATCAATAGAAAAAGAGGGAATCCTCCCTAACTCATTTTATGAGGCCAACATCATCCTGATACCAAAGCCTGGAAGAGACACAACAAAAAAAGAGAATTTTAGACCAATATCCCTGATGAACATTGATGCAAAAATCCTCAATAAAATACTGGCAAACCAGATCCACCAGCACATCAAAAAGCTTATCCACCATGATCAAGTGGGCTTCATCCCTGGGATGCAAGGCTGGTTCAACATTCGCAAATCAATAAACGTAATCCAGCATATAAACAGAACCAAAGACAAAAACCACATGATTATCTCCATAGATACAGAAAAGGCCTTTGACAAAATTCAACAGCCCTTCATGCTAAAAACGCTCAATAAATTTGGTGTTGATGGAACGGATCTCAAAATAATAAGAGCTATTTATGACAAACCCACAGCCAATATCATACTGAATGGGCAAAAATGGGAAAAATTCCCTTTGAAAACTGGCACAAGACAGGGATGCCCTCTCTCACCACTCCTATTCAACATAGTGTTGGAAGTTCTGGCTAGGGCAATCAGGCAAGACAAAGAAATAAAGGGTATTCAGTTAGGAAAAGAAGAAGTCAAATTGTCCCTGTTTGCAGATGACATGATTGTATATTTAGAAAACCCAATTGTCTCAGCCCAAAATCTCCTTAAGCTGATAAGAAACTTCAGCAAAGTCTCAGGATACAAAATCAATGTGCAAAAATCACAAGCATTCTTATACACCAATAACAGACAAACAGAGAGCCAAATCATGAATGAACTTCCATTCACAATTGCTTCAAAGAGAATAAAATACCTAGGAATCCAACTTACAAGGGATGTAAAGGACCTCTTCAAGGAGAACTACAAACCACTGCTCAGTGAAATAAAAGAGGACACAAATGAATGGAAGAACATTCCATGCTCATGGATAGGAAGAATCAATATCATGAAAATGGCCATACTGCCCAAGGTAATTTACAGATTCAATGCCATCCCCATTAAGCTACCAATGACTTTCTTCACAGAATTGGAAAAAACTGCTTTAAAGTTCATATGGAACCAAAAAAGAGCCTGCATTTCCAAAACAATCCTAAGTCAAAAGAACAAAGCTGGAGGCATCACGATACCTGAATTCAAACTATACTACAAGGCTACAGTAACCAAAACAGCATGGTTGGTACCAAAACAGAGATATAGACCAATGGAACAGAACAGAGTCCTCAGAAATAATACCACACATCTACAGCCATCTGATCTTTGATAAACCTGAGAAAAACAAGAAATGGGGAAAGGATTCCCTATTTAATAAATGGTGCTGGGAAAACTGGCTATCCATATGCAGAAAATTGAAACTAGATCCCTTCCTCACATCTTATACAAAAATTCACTCAAGATGGATTAAAGGCTTAAATGTAAAACCCAAAACTATAAAAACCCTAGAAGAAAATCTAGGCAATACCATTCAGGAACTAGGCATGGGCAAGGACTTCATGTCTAAAACACCAAAAGCAACAGCAACAAAAGCCAAAATTGACAAATGGGATCTAATTAAACTAAAGAGCTTCTGCACAGCAAAAGAAACTACCATCAGAGTGAATAGGCAACCTACAGAATGGAAGAAAATTTTTGCAATCTACTCATCAGACAAAGGGCTAATATCCAGAACCTACAAAGAACTCAAACAAATTTACAAGAAAAAAACAAACAACCCCATCAAAAAGTGGGCAAAGGATATGAACAGACATTTCTCAAAAGAAGACATGGATACAGCCAACAGACACATGAAAAAATGCTCATCATCACTGGCCATCAGAGAAATGCAAATAAAAACCACAATGAAATACCATCTCACACCAGTTAGAATGGCAATCATTAAAAAGTCCGGAAACAACAGGTGCTGGAGAGGATACGGAGAAATAGGAACACTTTTACACTGTTGGTGGGATTGTAAACTAGTTCAACCATTATGGAAAACAGTATGGCGATTCCTCAAGGATCTAGAACTAGAATTACCATATGACCCAGCCATCCCATTACTGGGTATATATCCAAAGGATTATAAATCATGCTGCTATAAAGACACATGCACACGTATGTTTATTGTGGCACTATTCACAATAGCAAAGACTTGTAATCAACCCAAATGTCCATCAGTGACAGACTGGATTAAGAAAATGTGGCACATACACACCATGGGATACTATGCAGCCATAAAAAAGGATGTGTTTGTGTCCTTTGTAGGGACATGGATGCAGCTGGAAACCATCATTCTCAGCAAACTATTGCAAGAACAGAAAACCAAACACCATATGTTCTCACTCATAGGTGGGAACTGAGCAATGAGATCACTTGGACTCGGGAAGGGGAACATCACACACTGGGGCCTACCATGGGGAGGGGGGATGGGGGAGGGACTGCATTGGGAGTTATACCTGATGTAAATGACGAGTTGATGGGTGCTGACGAGTTGATGGGTACAGCACACCAACATGGCACAAATATACATACGTAACAAACCTGCACATTATGCACATGTACCCTAGAACTTAAAGTATAATAAAAAAAAATAATTAAAAGAAAAAAAAGAAAATGAAAAGGTAAGCCACAGACTGAACAAAAATATTTGCAATACACATATCTGACAAACGTTTTGTATCCAGACTACACAAATAACTTTTACAACCTAATGTGATGATTTTAAAATGGGCTAAATATTTGAAGACACTTCACAAAATAAGATTTACTGATGGCCAAAGCTATGTGAAAAGATCCTCAACATTGTTAGTCATTAGGAAACACAAATATAAACCATAATGAAGTATCACTATATATCCAAAACAATGGCTTAAAAAAGTACTGTCAATACCAATATTGACAAGGATGTGAAGCAACTGGAGACCATACTCATTGTTAGTAGGAATGTAAAAATGGTATAACCAGGCAAACAGTTTGGCAGTTACCAAGTTAAATATACAATTATCCTTTGATCCAGCAATTCCATTCCTTGGTATTTACCCAAGAGAAATGATAATGTATATCCACATAAAAACCCATATGTGAATGTTCATAGCAACTTTATTCAGAATAGCTAAACACTAGAAATAACTTGAATTCCCATCAATGGGTAAAATAAACCAATTGTGTTTTTGCATACAATGGAATATTGCTCCACAATATAAATCAGTGAATTACTGATCACACAACAACATGGATGGATCTCGGAAAACTACTTCCTGAAAATAAAAGTCAGGCACAAAAAAGTACACAGTGTATAATTCCATTCATATAAAATTCTAAGAAAGACAAAACTAATCTATAACAATAAAAAACAGATCCACTGTTGCTTGGGCTGGGTGGTGGCTGGGAATATTGACTTGCCAAGTGGCATAAGGAGCATTTTGGAGGGGTGGTGATTATGGCAGTGGTTACTTGAATGCATGCATTTGTCAAACCTTACCAAGCTATACACTTAAAATAAGTGCCTTTTATATGTAGGTTATATATTGATAAAGCTGATTTTTAAAAAGAAAATCTATCTATACATATACATATATATGCATATATACTTATACAGTATATGCTTAAAGGTTCAGAAAGATACATTCAAAAGTATAGAACAGCAATATTTCAAAGGTGACGTTAAAAATATTTAATGATGGGAAGCACAAGCATTGACCCATCAGAAGAAATGGTAGGTTTGAACAACTGTTACAGCCAACCCGTGTGAATGAGATGAGTGTTAGTCCAGAAAAACAATAGCTATGAGTGGTAGGATTATAGACATCCTTTTTCTTCCTTTTGCTTATCTATATTTGTTAATATTCTGTAACAATAATGTACTTTAAAATAAGAACAAAATCTATTTTTAATTATAAAGAAGAAAAATGGTACCCTGTTGATAATCACATTTTATACTGTTATAAAATTCTAATGAATCTAAAAACCCTAATGGAACTTTTAAATAATAGATATGAGAAATGGTATACTAAAACAGCATTGAATTGGAAGGTAAAAATGGACAATGCTATAAAAATATTTTCTGTCTACTACAAAGAAAATAGCGAGACATATTTTAAAATTATTTTACCATTTTAACATTTTAAAATGCCCTCCCTTTACTCCTGTCCCAACAAGATGTCCATATAACTGATTATGTTTTAAGAAAGAGATCATTTCCTCAAATTGTCCAGGCCCTGAAATGCCATAATGCTCAAAATGCATTATACAGTATGTTCCTATGGGTGTCTTGGTCTAGGTCAAACTTCAGAATCTGTCTGAGCAAGTCAGGAAATCAAATGATAATTATCAGCCCTGGATAAGTTTTTATAGCAAAATTATAGCCCATGACAAGCAGAGGTGTTGCTATCTCTTCCTAGCAAGACTTCTACTGCTGTCTCTATGGCTCATCACAGCAACAAACCTTTGCCCTGAGCTATTCTTCAGAGGTAAGCACAATAAAAACCTGGCTATAAGAATAGTCGCTGAGAAGCTATGATCAGCAAATAATGACTAGGGAGTCCCCTTCATCATGTCTCTCTCTATTAACAGAGAAACTGCACCAGCTCCCCATCAGCCCAGCCGGGAGTCAATGGATGGTTTAGCAACAGGACTCCTTTCTAAAATTCTGAAAACCCCAGGGTAAAATTATGCTACTGTACAGTCTCCTAATGTTGCTTTACAATGCAGCTCAAATTTGTGATTTTAAAAGCACCTCAGCCCACTGTGAGTTCACAGTTATCTTTAATGATTTGCAAATCTCGGTGTTTTTTAACAGCTCATTTTTGTGCTGCGGCTACTGTGGTAACACCTGCACCTAAATAGTTATTGCTTATAATACCCTGGGCTGTCAGGACGTGCAGTAAATGAGAGGCAGTGCAGTATCTTTCACCTTTTCTAGCCTAATTCGCTCCTCCTCCATCTGAACACAAGCATACTTATGAGTCTGATAGAGCTGCTATGTCAGCTCCCAAGGCCCTCTTCCCCCTTGGCTCATGGGACATCTGTCATCAGCAGCTGCTGATCATCCTGCTCTGTTACATGGAGAGACACAGGAAGAAGATGGCAGCCAGAAACCACCAGGCTCTTTCCCTCCTGTGAACAGAGGAAGGCTGAAAGCTCTGACTTTGAAGATGGAGGATCAACTTGTTCCCAGACGGCAACTATAAAAAAAAAAATACAGAAGTTTTCATGAGGCACGCAATGTGACATTTCTACAAGATATTCTATTTATATCACATTACTAAATCCAGCTTCATTTTAGTGTCATTAACCCTTTAAGTGAGGATTAGAATCACCTTTACAGGTGACAAGTATTATGTAACAACTTTTCTTCTCTAATTCCAAAATGTTTGGTATCTTTTAGGTAACAGTAATAATGGCAGATGTTTATTGAACAATACTATGTGCCTGACATTGTTCTAAGCTTACATGCATTAACTCATTTAATCCTGAAAACAATCTGTTGTTATGATGAGTCAGGATTTGAACCCAGAATCTGTCTCCAGAGTCTTTGCCATTCTGAGATAGATTAAAGATTAGACTCCATTCCCCTATAGAAGTGAACCTCTTGTGAAGACACCCAAGGACTCAGAATACAGTGGGCTACGACTATGCTTCAAAATGCCTCAGGATAGATGGGAAAATCTCCAGGGTTGTATATGTGTCATAACTGCCTTACCTTACCTGCAAACGTCTTTTGTCTAAGCAAAGTATGGTTGGCTCTGAGGGAAGATATCATCAGCGATTTTCAAAAATGGAAATGGCCCCATTGTGATTTTTTTAGGTTTAAAATGCTCTTGGTAAATTCTCTAGGGTACAGTCCCATCCTCTATATCCCTGTATGGTGCCCAAAGAGCTGATGATCACACCTCTTCAAAACATTATCAGCTACACTGGAGGTTGCTTTCCACCTGTAAGCACTCTCTCACTGGGCCCATTTGGGAGAAGCAGAGGATGACACTGCCCAACTCATTTCCCCCTGAGCCCTTAACCACTTTCACCTCCAACAGTCAGCACCTGTGTTCTCTGTCTGCGGGCTGCCACCAAGCTGCCAAAGCCTGCTTTGCCTGCAGGCAGAGAGAACCAGAGGGGTCCCTCCAAAGCAGTCCTTGGCCAATGACAGACAGCATAGGAGATATACCCCAGCACCTCATTCCTCCTGGAGACAACTCTAAGATGTCTCCAGAGCTCTCCTGCAAGATGAAGCCAAAGTCTCCCATCATGGAGCTGGACATAATATTGCATCCTTCTCGGCCTCCTTCCTTTCCCTGTCTTACTTCACCATCCTCTTACTGGTTTTCTTCGGATCACTTCATAATAAATCACTTTCATTGACACCAACATCTTTGGTTTCCTTCTAGAGAACCTCGTCTAAGAGTGGAGACTGGCATGTAGTGAACTGAAGGTGACTCAGGACATCCAGAAGGTCCCTCTGAAGTCCCACCTCCACATATGGTCTAAACAAACATCTCAGGTCATTCACACTCCGGCTCTGCACAAGGGAAATCTTGGTCCCTCAGCACAAACAGAATGTTATGATCCATTAACACTGTGCTTATTCATCCCTGAGCTACTCCTCAAAATTTTTTTAAAATACAGAGGTCAAGTTATTGTGAGAGAGATGGCCAGAGTGTCCTCACACGATGTAACTGAATGAAACCTCTTAATGAGAAAACTTTGAATGGATGCCCCAATAATTGTGGCTTCAACAACAAGAAATCACAGTGGATTCAATGGTTCAAAATGCCTGGGAGCCAAACAGATGTCTGTGCTAAATAATTGTGTTCTCAAGTCTGGGAGGAAGATGGAGGCCTAGAAAGGATAGGAGACTAGCACAAATCTCTCATTTCATGGTCTTGGTTCCTGTGAATCAAATGCTCTTGTTAAACATCTCTCACAGTAGCTTTAAACTTTAATTACATACTCTACCAAAGCAAGGATCAAAATGTCTACAAAGATTCTTTTTTATTTTTTATGATGAAGTATTTATTAGTGTGTCTCTTTGGAATAGATTTTCCTACTCCAGGCCTGAAAAGAAATTCCACATAGAAATCATTCTCAAAACACTTTTTAGATTCTTGAGAGTTTGTCCTTCTTTCTCATCTCATGCAATGACTTGTTAATGAGGAATAATTAAAATAGATTCTTGTTAATAAGGTGAGAGGGGACGCATTGCATTTCAAAAATACTTTTAAATATAAAACCTTCAAGTACACCAATATCTGTAATAAAGAAATTAAGGTCTAGTACATTTCAATCAATAGCGTAGCAACAAAAGATTTGCTTCATGCAATAGGTCAGCCTAACTGAACACAGAGAATTATGATCTTGTTAATATCAACATGGACCAGACAAAACACCATCCCTATTATATGTATGTGACTATAATAGTTCTGCATTTCTTTCCATCCTGGATTCTCAGCACCGATTCTATGATCCAAGGACTTTGAGATTCCCCCAAAATGTCCCAGAGCAGATTTCATGAGCTGTTCAACTGGACCCAGCCAGCAGCTTCAGGTTAGAACTTCATCTTGGTTGACCCGAGAGGAAATCCACCCCCAGTAAAACCAGGGCCATTTGGTTTGACCATTAAGAAGGTGTTATCCATGGGTGCTGTGTCCTTGTTTCTGTAAGAGAGGAGGTGAAAGTTAGCTTCCTTAACATCCTTTTTGTCTAAGTTTGACATCTGATAATCCTAGGGTGTGCTAGCCACTGAAAACTACTTTGATTACAGCTTCTAGTTTTAGACAAGGTAGTTGTTTAAATCTAATTAGGTGTTCACTGATAAAACATAAAATTAGGGCAAGACAATTAAATGTAAAATATGGTCTCCTAATGTTTATTTAAATATGAACAGAAGACCTCATTATAACTCAAACACTGTGTATTTGGTGACTTCTGACTTGGAATCATCTTCCTGTTTTATAAAACATTTGTTTAGCTCCAAAGATCAGTCAGAAGAATCTTTTTCTTGGCTCAATTATAATGACTAATTCATCATTTATCAACTTTTATGTTACAAAGTTCTGGTATAAATTTATAAATATTTACTACACACAAGGTATCTTCATCAAACTTGGACATTTATAAAACACAAATTTTCCTGTAACCCTAGACAAGCAACCATTATTACTAGAAATAGTTTTAAGATACAAGAAAAGCTGGGGAAGATAAATAAAATAGTATTTTTGGCAATGGATGAAGGGAATTCTGCCCTAAAATCAACAGTGTAACTTCTATATAGATGTCCTTTAAATACACACACACACACACACACACACACACTCATATTCAGGCTTACTGCAGAAGTAACCTAGATCTACACAAGTTATCTATCTTGGGGTCTTAAAGAAACTCCTTTGGAATCCCTGTTAAACAATGAAAATTAAGCAAACTGCTAAGACCAAAACCAATTAGATTGGACAATTATGAATGACTCACCCTAGGGGAACAAACTGTCTTTTGGAAAAGAATCTGGTACTGCAGACTATAGATCAGCCTGGGGATGTGAAGTAGGGTAGTCAGGGGCAGGTGCAGGTGCAGTTTGGGATCACAGTGGGAGCAGAGGGGTGTTTAAGAAAAACAAAAGAAGGTAAAAGGTACAAAATGATAAGAGTTGCTATTTTCTAAAGGGCATATGTGGAGAGAACATCCACAGAGATTATTCTAAATTATTCCATTGGGAGAGAACCTGTAGAGGATTGGTAATCAACCCATCTGTCTCTCAGTAGAATTGATTTCATTGTTGTGAAAAACCATTCTCCATAAATAGGACAAAAGCCTTAGCCTTGAGTGGATCCAGCAAAGCAAATTCTTTCCTGTACTTTGGCAACTCGTCTGGCTCTTGACTGGTGTTAGAGGCAGCAGCACTCCCCTTCCCCCTGCCCTCTCTCGCCTTAAATAACCTGAATTTTCTTTTTCTGAAGGAGCTTAAGCTTAATGCTTCTGGCTTGGTCTAAGCTGACTAATGGGAATACTGTCTCCTTTATATTATCTTTTTAATGTATTTATAGACCATTATAATGACTCCCTCAGCCTTCTTCCTTCCAGTCTATACCATCTCAGCACTTTTGTTCTTGCCTCTTCATATTTTTTTCTTCAGCATCTTTTTTGCTATTATCCTGTGAACTAATCTTTGTCTACCAGTTTAGGAATCCCCAAGTAGATGGAACCACCAATGGAGCCCTAACTAGGTCAGAGTGGCTACTAGTAATAAGTGTGTAAGGACAAGAAGAGGACAGGTAAAGGCAAAGATTCTAGAGCTTTCTAGAACTTTCTAGTACTGCCCAGTTGAACTTTCTGTTATACCCAGCCACTACCACATGTGGCTATTAAGCACTTGAAATGTGACTAGTGAGACTGAGGAACTGATTTCACAGTAATTTGTTCAAATTTAAACGGCCACAAGTGGCACACGGCTGGGCAGCACAGTGCTAATGGACGGGCCCATCGAGAAGGGCTGAGCCAATATCTGGACAGCTCATGCTCTCTGTGTCCATCAAGCTTTGGGGAAGGAGAGGGAGCAAGATCAGCAGGCAGTAATGTCAAAGAAGACTAGGCCAAACCCCAGGGTCAAGGCAAGAAAATTAATCAGCTCTAGAAAGATAATAAACAGCCAAGCTAGCTGTTTGTAACAGTGTAAACTAGACCATTGGTCTCCAAATGGAGTGTACGAACTTTAGAAAATGAATGAGATGATCCATTGTGGGTAAAAAGAAGATACTATTCAATTACATCACAATTAAAAGAACTAGAGAAGCAAGAACAAACACATTCAAAAGCTAGCAGAAGGCAAGAAATAACTAAGATCAGAGCAGAACTGAAGGAGATAGAGACACAAAAAACCCTTCAAAAAATCAATGAATCCAGGAGCTGGTTTTTTTTGAAAAGATCAACAAAATTGATAGACTGCTAGCAAGACGAATAAAGAAGAAGAGAGAGAAGAATCAAATAGACGCAATAAAAAATGATAAAGGGGATATCACCACTGACTCCACAGAAATACAAACTACCATCAGAGAATACTATAAACACCTCTACACAAATAAACTAGAAAACCTAGTAGAAATGGATGAATTCCTGGACATATATACCCTCCCAAGACTAAACGAGGAAGAAGTTGAATCCCTGAATAGACCAATAACAGGCTCTGAAATTGAGGCAATAATTAACAGGCTACCAACCAAAAAAGAGTCCAGGACCAGACAGATTCACAGCCAAATTCTACCAGAGGTACAAGGAGGAGCTGGTACCATTCCTTCTGAAACTATTCCAATCAATAGAAAAAGAGAGAATCTTCCTTAATTTATTTTATGAGGCCAGCATCATCCTGATACCAAAGCCTGGCAGAGACACAGCAAAAAAAGAGAATTTTAGACCAATATCCCTGATCAACATCGATGCAAAAATCCTCAATAAAATACTGGCAAACCAAATCCAGAAGCACATCAAAATGCTTATCCACCATGATCAAGTGGGCTTCATCCCTGGGATGCAAGGCTGGTTCAACATACACAAATCAATAAACGTAATCCAGCATAAAAACAGAACCAAAGACAAAAACCACAGGATCATCTCAATAGATGCAGAAAAGGCCTTTGACAAAATTCAACAACTCTTCGTCCTAAAAACTCTCAATAAATTTGGTATTCATTGAATGTATCTCAAAATAATAAGAGCTATTTATGACAAACCCACAGTCAATATCATCCTGAAAGGGCAAAAACTGGAAGCATTCCCTTTGAAAACTGGCACAAGACAGGGATGCCCTCTCTCACCATTCCTATTCAACATAGTGTTGGAAGTTCTGGCCAGGGCAATCAGGCAGGAGAAAGAAATAAAGGGTATTCAACTAGGAAAAGAGGAAGTCAAATTGTCCCTGTTTGCAGGTGACATGATTGTATATTTAGAAAACCCCATCCTCTCAGTCCAAAATCTCCTTAAGCTGATAAGAAACTTCAGCAAAGTCTCAGGATACAAAATCAATGTGCAAAAATCACAAGCATTCTTATACACCAATAACAGACAAACAGAGACCCAAACCGTGAGTGAACTCCCATTCACAATTGCTTCAAATAGAATAAAATACCTAGGAATCCAACTTACAACGGATATGAAGGACCTCTTCAAGAAGAATTACAAACCACTGCTCAGTGAAATAAAAGAGGACACAAATGAATGGAAGAACATTCCATGCTCATGGATAGGAAGAATCAATATCATGAAAATGGCCATACTGCCCAAGGTAATTTACAGATTCAATGCCATCCCCATTAAGCTACCAATGACTTTCTTCACAGAATTGGAAAAAACTACTTTAAAGTTCATATGGAACCAAAAAAGAGTCCGCATTGCCAAGACAATCCTAAGCCAAAAGAACAAAGCTGGAGGCATCATGCTACCTGACTTCAAACTATACTACAAGGCTACAGTAACCAAAACAGCATGGTACTGGTACCAAAACAGAGATATAGACCAGTGGAACAGAACAGAGTCCTCAGAAATAATACCACACATCTACAGCCATCTGATCTTTGACAAATCTGACAAAAACAAGAAATGGGGAAAGGATTCCCTATTTAATAAATGGTGCTGGGAAAACTGGCTAGCCATATGTAGAAAGCTGAAACTGGATCCCTTCCTTACACCTTATACAATAATTAATTCAAGATGGATTAGAAACTTAAATGTTAGACCTAAAACCATAAAAACCCTAGAAGAAAACCTAGGCAATACCATTCAGGACATAGGCATGGGCAAGGACTTCATGTCTAAAACACCAAAAGCAATGGCAACAAAAGCCAAAATTGACAAATGGGATCTAATTCAACTAAAGAGCTTCTGCACAGCAAAAGAAACTACCATCAGAGTGAATAGGCAATCTACAGAATTGGGAGAAAATGTTTGCAATCTACTCATCTGACAAAGGGCTAATATCCAGAACCTACAAAGAACTCAAACAAATTTACAAGAAAAAAACAAACAACCCCATCAAAAAGTGGGCAAAGGATATGAACAGACACTTCTCAAAAGAAGACATTTATGCAGCCAACAGACACATGATAAAATGCTCATCATCACTAGCCATCAGAGAAATGCAAATAAAAACCACAATGAGATACCATCTCACACCAGTTAGAATGGCAATCATTAAAAAGTCAGGAAACAACAGGTGCTGCAGAGGATGTGGAGAAATAGGAACACTTTTACATAGTTGGTGGGATTGTAAACTAGTTCAACCACTGTGGAAGACAGTGTGGTGATTCCTCAAGGATCTAGAACTAGAAATACCATTTGACGCAGCTATCCCATTACTGGGTATATACCCAAAGGATTATAAATCATGCTGCTATAAAGACACATGCACACGTATGTTCATTGAGGCACTATTCACAATAGCAAAGACTTGGAACTAACCAAATGTCCATCAATGACAGACTGGATTAAGAAAACGTGGCACATATACACCATGGAATACTACGCAGCCATAAAAAAGGATGAGTTCATGTCCTTTGTAGGAACATGGATGCAACTGCAAACTGGATAGTTTGCATTCTCAGCAAACTATCATAAGAACAGAAAACCAAACACTGCAGGTTCTCACTCATAGGTAGGAATTGAACAATGAGAATCTGGACACAGGAAGGGGAACATCACACACTGGGGCCTGTCGTGGGGTGGGGGGAGGGGAAGGGATAGCATTAGGAGATATACCTAAAGTAAATGACGAGTTAATGGGTGCAGCACACCAACATGGCACATGTATACATATGTAACAAACCTGCACGTTGTGCACATGCACCCTAGAACTTAAAGTATAATCAAAAAAGAAAGAAGATATTATTATATTAATTATATTAATTGATTATTTTCTTTTATTTCTATTCTGTTAATTTATATTTCTTTTTATTATGTTATTTATTAATAAATAAATCTATTAATACTTTTATATTTAAAAATTTTAAATTATGCTTTACTAAGAGTTACAAACTGACAGTGGTATCTGCATATAATTTATAAATTAAAATACATTGCAGGTAAATCTAAAACTATTCTGAAATTTAAAAATTATTTTAAAGATATATGCATATACAGGAGGGGAGCTGCAAGTTCAAAAATGTTTTACTGGGAGGGCACAGTGGCTCATGCCTGTAATCCCAGTACTTTGGGAGGCCAAGGCCAGCAGATCACTTGGGATCAGGAGTCCAAGACCAGCCTGGCCAACATGACAAAACCCTGTCTCTACTAAAAACAGAAAAAAAAAAAATTAGCCGGGCATGTTAGCACACACTTGTCATCCCAGCTACTTGGAAGGCTGAGACATGAGAATGACTTGAACTCCGGAGTCAGAGTGAGCCAAGATGGTGCCACTGCACTCCAGCCTGGGTGACACAGTAAGACTCTGTTTCAAAAAAAGTTTTACTGATAAGGGTGTACAATCAAAGAGCTTGAAGACCACTGAGTTAGACACCTGCCTCATATGGAAATTAACTGTGTTGACATTTTATGAGCACAATCTTGATATCCTAAAAGAAAAATACAGTGTTTCCACTCCAGCATTCATTTAATTTACATTGTTAATATTAGTGGTTCTGAAGATTCACTGTGCATGAAAATCACCTGAGGAGCTTATTAAATTGCAGGTTTCCAGAGTCTGCTGAATCCAAGTATCTGGAAATATGGCCTGGGAACCTGCATGTTTAATACATCTCACTAGGGATTCTGAATCAGACAGATAGTTGGTAGACCTACACATTAAGAAGGACTTATTTAAATTATAGCAGTATTTTCCTCTACTATGGAACTGGCACCTAAATGTGGAACAGGGGAGTATTCTGATTTACAAGAAGGGCAGACTTTTACTGGCAAATGAATTTGCATCCAGTTACTTTATATAACTTTGCTACTAACGAATCTTAGGCAAATGCACTCAAGCCATATTTCACCATGTCCCTGAAATGTCCATGTGGATAAATACCAAGCATGACTTTCAGCCCATAACGTGAGTCACTGCCAAATTAACTGGATGATTTTGGCAATGTCATGCAGCCAAACCAAGTTTCAAAACTAGTTCATTTCAAACCCAATTCATTTGGGCCCCTATTCTCACCCTGGGATCAGGCAAATAATACTAACAATGTGAAGAGAACTTTTGTTTTTCAACATGGGAGCATCCTGAAACCCAAAATGTTCACCTCACCTCTACATTATCATCTCCTAGAGGAAGAGGTCACATCAACCCCCCAACAGCAGATGCTGAAGTCAGTCACTAGACACAGAAGATGGTTCAGAGATAATAACTATCTAAAACCCTAGGCAGGCATGGCTCACCCTGTAATCTCAACATTTTGGGAGGCTGAGGCAGGAGGACTGTTTGAGGCCAGGAGGTCAAGACCAGCCTGGGCAACATAGCAAGACCCTGTCACTACAATAAATAAATAAATAAATAAATAAATAAATAAATAAATAAATAAATAAATAAAAACATAGGTGAACTGCTAGCAGTTATAGTGGTACAGGGGCATCATTAGAAAGAACAGCTTTATGAAGCCCCGGTCCCTTAGCAAAAGCACATGTGGTTTTAAATGTGAATATGCTGTTCAAGGCTGATTTTGAACCTCATTTGCAAACATAGTTATTACATTATTATCTCCAAACCAGACTAGTGTGGGGGGAAAAGTCATATTACATTTCCTCTGCTCCATGGTAGATCCACCAATGAGCAGATATTAATGGATCCCTGTTAGAATCCCAAGGAGGGGACTCAGTATCAGATGAGTCACTGATCTTGCTCTGATACAAACTTAGTTAGTGACTGGTAGAACGTCATTTGTTTGCCCTGCGACTTAGTTTACCCCAGTGAAACTTGCAAGTCTGTGACTGTTCACCAAATATTTTCTTATGTGCAGATAATAGGCACAAATAGGACGTTTGACTAATTCTTACTTTTGAAGTTGTTCTTTACGTTTCTGAGCGAGGTATTTCTTCTTTAAATTCTGGAGCTCATTGGTAAGTTTCTCTACCTCATATTTATATTCTTTGCTCTGTACTTCATACATATTCAGTTCTGAAGACAAAACCTAACATGGCAAATAAAGCAGTGTTAACAAAAGACACAATATCCTTTTCTGAGAAATCTTTTAATCTGCTACCATTTACTGCAGTGGAGCTGGAGGTGCAAAACAATGCCCAAGCATCACACTTAATCTGCATGCTTCCACCTGCTCAGGGTCCACGTCTGAGCAGAAACCTGGCTGAGGGCTGAAGATGCATCATCTGGTTGCAACTTTAAATAAAATATCATTTCCCCACTTAAAAGAAGAACTATTAGACAACATTCGAACAGGCTCACAGATGAATAGTCTAATGTGCTTCAAGGAATATCATGAATAGAGACAGAAAAATTCCCAGACACACAGTCTAAAATTGCTTTTAAAGCCTTAAAAAAAAGAGAGAGAGAGAGAGTATTCAAGAAAAACATCACTAGAACGTGTGATTCATCTGAGGATTATGAAAAAAATTATTCTGAAATCATCCTGCCATCACTGCTAACTAAGCATTCAATGTATGTGTTTTCAGGGTTGTGATGCTGCTCAATGCCTATCCCCTCTTTACTGTGTTCTTTGGGACCCTTCAAAGCCTGACTACCTGCTTCCTTCCGTTGCTGTGTTCAGTAGCTGCTGCTGGTCTTGGGCTGGACAAGAAGAGTGGGGATTCACTCATCTGCATAGCACATAGCGCATGCCAAAGCTGGGGTGTGCTCCCCACCAAAACCAAAAAGAGAAAAGGAAGGCTATAGTTCTAACAGGGATGCAATAGGCTGGATTTATTTTTCCTCTTGTTTGCTATTTTAAAGCTTTGCATAAAAGGGAGATCTTAGCCTTCTTAGTGTTCATCTGTATCTGAACTCTTTCTTCTTCACTGCTGTGAAAATGATTCTGACTATGTTATCATGGACTAAAGAATGTAATTTTCATGCTGAGAAAAAAAAAAAAAAAAAGCCTGTCTCAATAGTTAAACTCGTAGAAACAAAAACCCTGCTTCTAAACAATGAATGTGGAATTTCCTAAAAGAGTAGGTAAGTATCAAGGACAAACTGGCAGACATGCTCAGTACCACCCACCTCTAAACCTCTTCATGAGGGGTCACATTTCATTTGAGCGAAAAATCTGGATTTCCTGAGATAAAGGGTTAAATTCACAAAAGGCTCCTGTGAGCTTTTGAAGGCAACCCGCAGCTCTGTGTGAATAAGATAGCTCTGTGCTTTTCTAATCTGTATCTACCTCTGAGAAAACAGGAAAATAATGTGTTTTCTTTAAAGTATTCAATTTTTTAAAGGAACAAAATAATCAAAAGATTATGTCTTATGCAAAACTCAAATTACGTCTCAGGATATTCATGTGAAATGAACATTCAGAGTGACAAATTGAAAATTAATGCTCTAATTAGACTTGCTTCATTTGCCGTTTTAAAATAAAAGGATGCAGTTTTACAATGTCCTGTTTTTGAAGGGGTTAGGGCTATACTAGTAGGATGGCATATATTTTACCCCAGGCAGAAAGTCAACGATTATTACCCTCATTGGGCAGGAAGTGCCAGAATTCAACTGGCACATGCTTCATCCTGTGGCTGTGTGTGTAAAACTTCCCCGACATGACAAGAATATCTAAGTACTCGCTTAGGAGGTGAAGCTCAAAATATAGTGTGAACATGCACAATTTTTGAGAAAACTTTACAAAGGCACATATAAAAGTAAAACACTCCATATCTCTGCAACTGAGGGTCTTATGTGACTTAGAAGGGAATCACACTATCAGAAAATCTTGCCGGATTTTATTTCCCTTTCATGGCTACATATTTAAGAGCTGGTCAGGAAGCAAGGCTCTCAGGGCCGGGCAGTAGCTGGACTTCTTCTGTGTATGTTTATTTCAGATGGGATAGAATACCAGAGATCCACTGTGGCATGGCAGTCTGCTTCAGTTGGGCAATGGTGTTAAAATATTTCCTTTGCTCATCCCTGCCCTTCAAGTAATCTAACAAATCATCTTGAGATCATCCATATAAACCCTGTCCTCCACATTTCTATTTCGTGGTCATCATCTTTTCGTCTCTTGCTCACCTGCCTCTTTCTGGAAATGGAGAACGGTGCTAATAGTCCAGGAAGAGAGGGGTAGCTCTGAGGTCAGCTGGCTCATCCTAGACTAGAGCTCTAAGAAAGCTGACCTCAGAGGATTGTGGCATTGAGACACTGGTTCATTGTGTGGAGGCAGTGGACTTGTCCAGGCGTGCTCCCCGGAGTGTGGCTGCCCTGGGACCAGGAAGGAACAGGGGCTACCACTTACTTTGAGCTGCTGCTTCTTGTCATGCAGCGTGCGTTGGTAGAGTTTCAGCTGTTCCGCAGCCTCAGGTCCAGGCTGGCGGGCCAAGACGTGCTTTAGTTCCATGTAGAGTTTCTCCTTTTCCTAGTAGAGAGCAGAACCAGCAGCAGAGATAAACGGCCCCGTCAAAACAGGGAAAATGCCTTTCACTGCACAGCCAGCACAATGTGGGAGTGGCCCAAGCTATTTCACAGCTCCACAGTGATCACATTCACTCACAGATTCATTCAGTCATGCATTGAAACAATCCTTATGAAGGGCCAGGAATGTGCCCAACCTTTGGATACAAGTAATAAGACAATGAGTAAGAGAAAGTTCCTCTCTACCTGAACATAAGATCACAAGGACTGGGAGACAAGGGCAAGGATAGAAGATCTTGCCAGGAAAAGGAGGGAGTGACTGACTCTGGTTGGAAGAGTTGGTTGGAGGAAGGAAGTAAAAAAGAGAATTTTTCAAGAAATATAATAGCCTGGTGCAGTGACTCATGCCTGTGATTCCAGCACTTTGGGAGGCCGAGGTAGGAGGGTCACTTGAGGCCAGGAGTTCAAGACCAACATGGGCAACATAGTGAGACCACAGCTCTATTAAATAAAAAAAAAAAAAAAAAAAAAAAAAAAAAAAAAAAAAAAAAACAAAGAAAGAAAGAAAGAAAAGAAAAATACAAAAATTAGCCGGACATTCTGGTGCATGCCTATAGTCCCAGCTACTTAAGAGGCTGAGGTGAGAAGATCATTTGAGCCCAGGAGATCGAGGGAGCAATGAGCTACGCACCACTGCACTCCAGGCCCCATCTATTAAAAAAAAGAAAATAAATATGATGGCATGAGAAGAAAAGAAATCTGAAAATAGTTTGAGCGAAGAGGTAAATATCCAGGGAAACTCCGGTATGCATATTGGTAGACCTAAAAGAAAGGATTTTCTAGAAACCCTAAGCAAATGATAATTCTGTAACTTTATTTAAACAATAAACAATGTGAAATCCCCATTTGAATCCTAGAGTTTAATTGCTTGTAAAGTGTTTTCAGATCCTTGAACTAAAGAAATTACATACAAGCAAAGATTTATTTCTAAAGCATCTCAATTCTAGATTTCCATATCACTAAACTGCAATAATTTGAATAAACATTGATAAAGTCTAGTGTGTCTACTCATTAGTCTCTGTACACATTTATTTCCTTAAGATAATTGTGGTAAGCACAAGCCCTCTCATTAAATGAAACATTCAGTCAAATGGATATTAATTTTTACCTATAGCTAAGTATTCTTAGCATTGTTATCAAATAATCTGTTTTTAGCAGAGAATATAAAAGTCATAAAAAATTAGGTGAAAGAAAAATCATTAACCAGTCATTATTAGCATTTGTTTTGGTTTTTCCTTTTCCCTGGCCAAATTATTGAAACTTCATTACAAAAACATAGCTCTACTTATAGAAGAGTGTATACAACTTAAAAAGTATTTGGATGGAATCAGCTTCGGGAAAAACACATATGAAAATGATACTCACCATTTAAGAAATAATTCCACAAATGACAAGGAAATCCAAAAGCCCGTGCAAAAGAAGAGAACTTGAACAAATCGAATTACAAAGTGATGATTTTTCCCTTGCTGTACAACACCTCCTGTCACACCTTACAATATAATCTTCACAGTAAATGGATGTAGCAGGCAATGAGAAAGATATCAGGAGGTGAGTTTATTTTCTATAGACACTTAACACCTGCTCTGTTGGGAAAATAACACTTCTGACAAGGCTTCAAGATTCAATTTGGAGAGGGTAATAAATACGTGGAGAAGCCCATGAAACAGTTTTGTCCATTCTTTCAGCTCACCTTTCTCTATACCAGAGTACGGATAGACTTGCAAAGGAAAGAACCTCACAATGACAGAGAGAAAGCAGTCTGGTTTGGGACACAATAATGTCTTAAACTGAAAAGATCATCTTACTCCAAGCAGCTTGAAATGTTTCACAGGTGTAATTCGCTTCAATTACTCTTGGTAGGTTGAGAGGAGAAAAACACAGAAAAGAAAGTTTGAAAGAAACAAAATATTGTCACCTCACCACATAGGTGAGGATCTCAGCATCAGCAGGAATTAATGGTGCCTCTAAAGTCCGTTGGCAAGTCAAAAACCTAGTGATGGTATACCCCAAGAATCACCTTTCCTGCGCAAAACTTCCCCTGGGGCTCAAGGACATGGTATCACCCTGAAAATATTTGGGCAAAATTGAGATACAAAATTCCAATTACATGATATCATGGATAGAAGAATCAAGCCAGAAGGTAGAATCAGGTTCAAAGCCACATTAGAAAGTAATGATGGTAAGAGCATGACTCACCACCTCCATCTCCCCGTCTACACCATCTAAATAAGCCCTGCCATGTCCTCTAATAGAAAGCACAGTCTTCTGTCTGACACAGAGTGAATGATATTGTCATTTATCCGGTCTTCTTCATCACTTCCAATATCTTTTTTCTTTACTTTTTGTTTTTTTTTTTGAGACAGGGTCTCACTCTGTCACCCAGGCTGGAGTACAGTGGTGCAATCATAGCTCACTGCAGCCTCGACCTCCTGGACTCAAGCAATCCTCTCACCTCAGCCTCCCTAGTAACTGGGACTATAGGCATGCACCACCATGCTTGGCTAATTTTTGCACTTTCTGTAGAGGCGGGGTCTTGTTATGTTGCCCAGGCTCATCTCCAACTCCTGGGCTCATTTTATCCACTCACCTCAGCCTCCCAAAGTGCTGTGATTACAGGTATGAGCCACCACACCCAGCCTAGTATTTCTTTCTAGGCTGTAACCTTAATTGAAATGGATTTATTCTAAAGAACAGCTGAGCAACTGAACTGTGAGGGCCCACAAGTATGGAGAAAAGTGAAGAAACTGAATTACCACTAGAACTGTCTGGGTAGTCAAGTCAAAAAGTTCTGAGAATTAAATAACCCAGGGCAAGTGAGCCCTTTGTGTTCATGGTGGATAGAAGAAATAACAAATGAAACTTCAGAGACTAAGATAGTGGAATACATGAAGAGCAGAGGCAAAGGGAATGGGGGCAGTGGTTGGAATGCGTATTGCCCAGCTTCACCACGCGTGAATTTTGGTCAATACTTACAGTGGAAAACCTGTCTGATAAAGCAAAGTCTGGTCAGCATTAACATTCTAGCCTTGTGTATCACACAGATTCCTATTTTGGGAGAACATGCTAGTAATTTGGATAAATATGAAATGCTTGATGGATTGAAGGTCTTAAGTACAATTGTCTTCCAATTTATTTCTCTCATAACCCTCTACAAGGGCCAACCAAGCTCTTTAAACATTGTGCAATGGTGTGTATAACAACCCCATTTAGAGACAAAGCGTGCAATTCTATTATAAAGAGAATCTATCTTATGCAACAGAGGCTCATTAGCTGTCCAATGTATATTTTCTCCATAAGCCAGCAGTGGCAGAACCAGCTGCCTTATAATACATATCCTGTCCTTCTTCATTAAGCCACATCCATTTCTCCTTAAATCTAGTAGATTAATTTGTCACTTGGTTAGAAGCACCATATGTCAATGAAATATCATAAGAAAATCATAAAGAGTATATTATTTCCCCACCAATAAGAGATTGCATCTTCAGGTTGGCATTTCTTTTATTCAGAGTTTGCTGGTGACGCACAGCAATAGTACTTTGTAGCATGCCTCACTATTTATTTTATAAACAGCTATACTGGAATCAAGTTCAACTACTAATACCAAAAGAGTAGCTCTCTCTTTGGCTAAGCATGTCTTGAGAGCACTAACCATACTATGTCTATCCTTGAAATGATAGTCTCTTCCTAGATACCCTGTTCTATCTATTGGACAGGCCATCAGATCTGATTATGAATTCTTTTGCTGTGAAGAATCTGCCAAGTTATGCTGGGTAACTGTACTTCTCATTGTCAATATCAGCTGAGTATAGTAGTAAGAAATTAATTATGGTATTAGCTTCCAATAATGCTGTTATTACATGGTGGCAGTCTGTAACTTCACAATGGAAATTCCAGACATATTCTGAACAGCCTATGCAAATAAGAGTCAGTGCTCTTCCAGGTACAATTCAGAAGGAGAAATTGAATTGCTCACAGAACTCCTTTTCCCACCAAGCTAAGGTTTTATAGTCACTGTCTGTTTATATCTTCAGCTGAAAACAGAACGTAGTTCAAACTCATTGTGCACCTCAGCACCCCTTCTTCCTCAGTTCACCTACTTGAAGCAATAATTGACAAGAGGAACTAATTTATTCCATTTTCATCTGAATCTGTATTTGGCAAATGCCAGTGCATTGATTCTGCTCACCCTGGAGTCATCAATTTGCTTGGGTGAGAGTTGGGAATAATCACCTCAGTCTGTGAACAAGCTGACTCAAGCGAAACAGGCCGCTTTCCTCCAGACCAAAGACACATGCTTATCTACACCTACCAGGGCAAAAGCTACCCACTCAGATGCTTGAGTGCCAAGAACTCCAAGGAAAGAGATACCATCTTGCCTTCACTCCAGCCTTACCCAGTGGGTTCAAGATAATGTTGATTTTTTTTTTTTATTCAATAACCACTACTTCTGAGAGAAGTTACTTCGCAGAATATACAGAAAATCTCTTTTTCAAAATGTCAACAGACATCATGTTACTACCAACAGTATTTTATCTTTATAAACCCATTATTTCTCTCCAACTGAATTTTGAGCCTTTAAGGCTAGAACCATGGTGGATCTCTCTCTATATAACTCACACCTACTGTTGTGCTCTCCTCGTTCTATTGAGGAAGCTCAATAATTTCATTGATTGCAATTACATGGTCAGCAAACTATGCCCATAGTATTTTACCAATATACATCAATACAGGTACAGATATATTTGTGTTGAGAACTTTTACTTGAATTAAACCATTCGATAACATCTTCCAGTTAGCAGAGCTTGCATAATTCACTTTACTGAGCTGGTGCTATGAGTTCCATCACATTGAGCAATATTTATTTATTATGTATGTTGTGTATAACTCAGAAAATCACTCGAGGTACAACCTTGCCTTGATCTCTTAAATGTTTATAGAGGTTTTCTGATAGTTCAAGTAGTTTCAAACATTTTTTAAAATTCATAAGACTTGCAAATGTATTCAAATTGGCTCTGAAAAGACTACTTGTATGTGCATGTACATACTGATACACATAAATATAAAAATATAAAAATGTAAGCATAACTTTTTTTTTTGAAATGAAGTCTCACTCTGTTGCCTAGCCTGGAGTACAATGGCACGATCTTGGCTCACTGCAACCTCCGCCTCGCGGGTTCAAGAGATTATCTTGCCTCAGCCTCCTGAGTAGCTGGGATTACAGGCACACGCCACCATGCCCGGCTAATTTTTGTATTTTCAGTAGAGATGGGGTTTCACCATGTTGGTCAGGCTGGTTTCGAACTCCTGACCTTGTGATCTGCCCTCCTCAGCCTCCCAAAGTGCTGGGATTACAGGCATGAGCCACTGCGTTCAGCCGTAAGCATAACTCTTAAACTACATTCCTCAACTAAAAAATGTGTTGACTTTTTAAACAGCCTCCTTAAACACAGAAATCCTAATTGCACACATAACTCTTTTCCAGAATTGAAAAAAAATGCAATACATTTTTGCCTCTTTGCTTGGTTTCAGTCCTTTTTCCATCCCCCCACTACCATCCATAATTCTTAACAGAAGACAAAAGCTACATTTAAAATTCTAAGCAAAATTACTTCCCTCTGTATATAAAAGCAATGCTAGAACACTGTCTGATTTATCTGGAAATGCCTGTTTTCATTAGCAGAAAAATAAATTAGAAACTCTGTAAACATATTACATTTCTATCTAGCTTTAGAAAAGAAAAAATAATGCCTAATACCTTGGGGCTTTCTTGTTTATTGGCTTTATAACGAAGATGTCAGCTAAACTGAACTCTGGGCCCATCTTGTTTATGATGTCATGAAGTAGTAAAGCCCACTGGAGAGGATAGGAAATGCTGGCATTTGGTGATGAAACAGAATTACACAGCCAAGTTCCTTGTGAGCAGGGAACTAGTTGGTTACACAGTGGTTCTTGGCTTTAGATGTAGATGAGTAAGTGTTTTATGAGGCATATGAGAAATTTGCATGCGCTAACCTTCACCATTTTTGTAACAATAGGAAAAATGCTTCTGGTGCTTTCTGATGTAAGCAACACAAGCTTTCTTGAGAGCTCTTTTTGCAAGGGACTTTATTTCCAAAATGCAAATACATGTATGTAAAATCTGGTACAAAGTATGTAATGCTCTAGGCTAGCCTGAACATTGTTACCAAAGCTGTTTGCTTGCTTTAACTTTGCACCTTACCGAGCAATTTAATGCATGCGAAGAATCTGCACGTAGTGAAAATTATGACAGTGTTTTTTCTTAAAGCCAGTAATGAAACACGTCTAGAGAAATTCAAGTCAACTAAGTATTTATTTAGCAACAACTCTATGTGCATGACTGTTCTAGGTTCACACAGAGATCAGTAAGGTTGGCCGGGTGTGGTGGCTCACGCCTGTAATCCCAGCACTTTGGAAGGCTGAGGTAGGCAGATCACTTGAGATCAGGAGTTTGAGACCAGCCTGGCCAACATGGCAAAATCTCATCTCTACAAAAAATACAAAAATTAGCTGGGCACGGTGGCAGGCACCTGTAATCCCAGCTACTTGGGAGGCTGAGGCAGGAGAATCACTTGAACCCGGGAGGTGGAGGTTACAGTGAGCCAAGATTTCTCCACTGCACTCCAGCCTGAGTGACAGAATGAGACTCTGTCCACTCCCCACCAAAAAATAATCAGTAAGGTCTAGAGTTTAGTATCCAGTTATGGAAAAACAAATAACTAAGTCATTATAAAACAAAACAGAGTCATGCCATGTTCCCAAAGAGGTGCGAGGAGTACTATGCATGTGTAGGTAAGTTCAAAAGTGGAAATGATATCAGTTTGGTGGGCCACGGAAAGGGAAATATTTCAGATGCATCTTGGTGGGAAAAGAAGTAGCAGTAATATTTGTGGATCTGAAAAGGTCTTCACTATCAAAGGACAAATTTAATAGATAAAGCCACTTGAAGTTAATCCATTTTAAATAGTATTCATTGTCTCCATGATGATTAAATTTCTAAAACTTATCTGAATACCACGGAGAAATTTGTTTGGGGGAATTTGATAGTTATTGATGTACATCTGTTAAGCAGATGACAGACATAAGTCCTCATTCCCTAGAAACGTTTTCTGATTACATTTTGCCTCCTTTCCTTTGGTTTTGCTGGTTGTAAATATTTGGACTGGAGAGGGCTCCATCCTTGAAGCTGGATCATTGGATTCAAATCATTACCTGGCTAGAATAGGGAGGATGAACTACAAGGATTCAAGGATGGGTATCAGATTACCGGGAACAAAGGAAAGGATTCCTGCCCCAACCAAATCACATTCATGGGGATATTTTTTAAAATTCAACTTAACTGGCTATTCCAAAGGATTTTTTTTCCTATTCTTGGTGAATAGAGCCCTTCAGATGCAAAATAGAATTGTGTTTTCTATGTTTTGGTAAAAGGAGCTAAACAAGGACCTATAGATACATGCTAGAGTGGTCTCCTCTGGAGAAGTTAGCATGAGTAGATGGTAAATGTCTAAAGGGGAAGAAGAGGAGTTGTTTGAAATAGTAAATCAGTAAGTCACTTCCAAATTTAAAGAAAATTGGAGTTGAAGAGTAAGTAGGTTTCCAATTGGCTTTTGCTATTTTTCTTTGAAAATATGTTGTTGTTGTTGTTTTTGTTGTTGAGACAGAGTCTCACTCTGCTATCCAGGCTGGACTGCAGTGGCACAATCACAACTCATTGTAGCCCTGACCTCCTGGGCTCAAGCAGTCCTCCTACCTCAGCCTCCCAAAATGAAATGAAATAAAATGGTGTCCAATTTTCAAAATAAATGATAAAATAAAAGTGGCAGTGAGATTTTTTTCCTTGAAACACTGATCTAATACTCATAGGTTTTTTTGTCTTATAGTTAACAAAATTTACATTTTAGTTGTAATAATGTGCTACTGTTAGAACAAACAAATAACCAGTAAACCCCAATTAAAATGACTGGTGCTTTTTGACATAACTGACAACATTATATTACAGTATAGTTTGACTTCATATATCTGACTACTATAGTGCACATTTTCTTAAATTTTTATTATGTAACAATCATACTAAAGAATATACATAGCATATACAGCTATAAAGCATGATAATAAATGCTCAGGGTAAACCCATTACCCAACTTATGAAATAGAATATTCTCATTACCAAGAAGCTACTGTGTACTCCCTTCTCCAACCCACCTCTGTGCTTACAACCATCATCCAAGGTAAGCACCAGTCTGAAACCCATTATCATAATTGTCTTGATTTTTCCATATAGTTTTATCACATATCTGTTACTTAGTTTTGCTTTGATTTATAAAAATGTATCTGAGTGTATCTAGTTTTCTTTGGCTTGCTTGTTTTCCTCAATAATATGGTTCTAAGATTTATTGAACCATAAATCTTATGGTTATTGTGTGTTTCTGTTCATGTAGTTGATTTGATATTCCACTGGGTAAGAATTCCACAATCTCTGCATTCACCTGTCAGTTGGTATTTGGGTTGTCTCCAGGGTTTTGTTTTTATAAACATTCTTCTGCATGTTCCCAAGTTCAGAAGTCCAAGTCTTTCTAGGATATAGACCTATGAGTGGAAGTGCTGCATCTTAAAGCTATATGAACATTCAACTCTATAAGGTAACAGAAAATTATTTTCCAAAGTGCTTTATAAAAATTCCCATTGATTTGTATACTTGCCATTGCTGAGTGTTGTCAGGCATTCCTAAGCAAAGGACCCAGTTAAGCCATACCCAGACTCCCGACCCACTGAAGTTAGAAGATAACGTGTGTTGTTTTAAGCTGTGAAACTCATGGTTATTTGCAGTGGAGCAATAGATAACTAATACAGACATGTTAAGTTTTGTCCTTCTAGAAACAGTAAAATGGCATCTCAATGTTATCATATGTCCCATCAAATGTTCCATTTCCCTTCTTATAAAATAAGATTTTCTCCCCAAGTTTATTCATTTGTGTTTCCTCCTCTGAGAAATGCCTGTTCACATATAGTCTTTTTAAAACTGATTTGTAATTATTTATATATTCTGGATATAGAAAGAAATATAAAGTTTGTGCTTTTCTTTATAATTTCTCTTAGGGAGCAGACATTCTTAATTTTAATGTAGCAAGATTTATACATATTTCTTTCATGGTTAATGTTTGTATTTTATTTAAATACTCTGAACAAGTATTTTTTTTTTTTTTTTTTTTTTTTTTTTTTGAGGCGAAGTCTCGCTCTGTCGCCCGGACTGGAGTGCAGTGGCCGGATCTCAGCTCACTGCAAGCTCCGCCTCCCGGGTTTGCGCCATTCTCCCGCCTCAGCCTCCCGAGTAGCTGGGACTACAGGCGCCCGCCACCTCGCCCGGCTAGTTTTTTTTTTTTTGTATTTTTAGTAGAGACGGGGTTTCACTGTGTTAGTCAGGATGGTCTCGATCTCCTGACCTCGTGATCCGCCCGTCTCGGCCTCCCAAAGTGCTGGGATTACAGGCTTGAGCCACCGCGCCCGGCCCTGAACAAGTATTTTTAAAATATTTCTGTTAGCAGTAATATTTAAAAACTTCATTAATTTCTTCCAAATTCCCTCTTAATCCTTTGATATTTAAAACATTCTTTTTTGAAGTGCCTATACTTATATTTGTTCAATTTTCTCTTTTTCCACTAGATCCTAATTTAGATCATTGCCTTCGTACATGATTCCAGCATTTTTCTAGTATCATGAAGTTGCATTGACTTCATGGTATCTAACATCTTTTGCAAAGTTTAATTTTACAGTTGCCATGCATCGTATTTGCATTGTACTGTTGGGTATTAATAATGTTAAACAATTCTACTGAAACAGACCAATGATGTCAGGATGGGCAAGGGTTAGTCATACGATGCTGGGAGGAATGTCTGAGTAGGAAATAGTCACATAAATGGCAAGCTCATTTGTTAATATTTTTATGTTACAACAACCTTTACTTTCCTGCACAATCTCACATTTGGGAGAATTGGACTAAAAATACTGGAAAGGAGTAATAGAAGCAGTAGCAGCAGCTCTCAGTTTTAGATCAGGTATTATGAATATGCCAGACATGGTGCTAAGCTCAACACATGTGTTACTTAATAACTCCACACAACAAACCTGTGAGCTGATTGTTGCTATCCCTATTTTCCAGATGAGGATGTTGAGGTTCAGAAGTGTGACTTGCCCAAATAAAACAACTAGAAGGTGTCAGAGCCAAGATTTGAACTTATATGAAATAGAACATTTCAATGACTGAGAGAGAAATTGATATATATAATCTCTTTGCTCTTAACCACTATGCATACTACTTATAACAGATGGAGAGTAAGAGAAGAGAACAACACAATCAAAGTCACAAAGGTGAAGAAGTGAGAGCTTAAAAGCATCCAGTAAGTAGCTCGATTTGGCTAGAGCCTGAAGCTTGTGCAAGGTACTCTACACCAGGGACTGCCTTACCAGCCTAGAAAGGAGGTACTACATATGCCTTGAATGACAGGCAGATGAGTTTGTTTTCAATACAATAGGCACTTGGAAGCTGATATAGTTTGAATATTTGTCCCTGACCCAATCTCACACTGAAATGTAATCCCCAATACTGGATGTGGGTCCTGGTGGGAGGTGCTTGGGTCCTAGTGGTGGATCCCTCATGTCTTGGTGTTGTCCTTGCAAGAGTGAGTACTAGTGAGATCTGGTTGTTTAGGTGTGTGGCACCTTCCCTCCTACTGTCTCCTGTTCCTGCTTTCACTATGTGCAGTGCCTACTCCCGCTTCACCTTCCACCATGAGAAAAAGCTCGCTGAGGCTTCCCCAGAAGCTGAGCAGATGCCAGCGCCATGCTTCCCGGACAGTCTGCAGAACCGTAAGCCACTTAAAACCCTTGTTTATAAATTACCCAGTCTCAGGTATTTCTTCATAGCAATGCAAGAACAGCCTAACACAAAAGCTACTGAGGGCTTCTTGGTGTATAATAGATTATTATTCTAGTAATAAAAATGTTATTCTATTGTATCGTATATACATGCACTACTCTAATAAATTATTTCTGTTATAAAACATATATAAAACAGAACATTTCAAAGATTGAGATTAAAATGCACATACAGCACTCAGTGTTTAAGCGTTCCACTTCAGAGAACTGGCTTAAGATCATAGAGAAGACCTGAATCAGGATAGTGCCTGGGGGGAAAAAAGAGGTTGGAAGCAGATGCAAGAGCATATGGAGATGGAATTACATGATCAGCGACTGACTGGAACATGGGTGGGAGGAGTTAGAAATGACTCCGGCATGTCAAGCCTCTGGGAGCCTGGAAAAGCTGCCACACTATGAATGTGCATACCCATGCCAGGGAAGGAGCCAGCTTCAGGCAGAAGATGGTAAGTTCAATTTTAAAGAGTCTACAGGGCATCCTTTTGACAAATAAGTTTTAAGGAATACAAGACCAGAATGCAGAAGAGTCTATATAAGACATCTTGACTTTATCTACATAACAGTGATAATTGAAGCCTTAATAAAGAATGAAATCCTTGAGGGTGAAAGCAGTAAAAGCAATGTTCAAGAATATGCTCTGGAGAATGGTTAACATCTAGGGAATAGGAGAATTGAAAAAAGGCCAAAGAAGAAGAGAGAAAGAAGAGTCAACAAGGGAGGAGAATCAGCAAACTTCTGAGCCCTAAGAGATGAGAGAGAAGGCAAGTGTGAGTGTGTTTGATGCCATCAAATGTGGTTGAGGCTAAAAAGAACAAGGGTTGAAGTCAGTCTGTTGGAACTGTTAACTCATCTATTTATTTATTTCAGAGACAGGGTCTCACTCTGTTGCCCAGGCTGGAGTGCTGTGGCGCAATCTCGGCTCACTATAACCTCCACCTCCCAGGTTCAAAAGATGTTCCTGCCTTAGCCTCCCAAGTAGCTGGAACTACAGGTGCACACCACTATGCCTGGCTAATATTTTTGTATTTTTGGTAGAGATGGGGTTTTGCCATGCTGGCCAGGCTGATCTTGAACTCCTGACCTCAAACGATCTGCCCGCCTCAGCCTCCCAAAGTGCTGGGATTACAGGCATGAGCCACCACGTCTGGCCAGTTTACTCATCTACTTAAACATGAATTTATTTGACCATTCATTCATCCAATTATCTATCCACAAAACATGTGCTGATGGACAGACACATCAGGCACAATGCTACTCTGGCATTATCATTGCTGGTATCATGGTTGTTCTCATAGTCACCAGTTACCATTTATTAATCAACTATTATATGCCAGTCACTTTTCATAAATTATATCCAATCCTTATAATAAGTCTATAAATCAGTAAGTATCTTCATTTTACAGACGAGGAAACAAGTAACTTGACCAAAGTCACAAGTCCTAGAGCTGTACAGAAGACTCAATTCCAAAAGTCCATGCTCCTTCCTAGAGACAGTGTGGTTCTCAAGGAATTTAGAGTCTAATGGGAGAGGCAGAGAAGTGACTCAATAGGATATTGTGATAAGAGCAATTCTTGACAGTTACAGGTGACATCACAAAAATCAGAGAAGGAACACTTCTGAAAAGAAAGGTTCCCTGGGATTTCATCACCAATAAAGGTCTATCACTTCCCAAATGCTTGGAGGCTTCATCTCCAAAGGTCACCTGCTGAATCCATGAGTTTCTCTCCCTGACTCACTCTCTCTCTCTCTCTCTCTCTTTCTCTCTCGAATCCCTGCTTCTTGGTGATTTGCTCAAGGGTGAGATGAACCAGGCTGCAAGAATGTTGGGATTCCACAAATAGATAACCTAATGGCATGTGCCATTCGAACCCACAGTCTGTGGTCCTAAAAGGGCTCATTCCTCAGACCTTGTATAAACTGGCTAACTTAGAAGGAGACCTGAAGCCTCCTACACTTTGCTCACTGAAGCCTGGGATCAAGCATCAGCCTAGACAATGAATTCTCAGCTTCCTCTCAACAACATGCCACTGAGGTAGGAAACACAAGAGAAGTTATAGAACCACAAATAATTATGCCTATACTATAAATAATCCCCTGGGGATTAATAAGAGAAGGCAGAAGGAATCCAGTTACTCATAAAATAGTAATTATAATAATAGCTAACATTTTATTTAGCACATACGACAAGCTCTGAAAACCAATTTATAGACATTATCCATGTGGTCTTCATACATCAACTCCATTTCACAGATAAGGAAACAGAGGCTGAGTGAGGCTAAGTAATTTGCCCAGGATCACACACTTAAAATTGCAGAGTTAGGATTCCTACCCAGGCCAGTGTGACTCCAAGCCTGGAGCCGCACACTCTTGGCTTCTTCAAATAGTTTGCAAAGCAAAGTATTTGAAGTCACCTGCCAAACCAGAGGGACAGCCAACAAAGTGAGGGTTCCGGAGAGAATAGACCAGCTGTGTAACTGTACATTGACAATGACAGCTGCATAAGGAAAGGATCTTAAGCAAGCAACTTGTTAAAACATGCAATGTAGCAATGAAAGGCTACTCAGCAAAATCTTGCTTACTTGGAGCATTCTTTGGAAGAGTGCACTAAATTAAAACTTGAAAACAAGAAATATTCTGATGGAATTAAATACTCAAGTTGAAATAACTCCAAGTAATTTGAACTTTGTGATGAAATCCTAAAAAGACTCCAAGCAATAGCTGGATCATGACATCATGGGATGGGCTCAGAGCAGAGAGGGCTCCATCCTGGCTCTGCACCTCTTCATGTTCCCTATATGCCATCACACAAAATCACTGTCACTCCCTGATCCGACCAGGCTCTCCTGAGACTTCTTGCCTTGGTACTGGCCACTTATTTTTGCAGAATGCCCTTCCCCTATTTCCACCTCCACCCCTTGGCAAACACATTCCCATCCTTCAAGACCCTGATGATCAAAGTAACTTCTCTTGAGAGGTCTTTCCAGCTTCTTCAAATTAACTGCATCTTGCCTATAATGCTAGTGCTCTGGGAGGTTAAGGTGGGAGGATCTCTTAAGGGCAGGAATTCAAGACCAGCCTGGACAACAGAGCAAAATTCTACAAAAAATTTTAAAATTAGGCACATGCTGTGTCACATGCCTATAATTGTAGCTACTCAGGAGGCTGAGGCAGGTGGAAGGCTTGAGCCTAGAAGTTTGGGGCTGCAGTGAGCTATGATTTTACCACTGCACTCCAACCTGAGTGATGGAACGAGACCCTGTCTCAAAAAAAAAAAAATAAAATAATAAAATAACTGCATCTTTAGTGTTAAAGTTAGGTTTTTTTAACCTTGGGTTGATTTAGTCATATTCTTCATTGGTTTAGGCAAAGCCATCTTCAACCTTATAGCATAAATAACACTACAAGAAACATCCTCATCACAGATATATTGACACAAAATTCTGATTTATTTTCTCGGGATTAATTCTTAAAATAGAATTTCTGAGTCAGAGTTTTTATATTATAAAGCCTTTAATACATACTACCATATTCTCTTCTAGAAAGTTTACATCCATTTAAACTCTACTCACAGTATATAAAAGTGCCTACTGGCTGGGTGCGGTGGCTCACACCTGTAATCCCAACAGTTTTGGAGGCCGAGGCAGACAGATCACAAGGTCAGGAGATCAAGACATATGGTGAAACTCCATCTCTACTAAATATACAAAAATTAGCTGGGCATTGTGGCGTGTGCCTGTAGTCCCAGCTACTCAGGAGGCTGAAGCAGGAGAATTGTTTGAACCCGTGAGGTGGAGACTGTAGTGAGCCAAGATCACACCATGGCACTCTAGCCTGGTGACAGAGTGAGACTCCGTCTCAAAAAAAAAAAAAAAAAAAAAAAAAAAAAAATTGCCTATTACACCCACATTTTAACACTGAATATCATCATTCTTTTCTTGTCTTTGCTGGTCTGATAGGCCAAAAGGAAAGATAATTATTCTTTTAATTTTCACTCTTTTGATTACTAATAAGGTTACCTTATTTTCATATGTTCACTACTGATTCATATTTCTTCCTTTGTGAACTGTTTGCTTATTATCTGTACCAATTTATTCACTGATACCTTTTTCAAATTGATTTGTAAAAACTCTTTATATATTAAGGATAGTGAACTTTCTCTGCCATATTTGTTACAAATGTTTTTCCTAGTTTTTTCCTTCTACTTTTGAAACGCTTTTTACTATCCTCATAATGTATTAAACTTTTTATGTAGACAAAGCTATCACTCTTTTTCTTTATGATTTCTGCCTTTGGTATTACACTTCCTCTACTTCTAGATACATACCCTAGAGAGACGCTCATGTATGTGTATAGGAAACTTGTACATGAATGCCCCTGAAATACTTTTGCAATAGTGAAATTTGAAAGAAAAAAACCTAAATGTTCATCATCATTTAAAAAATGGCTATAGAATAGATATACAATGGAATTATTTTTATCTTTGATGTGTATCAAGGATAGGTCTCAAAAATACAGCATTGAGTGTAGAAAAAAGAAGAAAATGAATACTAATGCATTCAGTATGCTACCATGTGTATAAATGTAAAATGTACCAAGTAATTCTATAAATTGTAAATGCATCTATTTGCAGTAAAAGCACAAAAATATACTGACGGATTACACATCAAATTAATGACAGTAGTTGCCTCTGGAAAAGGCAGAAAAGAAATGGGACTTTGAAGGGACACAAAAGTTTTCATCTAATCTGAAAATCTATTCACTTCATTTTTTAAAAAATCTGAAACAAATGTGACAAAACATTAATATTTACTATTTTGGGTGAATAGAGACAGTTGTGTTCTATTATACTCTACTTTTCTGCATTAACATTTTATCTAAAACTTGGGGGGAGAAAAGGGGAGATTTTTCCCACCCTCAAGAATATGTAGAAATATATTTATAGCTTATTCCGAAACTTTTAGGAAGTTTTTAAAATTTAGTGTATGATATGAAGTAGAACTCTAATTTTTCCAAGTATAAATCTCATAACACTATGTCTATGTTTCTCATATGTACTTTATTATACTGTGCTGTAGCTATAGTTACTTGTTTACATGCTTGTCTCTTCCACTAGACATTGCCTTTGTCTCATATAAGAACCGTTCCTGTGTCTTTTTGTATCCCTAGAATAAGCATAAGACCTGGTACTCAGTGTTTGTTGAATGAGTGTGTGAATGAAAAGAATGAATGAATGAATGATTAATGCAACTGACTAAACAACTCTCTGCCACCTCCAGTAGTGCCCTCATTCAGATTACATCAAATACACTCAGTAAATCAGAAAGAACCAAGTAGCCAAACTGGTACCCAACTAATCATGACCATAAAACAGAACTGTGCTCATCAATGTGGTAGCCACTAGCCACCCATGGCTATCAAGCACTTGAAATGTAGTCTGAATTGATATTTGCTTTAAATGTTAATACATGGCAGATAGTGTAAACTTAGTACAATAAAATATCACATTAATAAATTCATTTCATGTTGAAGTGATATTATTTTGCATGAACTGTGTTAAACAATGTTATTAAAATTAATTTTACCTGATTATTTTTACATTTTCTTATTGTGGCTACTAGAAAATTTAAAATCACACATGTAGTTCACATTATTTTTTAGTGGACAGCACTGAAATAGAGCAACAATGGTGTTTTTTAGATGCAAAAATGTGTCCAGTCTCACATGTGCCTCATTTGAATGCAAACCAATCACCTCTTTATATAAATAATGGCATGAAACTAGACGAAAAAGTATGAGGTCATTACGCTGCACAGCCGACAACTTGGAAAATTAGACCTCATGCAAATTGTTCCATAAAGCACTTAATAAAATTTTAGGAAAGTGGAAAATTGTGTATTAAGTTCTGTAGTAGAAAGATGATTCATTTCCAAAAGAAGACTGTAGGTGAGAAGGTAACATGAAAAAGCAAAACCATAAGAAAACAACCTTTTGTTTTCAGGTTCCTGGTGTTTCTGTTGCCCCGTGGACTATCACTGGATCAGCCTGTGTGATTTTAGTGGTCCTAGGGCAGCTCCCTTTTTAATGCTGTCTACTCTTGACTGGAAAGTGATGATTCTAGTACAGTCCCATTGACACTAAGACCCATGTGGTCCAGTCACAGAGAGCTATCATGGGCAAAGAAAGCAACCAACAAGTAACTTCAGGCTAACTTAAGCACATCATTCGTGTCTTTCGACTATTGTGAAGGGGATACATGATCCACATCAGCACTTAAAACCCCCCTTCCCTCACCATGTGCAGCCACCTTCACATTCTTGACTTCAAAAGCTCTAGAATAGCTCCTTTCATGTGCTGCCCATCTATCTACCCCTCACTGCTATCCTGATTATGTACCTGAAAAGCCAAGGGAACGACTCTGCAGGGGCAGACCCCTCCCTGAATGGGAGGAGGGGCTGTCAGTGAGAGAGCCAGAGCCCTCAGTGAGAGAGCAGAACCCTCAGAGCAGGCAGAAGAGGAAAGGCTGCGGGGGAAAAAAAAATGAGTTTATATTTGTGTTCTGTCCAAGTCAGCCAAGGCCTGGAGCCTCAAATGCAAAAGTATAGTAATTCTATGCCTAGTCCAAGAGTCAACCCAGGTAAGTAGTAGCTCAACAGATGAAAAGATCAGTTTTCATCTTTTAAAAGTGAGGGATGGTATAAACATGTACCTTGAGTTGTTTTTTACTTAGGAGAAAGCGAATTTGGGCGAGACCTAACAGAATGAAAGATTTCACAAATCAGAGAGCAACAGTAATATTCAATATCAAAGAGGAATTGAGGCTTCTCCAAATACACATCAATTTCAGAAGTGACACTTACTAAGGGATCCTTAACAAGGAAATATCGATAAACAAATTTGGGGGACAGGAGCTGATATGCCACAGTAGACACTGGCATGCTTTTCTGCCTTTATCTGGTTGACATATTACCCCTGAAATTCCACAGCTAGTTGAATACGAATGTCATTTATTCAAGGGCTGGCTTTGAAATGCTCAAGCTCCAAGGTCTCCCTCTCTGAATGCAGGCTGGCTCACTCCTTTGCTCTCTGCCCTTGCCACCAGGACTCCACTCAACCCTCCCACTGCACCAGCACGTTAGCCTCTGCCTGATTTCATTGCTCTCCCTCCTCTTCCTCAACTGCAGAGTCAAATGTTTCTGAGTGCCCCCCACAGCACCTGCCACCCCCTCATCCCCAACCTCTGTGACAACTGCCATGCACAATCCCAGCACTACCTCTCTCCTACTGTGGGGTCAATCACTCAGCTCCTGGCCACACAGTGCTGCTGGAGGGCAACGCAGAACTGTACAGAATGGAGCTGCTACAAATTCAAGAAAATCAGTGGATCTGTGTCTTGATCCATTCCTTTTCTCTGCTCAGCAATTCTCATGTCCATTTCTTGGGAACACCTGGACAGTGTCTGCTCCAGCAGCCTCTTCAGACCCATCTTTGGGACCCCAGTCTCTCCTCCAACATACGTGCTCAGCAGATGGCCTGATCTAAGCAGACAAAAGATACCTTAAGTGACCCCAACCTCCATTGCAAGACACCAGTGCTACCTAAACTCTCTCTGCCTTCCTGACCATCTCACATGAAGAGCTGGTAGCCTTCATCCTCTTGCCTAGTATGTGCATGTGAATCAACATATGCAGACACGCACCCATGCACATGAAACCACACATACTATCCCCAGGCACATTCGCAAACATGCATTCCTATCTTGACCCTTGTCTCTCTTTCCTGGGCTTGCTCCTTGCACTCGTGCCTGTCATCCCATCCCTCTCTAAAATGTTTATCATGGACCAGAAGAGCACGCATCCCTCCATTAGACTCAGGGAGTGGGGCTGAGACAAAAAGAGGTCTTGCCTGGCTTATTCTGTGTTTCTAAATCGTTTGAATCTTTTACAAGAATGTATTTGTGTTTTATATCTGTGTTTTTACATTTTTTCCCTCCAGTGTTTCATAGTCAAATGTCTCCTACAAGTAACCCAAGTCTGTTGTCCCCATTGTTTCACATCTCTTTCATTTGGGGCCCTTGGCTGCCAGACTTCCATCCCCAACAACTTCCCAGAACAGGACTCTCACAGGACATCAGTGAGCGACTTCCCTGTGGGCACATCCTTCCCTCGATTATGCTTCTCCTGGTGGATGCTGACAGTGATGTCCTACTCCCTCCTGGAAGTTCCCTCCTCCCTTGGCCTTTGTGATACCAGCCTTTGAGTTCCATTGCAAAATCAGACACAGTCCACTGCCAGATCCTGCAAACAACCAGATGAGCTTTCTCCTTCCTTCTCCTAAAATCCAGAAATGTAGTTTTGTCTAAGCAAGGAATACAGAGCCTCTCCATGTGCTTACATGTGTTTGCATAGGAAATGTCATCCCCTCAACAGCATACTACCCACTCTCACACAACAGCCAGTTTCTCTACGATCCCCACTTTAGGAAAAAGCCAAAGACGATAAGGTCACACCAAAGTTTCCATAACCCTCGATGTTGCTGAGGGAGCTTCTTCACACCCCACCTCTATATAGAACAGCCAAGGGCCACCTGGCTGGGTCCTCCCTCCTCAGTCTCTCCCTGCTCTACCTCTGTGCTTCTGGGGAAGGGGCAAAGATAATGTCCTAGCTGAACAGAATTTTAAAAAATGAAGAGCGGTTTAGAGCACAGAAAGGCATGGGTGCATATTCTCTGTGGGGAATTTCATTTTCAGAGACAGAAAAGAAAATCTATATTAGAGAACCACAGTCAGGTAAATGTTGTGAGTGCGTGTTAGAAATTAATCAGTGCGAGCACTAAATGAGGTGCTGTGGGTAGAAGTGCTTTGCAAAATATAACTTGTCAGACAAATGTTAGATCCTTCCATCAACATCCATCTCACAGAGTTGTTGAAGACCGGATGAGACAATATATGTAAAATTGCTTTGTCAACTAGAAAAAAACCTTTATAAATTGTAATTATTCTGTGATATTTTTGCCTCTCACTAGATTAAGAGTCAGACCGTGACAATATTGAAGAAAATTAATATACCTGCTAATTTATTTTGAATCTACATTCTTGGAACTGTTTTTATAAACTGAGAATTTTAATTAATTTCCATCCTCTCACCTTTTTTCACATGAATAGATTGAAATAAACTTCAAATCATATTAATAACCCAGCCAAGTTCCTAATGACTGTCAATTAGACCACCGACTTTGGACTTAAGACCTGAAAGTCATCTTTTGTACCTGTCCACAATAACAAAGCCAGTCAATTTTCTCTTGTGACTATTTTAATTTCCTTCATTTCAATCTCCTTGGGCATTGTAACAGCACACTTCCTCTGCAGTGGCTTCTTGGCCATTCACTCTGCTGTTAACCTCTCAGATTTCTAAAACCCAACATCATTTTCATTATTCCAACTAATTTTTTTAAATAACTGATATTATAAACAAAGCAATAAGTGAGGACATAAAAACAAATTGAATGATTATTGGAAAGGAAGAGGAAAATAATCACTTCTTAAACAAGGTATGATTACATACCTAGAAACACAAGAAAATTAACTGAGAAGCTATTTAGTATGATATGTTGGATACAAACAAGTATGCAAAAATCAATAGCTCTCAACAGGCTGGCAATAACCAACTGGAACATGTAATGGGGTGAAAATGTCTTTCTTCATAACTGCCAATCTCTATCAGAGGCACAATCTGGAAGAGTGAAATGGAACGAAAGGATTACTGGAGTCTCTAGTTTTCCTGTGATTTTAAAAAAAAAAAAAAAATTGCAGCCTTTTGTAACATGGATTTTCTTTCCCTGTTTTTTGTTTTGTTTTGTTTTGTTTTCAGCCTGGGTTCATCAAAGTTTAAAGAGTCTTAAGGTTCAAGCTTCAGCCTGGATAGTTGGGAAGAGTAGGGAGGGAGAGAGGATGATAGAAGTGGGGAGGGGAAGGAGGTGTGGGGGAGGGGAAGGAGGTGTGGGAGTAGGGGTGTGGTATGGTGAATGGTCCCCAAGGCAGCAAATTGGTTTTGTCAACCTTGGAGTTATCACTGACCGGGAAGAAAGACTGAAAGCCACCTTTGACCCTCCTCCCTTGACCTTCACAGGGATTCAATTTCCAAGTCCCCTATGCTGGTCTTTTTTGTTTTGTTTTGTTTTTCAGAAGGTCTCACTCTGTTGCCCAGACTGCAGTGCACTGGAACCATCACAGCTCACTGCAGCCTCAACCTCTGGTCAAGGGTGATCAGGTAGGTGATCCCCCCATCTCAGCCTCCCAAGTAGCTGGGACTACAGGTGAGCACCGCCACATCCAGCCAATTTTTGTATTTTTTATAGAAACAGGGTTTTTCCAGGTTGTTCAGGCTGGTGTCAAACTCCTGAGCTCAAGCAATCCACCACCTCGGCCTCCCAAAGTGCTGGGATTATAGATGTGAGCCAGCGCCCAGCCTATGTTGGTCTTTTTAAGATCTCATGGATTTGCTCCTTTCTCCTACTCCTTTCTTCTCCTCCCCAGGGCCTGTCCCTTACCAATACCCTCAGTACCTCAGGCCCAAATCACAGCTGCTCCTTATCTGCTCCTTTAGCCCCAGTCCCTGGCCTCAGTCTTCTTCCTCGTCACTTTTACCGAGTCACACTCGACCGGCTAATCTCCTGCAGAATGTAGGCCCAGAGAGCCAACCAACCTTGGCTAGGACACAATGGTCACTTCTCACCACAGATTGCATGGGTTTGGGCCCCCAGCTCTGCCACGGGATACTGTGTGGCCTTCGCCATGTTACTTTATCACTCTGAGCATCAGCTTCCTCATTTGTAAAACTGGTCTAACACTTTAAAATTCTTATGAGGATAACATACATAACATAAAGGATTGGACACACAGTAAAATAGGCGGTCGAGACCTATTAGCTGCAGCTGTGGGAGTTGTGGTCATTGTCACTATTAGAGTGCATAGTTGTCTCCTGGAGCTAGGGTAATGCCTGTGCTTGGTCTCTAAGACATATAATTGGTCCCACCAAATATATCTAAAGGTACCTTCCAAAACAAAATAGCCAGCTATATCTTCCTGCTACTCAACCACATCCCCACACCCCAGATGTGCTCACCTCTGCCTCAGAACATTGACTCTTCATTTGTCCTCAGCCTGAAATGCCCTTTTCCTTTGTTTCCAAAAGTACCCCCTTCAAGAACATTCTAATATTCTGCCCATGTGCTTCCATGGGCCTTTTCTACACCAACACCACCACCATCACATGTAGTTACTCTTCTTCTTACCCTGGGTGTCTAGCTCTGTCCTAGGCAGTTTAAATCAGTTAGCTCATCTGATGCACACAGCAACGCTATGAATCAGGTACTGTTCCTCTTGCTGCCTTACAGCTGGAGTCACTGGGGCTTTGAGAGGGTTAGTTACTTGCCCAAGGTCAGAGGTAGTCATTGGTAAGACCAGGACTCAAAATAGGTCTCAGCTTTCAGCCACTGTGCCATCCTGCCTCAGTGTATGTTTTTAGGCAATAACTGGATAAGTCATTTTAACACCTCAAGGCCCAGCCCAAACATGTCCTCTTTGTCCTTGAGGAAGCCAGTTCTTACTCATCTCACCTGCTCTTATCCTTTTGGTATGCACAGCAGTTTTAAAGAACAACACCTTATTATATACTGTCCCAGACAGTGGCTCTACTGCATAATTAGGCCCTCCCTATTGTCAGTATCCAGAATGACGTGTTTAGGTGTCATTGTGTATTGTTCACTGAATGGAACTGTAAAGTAATGATCTGGATTTTCACACACTGCTCCTGGAGATCAGTCTCATTTCTCCCCAAATATACCTCAGAAATCTTCTCAAATAGAACATCAATTTCTTGCAGGTAAGGACCATGTCCTATTCCTTTGTTTCTCATAAACTTCTATAGATATTATAGATACCCCAAAATGCTTTTTGGTTCATAATTAGTCTGCCAAGCAGGCTTCTTAATTTATGGGAAGGCAGTTCTCTGGAGGTGTGCAGGACAAAAAGATGTAAGAGGGAATGACCTATTATCATCTCAGAACAGATAGTACACTGGGCCCCTACACACATTGGAGGAAAGCGTTCCAAACTGTCAGAAGCCAAAAGCAAACTGAGGCTGATGGTATCAACATAACGCTTAATATGCTACAGATTTGGCACCTGCTCCAGAGAAGGCTGTGTGTCAAGAACTCAGAAAAGGACTCCCAGGCATATAGGCAGCTCCCAGGCTGTTTCCTACACATTAAATACATGCAGAGTAGGGAATATACATTTTTTAATGCATGAAACATGAGCCAGACTTGACACCCATCTATCAGAGCTGCTTTAAGATAATAAAATCAGCACTGCCATTATAAGGAGAGGGAACTTGATGACCCCCTGGAGATTTCTTCCAGTCTCAACGATTCTATAAATTCCCCTAAAATCGTAAAAAAGCAGATTAAGGATTCATGTAGGTGTTTGGACTATAAATACAAATTAATTTCTGCTCCACCTGCAATTTTTCTCATCCTTGTAAGAAGCACCTCCGTTTCTAAGATATTTCTGGGTAAAACACCAACAGAGGAGCTAAAAATAGAGAGGACTCCCCTAGGTCCTTGTTGGCAACTATTTTCTTCTAATTTCACAAATAAATCCTCATGTTGAAATAAACTGAATTGAATCTTGCTGCTGTCCAAAAACATTTATCACTGAAAATCTGTTTTGTTTGGGGAGTAAGATATAATTGTACACAGATTCAATAACAACCTAAATGTTCCACTGAGAAATTCTTTATTGAAAACGTTTTGTTTGGACTCTAAGTAATCTACTTCTTTTCTTTTTCAGTTACTGGCCATATTATTGTTACTTGTTTCTAAAAAAAAAAAAAAAAAAAAAAACTCCTGTTTAAGCACCACTCTTATAAAAAACTTGAATTGTTTCTGATACTAGAAACATAATTTTCTGCATCTCACTTGGTTTTATGCAACTTAATTCAAACTGACCCTTATAATAGAAAAAAATATTTTTAAACACACCCTTACTTCTTACAGCTAAACTATAAATCAAAAGAAAATAGTAAATGTTACATTCTTAAAAGACTAATTTATCAACTAATATATTTTTGGTCCACATATTTGCTCTGATTCAATATGAAGTCAGAGACCAAAATAAAAATGAACAAATGGATGGTGGTTCTTGTTTCCAAATGCATGGGGATAAATGCATATCGCTAAGGAAATGTACTCAGTTATGACATCACAGCTGTTTCTCCTATAAAAAGAACTATGTCCTACAGCAAACCATAATTTCCTAAATAAAGGGAATAAAAGATTAAAGGAAAGAAAAACATGTCAGCAGTAAAAATCCAAGGGTAGCGACCAGATGCTGGCATATTAAAGTACCATATCCAACAAAGGATTAAAAAAAAGAAATCAGTACAATTATTATGTGTCAATTAAAATAAAACTTAAGAAACCTTGTACCACTTGATGATTAAATGCAAAATATCTCCACTCAAACTCCAAGAAAGGAGACTGTGGTACAGTGTTGAACAAGAGCCACTTGTACCTACGATCCTGGATAGTCCTCTCCCACATTTACTCTGGGCTTGGCCATGTGACTTGCTTTGGCCAATGGGACATTGCTAAGAATGACACAAATGGAGACCCAAAAAGTACTTGCATATTGAGGCTTGCCCTTTCTTGCTGCCTTGGAGATTCTAAGGCTGTTACCATGAGAATAAGCCTGGGCTAGGCTGGTGGAGACAGGTGGTTCAGTCACTCCTGCCCTCTTGCCAACCACCAGCACCAACCACTGTAGATGTGAATGATCCCACCTAGATAAACCAGCTTTGGGCCAATCCACCAGCTGGCTGAAAAAGTACACATGAGCCCAGGCGAGCCCAACAGAAAAACAAGCCAACTGAGCCCAGCCCAAATTGCCAACTGACAGAATCACCACCTAATAAATGATTATTGTTTTAAGTCACTAAATTGTGGAGTGCTTTATTCTACAGAAAAAGCTAACAGATACTCAGGCTATCACAGAGGCCTAACTCATGGGCACAGGGTCAGACACCATGGAAAGAAAGTGAGAGACTGCTCTAAGAATAGATAGGTCTATACAATTATTCCTGAAAATGAGTTCACATATGAAATGCTGAGTCAAGCTATGTCATTTATAAGCTACTATGTATTTTAGAGTCTCTTCTAAAATTTTTATTTTATTTTATCCTATTTTATTTTATTTTTTGAGATGGAGTCTCACTCTGTTGCCCAGGCTGGAGTGCAGTGGAGTGATCTCAACTCACTGCAACCTTCAAGCGATTCTCGTGCCTCAGCCTCTCAAGTAGCTGGGACTACAGGTGCATGCCACCACACCTGGCTCATTGTTTGTATTTTTAGTAAAGACGGGGTTTCATCACATTGGCCAGGCTGGTCTCGAACTCCTGACCTCAGGTGATCCACCCGCCTCAGCCTCCTAAAGTGCTGGGATTATAGACGTGAGCCATCACACCCGGCCTAAAATTTAAGTCTAAAGTACAATATCATGGTAACAACAGCTAACGTATTAAGTGCAATCCTTGAGCTATGTGCTTGATAAAGATGATCGTATTTAATTCACACTAAAACCTTATGTGATAGGCACTACTATTACCTATACCTTCCAAATCAAAACCTGAGGCTTAGAGAAGTTAAGTACGTTCCTCTGGGTCACACAGCAATATGAGTGAGCTTTGGACTCATGAACCTGATTTGCTCAAGAGTCATATCCCCTAATCACTATGGATACCACCTTGTGTAAGCCTTCTTTAGTCTATTGAGCTGGGAATTTCCTGTACCAGGAGACCTATTCTGCCTTCCTTGAGTCTCAGATGGCCAGAAAGAGCAGACCAAATAAGGTTTACCCACCCAGTCAAAGATTGAGAGGAGTTGGAATGGACGGTGGACATAGTGGGTCTTGCCCAGGCTAGGAGAGCAAGAGAGCTTCAGCACATAGGCAGGGGATATACAGCACATAATGGCCTGGGCCATCAGCAATATGTGGCTCAAGTCTCAGGCTGTGACCAACCAGGTAAGCAATGCCTCCTTTTCCATTCTTGAGAGAGTGGGGAGGTGGAAGGGAAAAGGAGTCTTAGAAGGGGGCTAGTAAAACAAGTGAAAAGTTGGACAGAAATTCATTTCTTGTCATGGGTGTAGAAGGTGTGTGCTTCTACATGATGAGTGCTAAGGTTCCATATATACTATTCACTTAATATACATCACCCCTTTATTAATTGAACCTCTGCCGTCAGATCTGCTATTTTGTGGACTTCCTACAGTTTAAAATGTCTCAATCCTAATTCTTAAAATTGAGATGAAAATGGAAGGGATGAGGCCAGGCTCGGTGGCTCGTGCGTGTAATCCCAGCACTTTGGGAGGCCAAGGTTGGTGGATCACTTGAGCCCAAGAGTTCAAGACCAGCCTGGGCAACATGGCAAAACTCCATCTCTACTAAATACAAAAAAATTAGCCGGGTGTGGGGGCACAAGCCTGTAGTCCCAGCTACTCAGGAGGCTGAGGTGGGAGGATCACCTGAGCCCAGGAACTTGAGGCTGCAGTGAGCTGTGATCATGCCACTGGACTCTCAGCCTGAACACCAGAGTGAGACCCTGTCTCAAAAAAAAAAAAAAAAAAAAAAAAAAAAAATCAAATATAAAAAAAATGTTTAAAAAGAGAAAAAGAAAATGGAAAGGTGGAGAAGGAAGTCAATCAAGATACTCCTTTTGAAAACCGCTCTTTTTCTTTTTTTAACTTTTATGTTAGTTGTAGGAGCACATGGGCACATTTGTTATATAGGTAAATTATGTGTCATAGAAGTTTGATATACAGATTATTTCATCTCCCAAGTAATAAGCATAGTATCTGATAGGTAGAAAAACCACCTGTTTCAAAATACATAACTTGAACAAGACCCTTGCTAACCAAATTGAAGATCTGGACTCCGGCAGTCATCTGCGTCTCTCCTTAGGTTGGCTGAAATTACAAGTGTTTAAGGTACTTACAGTTTAAGATATAAACTGGTTTTTAAACTATCTGCCTAGTCGAGCTTACCAGCACCAATCTCTTTTAAGAAATAATGCTTGAAGGACTCTAATGCTATGGAAGTTATTCCTGGCACATTTAGAGAGAACTACTGAGAGGTAATAGGAAGGCATTTGATAATTGAGCATATTAAGTACACCTAGCCAAGTTTGAAAGAACACACATTGAGAAACTTGTTCACCTTAATGAAGCCGAACATAATTGTAAAAAAAAAAAAAAAAAAAAAAAGAAAGTCCCCAAACATCTGCATATTAAAAGCCTGCTCCCTTAAGAGAGACCAAAGTCCTAGACAATCCTGCACTATTATCCTTTTTCTTACACTTTCTGAGGGTCCATAAACCTATCTGAGCTTTAGTTTCTTGATCTGTAAAACAGGGTTATTGCAAAGATTAAGACAGAAAGTATCAGTTCCTAGATTTTGAATTTCTTGGACCTATATATTTCCTCCAAAATCTTGGAGGTACCATCATAGTCTTGCCAACTTCTTCTTATGCTAAATTTTTAAGATGAAAACAAAAAAGAAAGAATCTTAGGTAACAGTGTAGTGTTTGCTATGTGCCAGGGACTATTCCAAATGTTTTACATATGTTCATATAATCTCCCAATAACACTAGGAGATTGGCATGATTATCCCTGTCTAACAAAGCAACAAAGTCACCACATACACAGGATCCATGCTCCTGACTAACAGAAAATCATCAGGCCTCTTACCATCATCTCATAAAGGAGAGGAACACACAAACAAGAGAATATCATCTCAAAAAAGGAATTTTCAAAAGTAAAAAGAAAGGACACAGATAAAAGAACAGTCCCTAAAATAGAGAAGTAAAATTAGCTTTATGCTGCACAGTTCTTACTGTGCTCATTTTGTTACAGACCAATGAATATTGTGTTTGGGACTATATTGTTTCTCCTGGCCCTCAGATCAGCATTTGGGAACCACTAAGATACAATACAAGGAAAGCACTTTGAAAACGTGCCCATCAAAGGTTAAGTGTTGCTGGAGTGTTACAGGATCATGAGCAGTGTGACCTGAACCCACCCTCGGAGAATATCCATACTCAGGCTGTCTTGGACAAATCAAGTAGGTAGAGGCATAACGTGCCCTGCAGACAGCTACAGGGAGGACATCTATGCTAGCCTTGGCATTCTGTTTTCTGAACAGCCTGCCTCCAATCGCTCCTTCCATCCTCCCTGGCATGCAGAAGCATGTGCAGGAAAGCAGGCATTCCCGGAAACCCCAGAAAGACGTGGCAGCCGAGAAGCAGGCCCCAGGAGCACGATGGGTACTCAGCCTCCTCAACCATTCCCAGCACTTTAAGTGTCCTTTGACGAGAGCATCAAGGCTCTGAAGAAGCTATTTTCTCCTCACATTTCATTTTTCTACCCCTTGATTTTAGAACAGAGCAAAAACCCACAGACAGGCTTCTGTTCGGTGGTTTCATCTCACACTCTACCTCTCAGTCCCACACCGTTGTCCAGTGAGGGGGCATCTTCAACTATTTCAGCTCAGCTTTGGGGAGGATGACCACCGAGTTATCCACTAATAAAGCAGGCAAGAATTACGTTTAGTGTAGGCTACAGTACCAGCAACTGGGCCATGCTATTAGAATTCTGCCTTCCAGATCTTAAAGCAGTTCCTTAATTGAATATTTACTTTGGAATTTGAAGTGGGGGAACAAAGAAGTCATGGTAATGGAATGTTGAGTGGCTCTGTTGGGAGGCACTAAAGAATAGTGTGGTGAGGGGCTCTGTTCTGGATTCCAATGACTAAACTTTCTAAGAGGGGTCAGCAAATGCTTTCTGTAAAGGGCCTGAGAGCAACCAACGCCGGCTTTGTGAGCCATTCAGTCCCTTTACAACAGTTCGGCTGTGCTGCTGTAGCACAGAAGCAACCGTGATGTTCTGTGAATGAATGAGCCTGGCTGTGTGCCAATAAAACTATTTCTGGACATTGAAATTCAAATTTCATCACAATTGTATATGTCATGAGATATTACCCTTGTGATTTTTTTCTAACCACTTAAGTATATAAACACCATTCTTGGTGCAGGCCATATAAAAACAGGTGGTAGGCCAGATACAGCCCACTGTGGGCCACAGTTTACCCAAACCTGGTTTATCATTGCAGCTCTGATATTTCTTAACCATAAGCTCTTGGGCAAGTTTTGTTTTCCTTCCTCTGTGAGCTCTTGAACAAGTTCAGTTCCCTTCTCTCTGAAATGAAACAACAACAGCATTAGCCTCATCTGGGCTTCCAGTGGCTGTAGTGAAAGCAAATGCTCACCACAGGGCAGCACAGAGTACACTGAGTACTGAACGTACTCAGCATTCAATCGAAGTGAGCGGTGACTGCCATTTCCCTCTACTCTTCAAAATTCTCTGTAGCTTCCACCAAATCTATCTGGGCTATCATCAAACAGGACCAAGTATTGTCATGTCTCTTGTCAACAAAGAAACACTCTAGACTTGTATACGAACGTCAATAGCCTTCAAGAGTTTGTGGGATCCTAAAACATCCCTGAAATTCTGTATGCATTCATTTGTCTGGTTACCCCTAGATATTCTCAGTCCCTGGAGTTTAAGAGCCAGGGCCAGAGGGTGAAGTTATCATCCTCCAAACTACAAATAATGGTATTTCTTGAGCACTGGCCAAATCTCAAGCATTCTGCTAAGTGCTTTATGTCATTCTTTCCCTTAATCTTTACAGTAACCAAAGGATGCTAATAAAATGACGAGCTCCGTATTTCAGAGGAGAGTAAAGCGTAGGAAGGTTAAGCAATAAGACCAGGCCACGTGCCTGGTAGCTAGGAGGTGTGGGGTTCCATCCTGGGCCCACCAGCACCACAGCTGTTGCTCTGGAGTATGACAATCTACTACAAAGAAACCAACTTCTAGGGCATGAGTGTTTCTCAGACTGAAACAGTAACCTGAATCCCTGGGGACCTGCTTAAAATGCAGATTCTGATTCATTAAGCTTTAGGGGGTCCAGGGATCCTGCATTTCTAAGGAGCTCTCAGAGATGCCAGTGCCACTGGAGTTCATGCTTGGTGTAGCAAGGCTCAAGATGCAGTGAGAAAGGTGAATTTTCTCCGTGAATGACCAAGGCAATCTGTATACCATAAATTCAATGACCATGGTGTTCCTACACCACATCCTGTGGTGAGGAAGAGCCTTTGGAAGCAGAATTCTAAGATAAGACTCAATGCTACACCAGGTACCTGTTATGTGGCCCTGGTAGAAAGACTCGGTCTTCCTGGCCGCATGTTCCCTTGCCTGTAAAGGGGACTGGTGTGCTCTTCTGGGGTTGTTGTGACAATTAAATGAGATAATACCTATACAAGCATTTAGAGCAATGTTTAACACAGTGTAAACATTAAACAAATGTAAGATAATCAGGAGATCAAGAAAACTGAAGGCCCTTATGAAAGAATTATCTAAAAATGAGCTATATGAGGTTTGTTCCCTCTGCACAGCTAATAATTCATGCAGATCCATTCAAACCCTCCTATCATTCAAGCCATTTTACAGTTAAATAAACCAGACTTCCATCCAGTCAGTCATAAAATTAAATTATAGGGAAAGTTCACCTTGAAAGGGCAGGACCCAGATGCCAGCAAAGAAGCAATGATTTCCAGTTCAGTTCATGATTTATATCTCTGAGGGATATGCCCATTACCTAGGCCTCTAGATGCATGTAAAAGAACGCATGTGACAATTTGCTAAAGCAACACGAACCTGAACTACACCAAGGCAGTTTTCTCACCTGGACCATTTCAGTGTCACTGTTCATTAGGTAGTACGCTTCCACTCATCAAAACCCCCCCCAATGTAATTAACTCTTCTAGTAATACATCACTACTTCCACACATTAAGGGAAAATGCCTCAGTATTCTCATCGTTTTAATAAAATTTTCTGGGCAGGATGATCCAGTTCTACCAGTCTAGGAGGTCAAGCTTGTTTCCTTTCCCCAAAATGAGTCGCAGGTGGACCACGCATCATTTCACCCCCACCATCTGGCAAGCTAACAGTCATTGTGTACTCACCACCATGCGCTGCTGCCTGTGCATAGGGAAAGCACAGTGCCTGGCATATAGTAAGCACTCAAAGGATTGCTGTCATTAGAACACACTCAGGGCATGAACTATAGTATGATCATGTCATCTGGTTCCTGGCAGGTAACTGAAATGGCAGCAGGTGGGTAGAATAGAGGGAGGTCTAATGGGAACTTGGTTGGGAAAACGCCCCTCCTTTTCTAAAGGCAGATTGGCAATGCACACCTTAGGTGAATCACTGAGTGAGTAAAGAGGTCTACCTGGTTGGTAGTCCCCAGGACCTGCCAGGAGACCTGATCTCATGTAGCAGACACTTGTGGTACCCTGAGCCTCCTCCTCACAGCGCATCTTAAATTTCATGATTTTGAGCTGACATGCCTGGTGCACTGGGAGGACCCATAGTTCCCAGAATGCTCCAGCAGCTTCCACCTCAGGTGCATGGGTGCCAGTGTTTCTGCCTCAGGCCAGGGCTCCCCCTCAGTCTGCCTTTGGAAGCAGCTCGATGTCCCCAGAGGCAACTCAACTGGTGGGGAATGGGAACCATTGAACAAATGCCCAGTCCTCTTTTCTCTGATGGACAATTTTATCCTCTTTCTGTGTGGTTCCTCAGAGGAATCTCAGTGGTACTGGAGCTCAGATGTCCATGGGGTGATCTGCTCCCTCCCCCTCCACCCACTGGCTTTTCCTCCCTCCCCATCTCACTTTCCTGCTCCCCGACTCCAGCTTCCTGCAACTGCCTCCCAAATGCCCAGACCTCAAATCTTTGTCTCAGTGTCTGATTTGAAGAGACCCAAACTGAGACACCTGTCCACTCCAGAGCCTTGCTTAGAGTCCCGTAGCATCCCAGTATCAGAGCCCTTGGCACACTGCCCTGTGGTTGCAGAGCTAAGAGGTCCTTCAAGGCTGGGACCAGGTCTGTGTCATTGACCCCGGAATTCCGGGCGCTCAGTGACTGTGGTGGGCAGGCTGGCAATACAAAATATTCCTGTTGCCCATTCACGGGGGTGGGGAGTGTTCAGAGACAACCCTTGGTATTTTTAACAATTCAGAGAAGACCTTTTCTGTTTTAGAAGAGTTTATAAAATAAAATCAAGAGTTATTAGCAGCAAGACAAAAGGCATTTTAAGAAAGCCCATCTTGCATGAAGCCCACCCACTCTGCCCCACAGAACACAGCCCCTGCTTCTCTGCCTCTCTGTTCACATCCTTAGAAGAATCCAGCCTTGCTCACCTCTGATTGCTGCTGCATAGCACCTACAGCCTGAACCTTCTCCTCCCTCCTTCTTTCCCTTTTGATTCTTGGGCTCTGAAAGTCTATCAAGGAATCACAACAAAGAACAAGATTAAAGAAATCAAAACTAGTAAAGCCAATTGTGTAGCTGCTGTTTTTTTGTTGTTGTTGTTTTTTTTTTTTTTTTTTTTTTTTTTTTTTTTACGTCTCCTTCTCTCCCAGGCCTTGAAGCTAGACGTTGTAAACTATCCACTTGTGGGCCAAGGATGGTTGGCAAACTTGTTTCTGGGAGTGTTTTTAAGACTGTCAATGTTTAAAGCTCAGTATATTGAACATACAAATCTACATTTCCAGCTCTTTAAAGTTTAAAGATTTGACATCAGCCTGCAGTTAGCTGGGGTGGGATTAGCTGCTTCCTAGGGATGCGTCCTAGGACTGGGGCCCATAGCTGGCCACGTGCTGCCATCCCCACCACTCCCACTGGCCTCTGACCATGAGGCGCCTACCAGTTGCTGTTTCTGATCATGACATGCAAAATCCACCTCACTCTTTTCTTGTTACATGCCTGGCCCTGAGGGTAAGTGCATTTGAACTTGTTACCCCATATTTAAGCATTTGGAAGAAACAATTTGAGCCGCTCTGAGTGTTCATCATGTTTTAAGTGCCTCTAGCAAGAGGTTAGAGCTTCCTACTCCAATGTTATCATGCCGTATGCCCATTATTAGGAATGCCATGATGATGATGATGATGATGATGATGATGATGATGATGATGATGTAAAGATACCCGGGTAGCAGATAGCAGTTACTCAAGGCATATATGCCTGTCTTATCCCACAGATGCCTTTAAAGAAAAAAAGAAGTCATTAATCCTGAAGGATTCAGAAGAGATGAGGAACAAATGAAGCAACAACAGCAAGGAGAGGCCACCAGGAGGCATGCTTCAGGTACGTTTCCATTGCCCCTGCTTCTTTGAAGGGGAGAATAGCTTGGTGAGCAGAAGAAAAGAAATCCTTCCCATCCGTACCTTAGATTCCAATTCTGGCAAGAATACAGACATCTCCATCTTACCACTGAAGCTATAAAGTTAGTCTCCAGAACCATTTTCATGTTAATCCCAAGCAAGGGAAGAACTTTGAGCAGACCCACATGAATCAGCCTGCCTCCACAAACAAAAAGGACACTGACAAGTTGCATCAAGTTTATAGATCCATAAACCCACAGTAAATTCCAGACTCCTGCAAAGTCAGAAGTCAATAAAAAAATGCAAAGGCCACCTCTCAGAGAGCTCAAAGACAGAACTTAAATGACTGCAACATACCACTTTCTGAAGGACCACAATTCTTCCAACCTTTAATAAATTGCTAGACAAATATTTGTGGATGAGAAATTAGGGATGTGATGATCAACAAGACAGACACCGGAACTCCTTTGTGAAGCTTATAGTCTAACAGGAAAGAGCCATTACATATTAATTACAATTACTTCATTAATTACGAGTATGATGAGTGGTATAAGGAAGAAGTCAAGTTATGGGAACTTGTACCAAGACACCTAACCTAGGAAAAGGGGTTTTCCTAAGGAAAAAATATTTAAGCTAAGACCTAAAGGGTGGGCAGGAGTTGCCTAGGCAGAGAGCTGGTCCATCTATAATGAGCATCTGTGTGCCCAGTACAGTATCAGGTATTGGGATTAGAGAGGTGAACTGGGAAGTACCTCTCCTCAAAGAGTTCACAGGCAAGTGGAGCTTGAAAATAAGCTTCCATCATACCTGCTGGTTGGAAATAATGGGGTCTCTCTATCACCATGTAACAGATTAAACAGTTATTTAAAAATTGCTGTGAAACTCAGAAGAATTCAACCCAAAGTCTTCCTAATTGCAAAATGTTCTGTTGTGAGTGACAGAACTTCTCTAATATTTTAATTTAAAAAGATGAAATTGAGAAACTGTCAAATCCTGTGGAACACTTGAGGCTTCAGCAAGATAACAAGGCTTGTTGTCTGGGGATATGCAAGCTGCTGAGAAAAATCACAGCAGGCACAGGGCAGCCCAACCATTCCAAACTCTAAATAAGGAATTGATTAAAAGGGATTGAGACAGGACATTAAACTTTGGAAGCCTGGAAAAACTGTGTTGGTAATTAATGATATTAACAATAGTATTATTAATAACATTGTTAATGAGAACTAAGCATTCTATTAAACTTTTATGTGTACTAACACAATTCTATGGGTATATTATTGTCCCCAACTTATGGATGAAGAAACTAGTGAGTCAAGCAAATAAGAGATTTCTGTTTATGGCAATATGTCAGACTAAATAACATGAAAACTAATGTCTACAAAGCATTAGACATGCTGAGTAAAACAATTCAGCATGAGCTTTAATCACAACACAGAGTTTGCAATTAGTTTGCTCAAGTGTCAAAATCAAAGCGTGAACTGCATGTTAGAACAATGAATAGATATATATTGCAGCTATCCCTTGAGGGATAGTTGAACAAAGGGCTTGGATTTTTGTGGCCACAAGAAGGCAAAGGATAAGGTGCTGGCTCTGTGTGAAGCGGGTGTTAGTACTAAGATTCCTCAACATAAAGTTAATGACTTTTAAAAGTTTCACCCTTGGCGAAAAGATACAACAGATAGAAATCTACCCACTGGGACAGGAAGACCACAAGACCACAATTAAAAACCTAAGTAATTCTCCTGGGCTCTGGGTGGGAAAAAAAAAGTTGCTTCCCTAAGAATTTGTATCCATGGATCTTTTGTCACAAGTGTTTGAGGTTCTAGTATATGTTAGCCAAGTAGTCCAAGAAGCCCAAGGTGAGAATTCAACATTAAAAAAAATTGTTCTAAGCAAGTGATATCTTCTAAGGCACCTGGCAGAAACAAATGAATGGACATTTCCTTAACCTAAACCATTCCCAAGTCCCCAAATAAAGGCTTTCTGAAAATGAGTTCACAATCCAAAATCACAAAATACGAAAGGAAAAATCCACCATGAGTGAAAGTCAGCAGTCACAACAAATAGGAAAACCCCTCGAGAACTTCAATAATAGAACACTCAGATCAAGACTATGAAATAAATTCTTGAATTAATTGGGAACATAAAGGAAGGATGTAAAACATAAGAAAAGATCAAGAAACTATCAACAGGCATATGTGAAAAAGAATCTCTAGAAAATAAAAATAAAATTTTTATTTTTATATTTTATATTTATATGTGAAAAACCAGGCATATGTGAAAAAGAATCTCTAGAAAATAAAAATAAAATAATTGAAAATAAAATCTCAATGGATTGACTATTAGCAGATAAGCACACTGAAAGAATTGGTAGACAAGAAGATTAAGATTAACACTTTGGGAGGCTGAGGCCAGCAGATCACTTGAGGTCAGGAGTTCGAGATCAGCCTGGCCAACATGACGAAACCCTGTCTCTACTAAGAATACAAAAATTAGCTGGGCATCGTGGTGGGTGCCTGTAATCCCAGCTACTCAGGAGGCTGAGGCAGGAGAATCGCTTGAAGCTGGGAGGCAGAGGTTGCAGTGAGCCAAGATTGCACCACTGCACTCCAGCCTGGGTGACAGAGTGAGACTCCATGTCAATAAATAAATAAATAAGATAAAGCTAAGAAAATGTAACATAAAGAGTTAAAGACAAGAAAAACATCAACTAGGTCAGTAAATAGGAAAAAAAGAATAAGAAAACCCAATGTACTTCTAATAAGACTTCCAGGAGGAGTGAATAAAGACACTAAAGCAGAGACTATTCGAAGACACAGGAATCCTCAGATTCAGGAAATGGAGTGTGTTCTGAACATGGTAAGCAAAACTAAATTAATACCCAAATGTGCTGTTCTGAAACTCTGAAACATCAAAGGCAAAGAGAAGATCTAACTACCAAACAGAAGAAAAGGCAAGTCACCTAAAAAGAAGCAGAAACAATTAGATGTACAGCAGACTTCTCAATCACATCACTGGAAGCTGGGGACACAAAGGACCTACGTCTTCAAAGTGCAAATAGAAATAAGATTTCAAGTTAATCATTTACAAATAAGGCCAAATTTAAAACATTTTTAGACAAGCAAAGGAGAGTGTTAACCATTGAAAAAAATCTATTGGTTAAAGAATTATGAAAGGATATACTTCAAAAAGCCAGAAGTAAGGAATTGGAGATATATAGAAATAGAAAACAAAAGAACAGGTAAACATCTTGGTAAATCTTAGTAAATTGATTCTGTAACATAATAGTGGTGATGGCTGATTTTGGAAACAGCAGGGTAGCTGCAGTTAAAGCATTCCAAATTCTTACGCTGTTTGTAAGAAGGAGAAAGATATTGATCAACTTTAGACTTTAGATTTGATGTCAACTGTGCATGGTGAATTTTTAAGGGAATCCATGAAAAAGAAAAACAAAGGATTAAGATATGTATTTAGGGGAATCAGAGACAGAGAATATTATACTGAGTGGTGGTAACTGTTGAGTAAAAGAAAAACTAAAAAGGGAATAGGTAGTAATGGTTAGCAGGGAGACCGGTAAACGGGAAAAACAGAACGTAAGGAAAACTCAGTCTGATAGAATTTTTTTGAGCATTACAAAAAAATCAGGGAAAATAAGAAGGTAGAAATAAACCTAAAATTATCAATAAACAAACTAAACACCAAGACAAAGATAAGATTTTTTTAATTACAAGAGATTGTCCTAAAGTACAAAGACACCAAAAGTTTAAAAGTAAAAATATAGGAAAACTACTTTTCAAAATCCAGCTGATTGAGCTATGTTAATACTAGGCAAATTTGTAAGTAAAAATATTATTATGAGAGTTCTTATATAATATGAAAGGAGCAATTCAACCAAGAAAAAATAAAAATTGTAATCTTATACTCACCTTATCATGATCTAAAATGTTCTTAAAGCAAGAAATGACAGAAAGAAGGAGAAATAGACAAATCTCCAAACTTTTTTCAGTGATTAGGCAGACAGAAAATTAGGAAAAGTACAGATGTGGACAATACAATTAACAAGGTTGATCTAACGAACAAATAGAGAACACTGAACCCAGAGCATTTAGAGAGTATGTATCTTTTTCAAACAGCAAGCGTCGGGTATAAAAACTGACCACTTAGTTAGTCACAAATCAAGTTCAATAAATTCCAAAAAATCTGTATAATACAGACCACAATGCAGAAAGGTGAGAAATCAGTAAGTAAAAGATAACTTAAATACATATATATTTGGAAATTTTAAAATACACTTTTATTTATCCTAAAATATCATAAAATATCTCCTAATTATTATCAGGAGAAATAGTGAATATCTTTTAAGACTTATTGTCAAAGGAGAAGTAATTCTGAAAATATACTACACTTAGGACTAAATGAAAATTCCCCATATCAAAACCTGTGGAAAGGAACTAAATTTTATTTTATTTTATTTTATTTTATTTTATTTTATTTTATTTTATTTTATTTTTTTGAGACAGGGTCTCTCTGTGTCACCTAGGCTGAAGTGCAGTGGAACAATCACAGCTCACTACAGCCTTAAATTCATGGGCTCAAGCAATTCTCCCACCTCAGCCTCCTGAGTAGCAGGGACTAAATGTATGCACCCCCACACCTGGCTAATATTTGTATTCTTTGTAGAGACAAGGTTTTGCCATGTTGTCTAGGCTGGTCTCGAACTCCTGGGTTCAAGCAATCCACTCCCCTTGGCCTCCCAACGTGCTGGAATTATAGGCGTGATCCACTGCACCCAACCCTAAATACATTATTTGAAAGACATTTTATAACTGAAATATTTATATTAGAAGAGAAGACTGAACATCAATGATCTGAGCATTAACCTTAAAAAGGTAGAAGAACCCAGTAAACCCAGGGTATATAGAGGGAAGGAAATAATAAAGTTAAAGCAGTCCATGAAATATAAAACAAACTTACAATACAGATGCTTGGCAAACATAGGATTTGGTTCTTTTTAAAACTAACAAAGTGATAACAGAACAGACAAGGTAGTGAAGCAGTAGAAAGTGTGAGCTCTGGAGTGACTGCGTGGACCAAGTCCCACCCTAGCACTTACCAGCTGCACAGACTTGGGAAACTACTTATGGCTAGCATCAGGGGAGCCACAGCAAACTCTGGACTATCAAAGCCCAGTGCCACGTACTAATCGGTTACCCTTACAAGACATCCAAACTATGTACTCTGATTAGAGTATCCTCCTCCTGCTATTAAAAAAACAGGTATTATTATCTCCATTTTACAGATGGGAAAACTGAGATTTGTACAACGTATGCAATTCTCTTAAAGTTATGAAATGATCAAGGGTTGAAACTGATTTAACACCAGATCTTTCTGGACTCCAAAGTCTACTCCCTCAACCACCACAGTAATCTACAAGAGAAGAGGAAAATCCCTGTTGGCCATTCAGTGTCGTGATATTCTGGAAGGTTATTTACTGTATACCCAACTTTAGGGTAAATATCTTTCTTAAGGTAGACTGTAAAACAAAAGGAGCAAATGCCTCTTACTCATATATACAAGTTCCTACTCCTACTAATATTAACCTAGCGATTAAAATTATGGGCTTTGGGACTGGGCACAGTGGCTCACACCTATAATCCCAGCACTTTGGGAGGCTAAGGCAGGCAGATCACTTGGGGTCAGGAGTTCAAGACCAGGCTGGCCAACATGGTGAAACCCCATCTCTACTAAAAATACAAAAATTAGCCAGGCATGGTGGCACACACCTGTAATCCCAGCAACTCAGGAGGCTGAGGCAGGAGAATCACTTGAACCTGGGAAGCAGAGGCTGCAGTGAACAGAGATGGTGCCACTGCACTCCAGCCTGGGCAGCAGAGCAAGACTGTCTCAAAAAATTAATTAATTAATTAAAGGCTTTGGAATCCAAAGTAACATGAATAATTGCTAATATTTATTAGACACCATGTTACCATGGATAATACTAAACTCTTTCAATCCTTGCAATACCCATTTTCACAGGTTCTGTTATTGTCCCATAATACAGACTAAGAACAATGAAGTTAAACTGACATAGCAACTGGCAGTATTCCAAACCAAGCCATCTAACTTCAAGAGCTGACATTCTTATCCACACTCAACTCGTGGGTCCTGACTTCCTCGGCCATCAGCTGGGGATGACCATACCCGCTTCCTGAACTGCAAAGAGGACATGAGACCAAGCAGGTAAAGCCACCAGCATATCTGGCATGCAGTAAGTGATGATGATGATGGTGGTGAGGAAGATGGTGATGGTGATGATGACAGCTGGCCCTTGCAAAGATACAGGCCTAATTGCTACAGAACAATTTACTGCATGAAATCCTCAAAAAGAAATCTCTCCTTCCATTTCACTCACACAAATCTTCATGTGAACAGATCACTTGTGCTCTATGAGAAAGCTTATTTTCAAAATCAAAATCACAGCATTTTGCATTATGTGAAGATATGAAGAAAAATGTTTAAAAGAATCTGATAAATAAAACTATAGAGAAGTGTGGGGGGGCGGGGCTGCTCACATTACCCATTGCAGTAAGTCTAGCCTTGAACTTAATTTTCCAGAATTCTTGAAATATCAGTGATCGCAACATAAAAGACCAATTAATCAGACTGTGCTTGTTCTCTATGTGTGAGTCACTGTTGCCATCTACAGTTAAATATGGGACATGCAATGCTGCCAAATAACTGACTAATTCTAAGAACGTAGTCCTGGAGATGGTGGTGCTAAGGCAATCCACTTGTACAGTGAGTACAGAAAACAAAAATGCTACCTGTAGGAGCAGCTCTTTTTCAACCACCTCTTCAGTCTTGCTGATGAGACGCTTCTGCAGGGTGTGAATTTTCTGTATCAGCTCAAATGCATTGGGGTCGCTAGCCTGTCCAAGGGGAACAACAATAGCAGCTGAGATATCATCAACTTCAAAGCACTGAGGTCTCTATGTAAAATGTACATTGTCTTATTAAAATCTATTGCAAACCTGCAGACCTAATACAGAGGGAATTAGAACGAAAAATAAAGTATAATAGATGAGATAGTCATAAATTCCTGTCCCCAAAAAGGCAGACTGCAGTTTTCCTAATGTTTTATCTATGGCATTAGTTATTCTATAAATACAAAGTAAATGTGTTTATTCCACCAGTGGGAATAACAATAATGGTAGCTAATATGCTCGATATATGATTCTTTGCCACCATGCAGATACTATGCTAAGTGCTTTTTATACAACATTATACTTTAGCTGCAGGACAGCCCTAGAAGACAATATGTCTTTTCCTTTTATACCGATATGACAACTGAGGCTGAGAGAAACTAAGTCATTTACCTAGACTGGCAAGGCTCAGAGCTGGAGTCAAGCCCAAATACGCCAAGCCCCAAAGCATAGTTCTCAATTCCTATGCTCTGCGGCTTACCCTACCATCTCCTCTGTTTACTTAATTTTCCAGAATTCTTTGTTTTGTTTGAGACAGGGTCTCACTCTGCTGCCCAGGCTGGAGTGCAGTGGTGCGATCATGGCTCACTGCAGCCTCAAACTCTGGGGGATCAAGCAATCCTCCTGCTTCAGTCTCCCAGTAGCTGGGACCCCAGGCACGTGTCACCACACTGGGTTAATTTTTTTGTAAAGACAGGGTCTCACTAGGTTACCCAGGCTGGTATCCAACTCCTGGGCTCAGGCAATCCTCCTACCTTGGCCTCCCAAAGTGCTGAGATTACAGGTATGAGCCACTGCACCCAGTCCCTAGAATTCTTGAATGGAATGAGACAGAGCTCCCTAAATTCACTCAGCCTTAGGATTCTCCTTTGGTAATTGTCAGCAGGAGGATTCACTGCAGTCTATGATGGGGATGGTTTCCAGGATGTGGACTTCTGCTAATCATTGGCAGCAGAACACTACCATGGCATTTAGCTCTGAAATGGAATTATCAGTCCACAAAGCTCTGATGATCCTTCACTAGTTGTGTACAATTCAAACAAGATATACAGTTATAAATTGGTAATTTGTCCTCTAGACTTTGAGCCAAGGCTTCACTTTCAACTGTACTGACATTTTGAATTAATCTAATAGCTAAATATTTTCAACTGCCTCCCAGAGTCTCTATTTTCTAATTTTTCTAATAGAAATTGATGGGGAATTGGAAACTTTAAAGACCTGCATGAAAACACACAGAATAAACTAATGTGACAGTAAATGAATTTAAAATCTTCATCTCCGCTTCTGCAGACATATGCATATTACTATTGGGTTAGTAAACTACATCACTCTTGGCATTTGAAGAGGAAGGAATGAGGGTCCAAAAGGGAAAAGAAAAAGAGATGCCATTGACTCTGACTTTGCTTGAGAAATACTAAGCAGTGCCAACTGATATCCATCTATTGGGACTAGATTTGGCACACATTCACCTGGCAGGGCTGGATGCTGTTAAAATTCAGGCCTCGTGTTTACATAACAATTTATAATGCATTATCCTTAATGCTTTCTTCGTTAAAAGGAAAAAATAAAAATGCAAAACAAAAATCTGCCTGGCTGATTTTCTTTCTTATAAGGAAAAAGTAAAAATTAAAATCAAAAATAACGGAATTTTAATTATTTCCTCTCTTAAAGGTCCCTATGTAAAATATATATTGTCCTTTCCGTTCTTAAAGAAAAAAAATAAAAATGAAAAACAAAAATCTCCCTGGCTGATTTTCTTTCTTATACCTGCCCTGCTTTATCTTACATGACATACTTACATTTCCCAATACCCTGACCATTCATCTAGTTGAAGGCCCTTTTGGCATCCACATTGCTAGTTACAACTAAAGGAGATAGCTTTCTTTTCCTTGAATAAGCAGAGTTTGTCTTTAACTGTTATTTTCAGTGCTGGTGGTAATGACTACCAGAAAGTCATAGAATAAAATTAAATATGAAGTTGATTATCCATCCCCTTCCAATGAGACTTTAGCTGTGTCCCCAGATTCTAAGAGAAAGGGCTTGGCTAACACAATGCTTTCCACAAGAGGGCAGTTCACAAAACCATATTTTCTGTAAGTAATAAAAGGATGCAAAGATCAATTGAAAGATGGTAGAGATGCTGGTGACCAACATCACTAAAGGCCATGAACATCCAAGACTAATAGGCAGCCTCAGGATAACTAGTTAACCAAAACCTACCCAAGCCAGAAAAATAAATGTCAGTTGGTGAGGCAGGTTCACAGCTTTCACTGGGCTTTCTTTAGGTAGAAAGGATTTTGTGCAAGACTTTTAAAACAAAACCCAAATGAACCATCTGGTTCTGAGAGAACTCAATTTACATCTGATCCAGCCTTACATTTTAGGTGACAATTTGCATAGCATTAAATAAAACCTCGCTTCTCGTTGTGCTTTAGGTTAGAAGCTTCGCGTGGGATAGGAGGAGAGATTTGGGGATGGGGAGAACGCACTGCCAGATGTTACCTCGAGCTTCCTCCATCTGTGCACATTCATGGGATTCTCCAGCTCCTCCTCCAAGGCTCGGCAGCGTGTCCTCTCCTTCAAGAATTCTCTTTGCATGTGAAAAAACTCCTGTCTGAATAAGACAAACTTGATTTTGCAAAGAATTATCCACCCGTGTGAATATCCTGTCTATCTTTAATTGGTTGCATACACACTATGTCTTATATAAAAAGTTGGAATTAGGGAGAATATTGTGAACACTGGGACCAGCCTCCTAAATCTGGGCAAGACACAGATGATACTAATTCTTGCAGAGCTCAAGAATTGGCTTAGCTTTAAAAAAAAAAAAAAAGTGCCAGGGCTTCAGAGTCAGAGTCATGATTCTGGATACTCAAGAAATTTATAAGTATATGAAAGGAACAAAGGGCAGGGGAATTGTATTAGTCTTTTCTCATACTGCTAATAAAGACATACCCAAGACTGGGTAATTTATAAAGGAAAGAGGTTTAATGGACTCACAGTTCCACATGGCTGCAGAGGCCTCACAATCATGGAGGAAGACAAAGGGAGAGCAAAGGAACATCTTATATGGTGGCAAGCAACAGAGCTTCTCTAGGGGAACTCCCATTTATAAAAACCATCAGATCTCGTGAGACCCATTCACTACATCACTACAATGAGAACAGAATGGGGGAAACTACCCCTGTGGCTCAATGATCTCTACCTGGCCCCCATCCATGACACATGGGGATTATTACAATTCAAGGTGAGATTTGGGTGGGGACACAGAGCCGAACCATTTCAGCAGTGAATTATAAGAGTTTCAATATACTGTTTAATGTTTCTAAATGTCTCTACAGTGGTAATAAGTGAACAGGCTACAGTCCACAAACTCAGCACCTGACAGCAATATGCTGAGGCTCAGGTGATAACCTAACACCAGTCAGGGCATACATCTCCACCCTCACTACACATTGCAATCCCTTGGGGAGCTTTGAAAACTACCTCTTCTCCTGGACCCAATCCTTAGAGGGATTCTGTTTCATGGTCTAGCATGGGTCCCTGGCTTCAGAGGTCTGAAAGTCCTGCCGGTAATTCTCACATGAAGCCCAGGTTGAGAAACCTAAGTTAGGAGTTGTGATGATACTTTATCTTGAGTTCCACAACTGTGCACAGATGGCTGAAAAAGTCCTGAATATCTAGCTCTGGCTGAAATACACTGCTAAAATCTTCAGAAATCTCTAGTTGATAGGTAACATGCAATAGCCATCGTCAGTGTTTGCGAGCTGGCTGTCGCCCTATCGAATGAGATGTTGGGAGGCAGAGAAGAAGCAAGCACTTGCATTGACACGGGCAATAAGGATATTATTATCTGTCCTCGCCTGCTGCAGGGGTGCAGATTACTAATACTAAGCCATCTCTTTTACTTAATCGCTTCATTTAAACCAATAATGCAACTTCCCCTCATTAGCAAGACAAACCATTAGAATTAACTGCATGATGCTCACTCAACAGGGCGCTCAGAGCAAGCTGCTTAGAATTAAAAGCATATTTGTAACACTTCAATTTTCCAGAATGTCATCAGAAGGGGAGGGCAGAAATATTAGCTACCATATTTGATGGACTGCTTTGTACTAGACTCTGTACATGGCACATTGATTGTTTTGCTGTTTAATTGTGACTACAAGTCCAAAGCTCAGAGAGGTTCAGTGACTTGCCCAAGGTCACACAGCTTGTAGGTAGCAAGACAGATTGGAATTCATGCTAGCTTGCCTCCAACCTTTATTAAGTTGTCTTTCCATTGAAAAGAAAAATAAAATATATTATCAACAAACTAGCAATACTGAACGGGAATAGATAAAATTTCGTCCTTTGTGTATGTAATAAAAATAACTCATGGCTGACAAGTTTAGCAATGATTTGGAGACTATTCAATAGTTACTTAGAATTAATCCATTTGTCTCCAAAATGTCAATGGTGGTATCTCTGGGTAGTAAACTTATGAGTGATTTTCTAATCACTTCTTTATATTTTTTCCGCATTTCTCACATTTTCTACAATGAATTTGTACTACTTTCATCATCTGAAATACAAGCAACTCCAAAAAAAAAAAAAAAAAGAAAGAAAAAGTATTGATCTATCCTTGATAGTGGCAAACTTGCTATTCCTGAATATATTCATTGCATTTAAATATCCAAACTATCTTCTAACCCAATTGATTTGAGAAGCAGATCCAAACCATGTCCTTATTCCAAGATGGTCAAGGATACTGTTCATCTACAAGTCTGTGGGGAATAAGGATAGCTACTGAGAAAATACCAGAACTCTTATTTGGTTTCCTGCAATTGCCTTTATAAAACATGGTGATGTTTTCCCAAAGGGAAAGTAGATCTTGTGTAATGCAAGATTTCAAGAAAGAAGAAGGCGCACTAAGCTAAAGTGAAAGCTGCAGAAGATAAATCAAGAGTGAGATATAAAATTTGGCTGCCTTCTAAGGAAACGAAGTTTTCAAGTAGTGATAAAATTATATTTTCCACCTCTTTTCTTCCTGTATATAATTCCAAGAAAAAGATGTGCAAATGTTACCAGATTAAATTTCAATATTGATGCTCCCTCTCTTGCATACTGACGTATTAAAGAAATTCGAGAAAGCTCATTGGGGGAAAAAGTTTCTGAATTGTAACTAATTTCCTTAAAAATTATTTTGTAAACTCCAGAATATGATTTTTTAAAAAGCTTTTTGCACTTGCCCATACCCCCCTGAAAGGAAGCTGGTTCATTTTTGTGACACAGCATGGGAACAATGGAGACGTTATGGAAAAGCTGTTCTTATCATTCGTTAATAATTTCATCCTGTAAACTTCATTTTGTACAACTAAATAAAGACCTTCAATGAGCAACAAGCATGACTACGAAGTGATTTTAGGAGTTTCCCATGTTGCACTGTGCCCTCAGCCCTGAGATGTATTATCTATTACCTGAGTTCTTCAACATTAGCCACACTCCTGGCAAGAATCCCCTTTTCCCGGCGAAGCTTCTTGATCTCAAGTTTGAGGATTCTCATGTCCTCCAACCTCTGGTTGTACTGGCTCTCCCCTTTATTCAGCACAGACTGCTGGATCTTGATCTTCTCATAGAGCAAAGCTAACTCGTCATTGCGCCGAACAAGCTGAGACCCCAGGATATCTCTCTCGCTGATGACCTAGGAAGGTAGGGAGGGGCATGGCCACCAGGAAAGGAGAAGCCTTAGCTTTTCATTGTGGCAGCACCATTCATTCAATGAGTATCTTTCGAACACCCACATGTACTGGGCACTATGTGGGCTGGGCACTGGAAAGAGCTGGCTAGACAATCAACACTGGACCCCTCCCACTAGAGTTTTTGAAAACACCATACAACAAATAATCCTTAATAATATTAATAATAATAGTCCAAGGCTGGGTACAGTGGCTCATGTATGTAATCCCAGCACTTTGGGAGGTCAAGGCAGGTGGATCACTTGAGGCCAGGGGTTCGTGACCAGCCTGGCCAACATGGCGAAACCCCATCTCTACTAAAAACACAAAAATTAGCCAGGTAGTGGCAATATCTGTAGTCCCAGCTACTCAGGAGGCTGAGATGGAAGGATCACTGGAGCCTGGGAGGAGAAAGTTGTAGTGAGCCAAGATGGTGCCACCACATTACAGCCTGGGTGACAGAGAAAGACTCTGTCTCAAAAATAATAATAATAATAATAGTCCAATCATCTAATAATCTTTAGCCTATGTATGTGTCATTTTATTTATTTCCAAATCCCTTATATTTATAAATGTTCAAATCTGAATGACTTCACGGCAGGCTAGCTCTTCCTAAGTTCCACTACTTCCTTCTATCTTGCACTGGCCAACTTTTCTCTGCCAGGTCCCTGGAAGCAGTTAAATTTCTAACCCCCAAACTATGCATTTGGGTTTCTATCTCCCAAATTGTTATTTTCATTTTTTTCATGTTGGATGGGTAATGTGCTGACATTGTGATAAGGTGTGAGGGAGGCATATCTTACACATACATGTGAACATCCAGTCAAGATCAAATCATGTAATTATTCATTGCAATGATATGTGAGCAACTGTATTATACTAGAATGCAAGCTCCTTGAGGATGAACCATATTGTCTTGGTGGCCAATGTGGTCCTAGTGCCTAGAGGAGTGACTGAGACATGGGAAGTGCTCATAAATATAAGTCAAATAAAGGAGTGAATATTTCATAATTAATCAATACAAGATGGGTCTCTGCTGCTGTTCTTCCAATAGGGCTGGTTGGCAGAGCTTAGAGAGGAAGGAGGGTTCGAAGGGCGGAATTAAATACTCGTGTCTGTTGACGAGGTCTGCAAGTCTGACGAGGAGGTGCTCTACCTGGTCTAATTCCTTCTTCTGTCTCAACCTCTCCCCGTCAGCCTCAGCAATTATTCGCAGGAGTTTTCTCTCTTCAGCTTCTTGCTTTTCAATAAAGTGTTTGGTTTCCAGGGCTTGTTGTCTCAGCTTTTGCAGCTCAGCCTGACAAAGAGTGGAAGATACAGGCAAATTTCAATTCGTTACAGCACAAACCAGGACGACAGGGCCCGGATTCAGATGTACAGTTGTGCTTCTTACTCTTTCCTCTGATGTTTCATTTAACACAGTTTGATCACTCTCACAAGCAAAACAAGCTTACAACACACACACACACACACACTCACTCATAAAGAAATGGCAATGAACATTACAGTCATCATGTTTATCCTGAGTTATGCCCTTGAGGGGTTTCTATCATTTTTCTATATACGTGTAGCAGGGGCTTCATTGGTATTCAGCAGCACTTCATCTCTTACCGGCTAAACACCAGGAGAATTCACAAAGAATAGTGCAGAGCAGGATGTGGGGTGAGGACAGGGAAGGCCTCTATGTGTACCAGCTCCTATAATGTCCCTAACACCACCAGCACATGAACCGCAAAGACAAAGCCCTTTGTAAGCAAAATTAAACTACTCAAAGATAATAACTGTCTATCTTATAAAACATCCTAATGAAACAGAAGGGATGTCATTTATAAAAAGATACATAGATTCTACTTCTATGGCACTTCCAACCCAGATGAGAGGATAAGATAGACAAATATTAGGCAAATATTAAGAAGTCCAGGCAATAATTTGTCAGCATCTTGATGATCACACAGAGTGAATTGATATTATGGGAGGTCAAAGAAAAAGTCATCCTTAGACTGGGGGTAGCAGGGATGTTTTCTCAGAGAGCTCACACCTGAATCTGGCCCCTAAGTTTATACGAAAATCATAGGAATTATGGAGAAAGGGTGCTATGGACTGTTAAGTTTCAGCAGGACAATTTGTCTCATCAAAGTGCACATTCACTTCTATTCCACAAGTTTGTTTGTGACCTACCATATCCCAGGCATGATACTAGGCATTTGCGTAGCTACTCCTGTCTCCATTTAATGCAATTACAGAGACAAAAGCAAATAACTTGCCCAAGGTCATGGAGCTATTAAGTAGCAGATTGAGATTCCAACCCAGATCTTTTGATTCCAAAGCCTGTGCTCCTTCTGCTGTCACCACCCAAGAGTTCCAAATTAAATATAGAAGATAAGCAAGACTTGAGGGATTCACCTTCCATTGAAGATGATGAATAACCAACAACAGTGTGAAATGCTATCTATCTATGTGAAAAGGACATGGGTGTACACATAAAGGTGTTTATTTTTCTGCCTGGGGTTTAGAGGGAAGAACCAGTCAGGTCACTGGCAGTTGACAGATATTGCCAACATGGAGGGGTATGTGTTGTGAGAGCAGGGCATTCAGCAGTCAGGCTTGTGAGAAAAAAGGCATGCAAACTATAAAGTACCTGGTGTGTTCACCAGATAGTGAAACAGCCAATATGGCTGAATTAGAGAGCTAGGTAGGGAATAGCTGGAGGCAAGGCTCACAAACAGCTAAGGCAGACAGGGAAAGGCCTTGTGTGCCAGGCACTATATAGGGCATGCAGTGGGGGAACCAAAGTTACGTATGTTACAGGAAAGAATAATATGCATTTGAGAGGTTCCATGCCCAACTGGGATAGATGAGGGATATCACAGACCAGGTCAGAACAAGAAGAAGCAAATGAAGAGGAAGAGCTCTGCATTCCCTCATGCTGGAATCACAAGGGAGACGACAAGATAATATTAAGGTTTCAACTTGTCAATGGCTTGCAAGTTGGCAAATGTCAGTAAAAGAGTAATAATTTTTTCCTTCAAGTAAGTATTTGGACCCCCGCCTACCTAGAAATGACACCCAGATGATGGAAACCTCATACTTTAAAGTGCCTTTGAACCAACCCAGCTTTAGTTACGGTCTGTCCCTGCCCCATGAAAACCAGAAGTCATTAATTCTACACCTCAGACTTATCCAAACAGTAAAAGACACTGTGTACCTGGTAACAGATGTGTAATGTCACAAACTGAATGCAACCAGCTACTATAAAACCAAGGGTTTCTTTTATGACATTTTGTTTGTTCATTTCATGAAATATGTTTTGGTCTAGGGATAAGCAAAAGGAAATACTTATTGAGAAAAGATCTCATCTAGTATTTACCATTTGGGGGGATTATCTGTTAGGAAAGAGAGCAAAGAACCAGTCTTTCTGTTTCTATAATCATTTAAGGTGACAGCAAAGACAGCAATAAAATACCTGTTTTGCTCATGCTTTCTTTAATAAAACTTTTATTTTCCCAGATGTGCAACATTCACTTCCCTGTTCTTAAGTGCCAAGAGCTGATCAGAATCCATCAGCAGAACAAAATGAAACCCCTGTTATATTAAAATGCAATCAACAGTGTGTAAAAGTATCTGTCTGAAATGTAAAACCACTCGTGCATTTGGCATTGCTTCATACTTTTTTCATAATATATCAAAATTCTGAGTGGTCTCTTTATGTCATAAATGTACGGGCTGTAAACAAGATGTGTCATTAGATGTTGGCAGCAAATGTTAACATCAACAAAATACCTTGGGTGTAATGCATTTAGCAGTTATAAATCTGAGCCATCTCACTCAGGAAGGATGGCAGCAACCACTATGCATTCAAAAGCTCATCAAACAATGCCCTAGGTGGGACCTGAGGTTTCTGCACCTATCCAAGTGTTACTGGTGGTATGAAGTTGTAATGAGATGGCAGGACACAGCCTTTACTCACCACTTCCACAATTATACAGTTTTGCAATAGGCATTATGGATTATCTGTAACCAGATTTGGCTATGGGCATAAATCATATCTCAAGAGTCATACTTGTAGAATTTCTCCCATTCATACATGATCTCAACATGAGTTTCATAGAAATTGTCTGTTTAAATCTAGCAAAGCAAATAGTACCACCTGAAGTCTTCTAGCCATGAGAATACTTAGGCTCTCTCTCTCTCTCTGTCTCACATGGATGACAGCTCCCCATCCATGGTGAGCTACAGAGTCCACTAAGTAAAAGAATATGGTGCCCTGAAGCCAGGCCCTAATGTGGTGCTGAGCTCTGGACACAGAGAATCTGCTGATGAATTATTCACCAAGAATCAAAGTGCTGTCAGATACATGTGGGATGATTGGAAAGAGACAAGACAGAAGCAGGGGCTTGTTAGGACTGGAAGGCAGACACTCCAAATGAGATGGCTCCTTCAGTGCTGATGAAACAAGCCTGGGACACAATGGGCAGATGAATGCAGACACAGCAACGTCTACAGAGAACTATTGACATCCTGTCATAACCATAATGTGCTGATAGTGTACAGGATCCTCAGGCATCAGTGGAGGCTAGTAGCAACAGAAAAAGTAAAAGAAACATGGAAGGACAAGATTTGTCTGCTGAAGGGGATGAATGAAGATGAGGACGACCTACTAAAGAGAGTGGTTTGCCTATCGGCTTGGAAAAGTCGTAAATTGGTTGTCCTGTCCAAGGGTATCTCACAGGCTACCTAGCAGGCGAGGGCTTGCCCCTCTGGGAGAGATTATGTACCCACGTAGCTTTGTACAACTCGCAATAATAAGATAAATGTCTCCTGGAGCAAAGTTACTAGAAAATCTGCCCTTTCCCTCAGGGTTTTGGTTGGCAGACTTTAGATGCATGAAATCCAGGGACCTGTGTGAAATGTGATTCATTCTTAGGCTAAAAAAGTCAAGAGGCTAAAACTCAACATTTGAGCTGTCATATTTTTCTAGAGAATGTCAAACGGGCTTAATGATAGGCCAAAATTATCCAGTCGGAGCACCATTGCAAGTCACCCTTGGATAGCCTCAAATAATAAATCAGGGAGGCCTCTGTCTTTGCTCCTCATTCTTGCCTTCATGGGAAATGCAGGGAGAAAGGGCATCCTAGTTCCACAGTAAGTCCAAAGCAATCATCTTCCTATAATCGATGACCCAAAGCCATCCAGACCTGGGATTCTCCATTTGGAGCAGTCTCTGGAGCAGAAGCCTTTTAATCATCCTTCATATTCACCAGCTGCCAAATCTGCTGGCCCAGGTCCAAACAATACAGGACTCTATTGCCCTGTATTTTATTTTATTATGATGTTTCTTTGGAGCTTTATGTGTAGACACCTGATGGCAGAGGCCATAAATGAAACAAATATTAGCTAAAGTCAAACTCCGAGGAATTAGGAATAATTGATATTTTGTATAGGACATTTGTTCTAAAGCAGGATTTTGTAAAATGACATTAGTTCCAACTTGGACCCCATTATGGGGTAATAATTAATCTTTTGAATAGAGTATTACAGGGAAAGTAAGAGATGAGACCTAATGCCATGCTCTAAAGGGAAAGAGATGATGCACCAAATGGATTACACTGAGCCTTGCTAACACAGTCCATAACGCTCGTGGGTGAAGCAATGTTTAAAATAAGTTTCTTGAGGTCCCAGAGCAAGATGGTCGAATAGGAACAGCTCCAGTCTCCAGCTCCCAGGGCAAGTGACACAGAAGATGGGTGATTTCTGCAGTTTCAACTGAGGTACCGGGTTCATCTCACTCGGGAGTGCTGGACAATTGGTGCTGGTCAGCTGATGCAGCCCGACCAGCGAGACCTGAAGCAGGGCGAGGCATCGCCTCACCTGGGAAGTGCAAGGGGGAAAGGAATCCCTTTTCCTAGCCAGGGGAACTGAGACACACAACACCTGGAAAATCAGGTAACTCCCACCCTAATACTGCGCTTTACCAAGGGTCTTAGCAAACAGCACATCAGGAGATTATATCCCATACCTGGCTGGGAGGGTCCCACGACCATGGAGCCTCCCTCATTGTTAGCACAGCAGTCTGCGATCTAACTGCAAGGCAGCAGTGAGGCTGGGGAAGGGCGCCCGCCATTGCTGAGGCTTAAGTAGGTAAACAAAGCCACCAGGAAGCTCGAACTGGGTGGAGCCCACAGCAGCTCAAGAATGTCTGCCTGTCTCTGTAGACTCCACCTCTGGGGACAGCGCACAGCTAAACAAAAAGTAGCAGAAAGCTCTGCAGATGCAAATGACCCTGTCTGACAGCTTTGAAGAGAGCAGTGGATCTCCCAACATGGAGGCTGAGATCTGAGAACGGACAGACTGCCTGCTCAAGTGGGTCCATGACCCCTGAGTAGCCTAACTGGGAGACATCCCCCACTAGGTGCAAACCGACACTCCACACCACACACGGTGGGGCACACCCCTGAGACGAAGCTTCCAGAGCAACAATCAGACAGGATCACTCGCTGTTCAGCAATATTCTATCTTCTGCAGCCTCCACTGCTGATACCAAGGCAAACAGGGTCTGGAATGGACCTCAAGCAATCTCCAACAGACCTACAGCTGAGGGTCCTGACTGTTAGAAGGAAAACTAACAAACAGAAAGGACACCCACACCAAAACCTCATCAGTACGTCACCATCAGCAAAGACCAAAGGCAGATAAAACCACAAAGATGGGGAAAAAGCAGGGCAGAAAAGCTGGAAATTCAAAAAATAAGAGCGCATCTCCCCCTCCAAAGGAACGCAGTTCATCACCAGCAACAGATCAAAGCTGGACGGAGAATGACTTTGAGGAGCTGAGAGAAGGCTTCAGTCCATCAAACTTCTCAGAGCTAAAGGAGGAATTATGTACTCAGCGCAAAGAAACCAAAAATTTTGAAAAAAGAATGGAAGAATGGATAACTAGAACAATCAATGCAGAGAAGGCCATAAACGAACTGACATAGGTAAAAACCATGACAGGAGAAATATGTGACAAATGCACAAGCTTCAGTAACCAACTTGATCAACTGGAAGAAAGAGTATCAGTGATTGAGGATCAAATGAATGAAATGAAGCGAGAAGAGAAGTCTAAAGAAAAAAGAGGAAAAAGAAATGAACAAAGCCTTCAATAAGTATGGGATTATGTGAAAAGACCAAATCTATGTCTGATTGGGGTGCCTGAAAGTGAGGGGGAAAATGGAACCAAGTTGGAAAACACTCTTCAGGATATCATCCAGGAGAACTTCCCCAACCTAGTAAGGCAGGCAAACATTCAAATTCAGGAAATACAGAGAACGCCACAAAGATACTCCTCAAGAAGAGCAACTCCAAGACACATAATTGTCAGATTCACCAAAGTTGAAATGAAGGAAAAAATGTTAAGGGCAGCCAGAGAGAAAAGTCGGGTTACCCACAAAGGGAAGCCCATCAGACTAACAGCAGATCTCTCGGCAGAAACTCTACAAGCCAGAAGAGAGAGGGGGCCAATGTTCAACATTCTTAAAGAAAAGAATTTTCAACCCAGAATTTCACATCCAGCCAAATTAAGTTTCATAAGTGAAGGAGAAATAAAATCCTTTACAGATAAGTAAATGCTTAAGAGATTTTGTCACCACCAGGCCTGCCCTACAAGAGACCCTGAAGGAAGCACTAAACATGGAAAGGAACAACTGGTATCAGCCATTGCAAAAACATGCCAAAATGTAAAGACCATCGATGCTAGGAAGAAACTGCACCAACTAACGAGCAAAATAACCAGCTAATATCACAATGACAGGATCAAGTTCACACATAACAATATTAACCTTAAATGTAAATGGACTAAATGCTCCAATTAAAAGACACAGACTGGCAAATTGGATAGAGACAAGACCCATTAGTTTGCTGTATTCAGGAGACCCATCTCGCATGCAGAGACACACATAGGCTCAAAATAAAGGGATGAAGGAAGATCTACCAAGCAAATGGAGAACAAAAAAAAGCAAGGGTTGCAATCCTAGTCCTGATAAAACAGATTTTAAACCATCAAAGATCAAAAGAGACAAAGAAGGCCATTACATTATGGTAAAGGGATCAATTCAACAGGAAGAGCTAACTATCCTAAATATATATGCACCCAATACAGGAGCACCCAGATTCATAAAGCAAGTCCTTAGAGACTTACAAAGAGACTTAGCCTCCCATACAATTATAATGGGAGACTTCAACACCCCACTGTCAACATTAGACAGATCAACGAGACAGAAAGTTAACAAGGATATCCAGGAATTGAACTCAACTCTGCACCAAGGGGACCTAATAGACATCTACAGAACTTTCCACCCCAAATCAACAGAATATACATTCTTCTCAGCACCACATCACATTTATTCCAAAATTGACCACATAATTGGAAGTAAAGCACTCCTCAGCATATGTACAAGAACAGAAATTATAACAAACTGTCTCTCAGACCACAGTGCAATCAAACTAGAACTCAGGACTAAGAAACTCAATCAAAACTGCTAAACTACATGGAAACTGAACAACCTGCTCCTGAATGACTACTGGGTACATAACAAAATGAAGGCAGAAATAAAGATGTTCTTTGAAACCAATGAGAACAAAGATACAACATACCAGAATCTCTGGGACACATTTAAAGCAGTGTGTAGAGGGAAATTTATAGCACTAAATGCCCACAAGAGAAAGCAGGAAAGATCTAAAAGGGACACTCTAACATCACAATTGAAAGAACTAGAGAAGCAAGAGCAAACACATTCAAAAGCTAGCAGAAGGCAAGAAATAACTAAGATCAGAGCAGAACTGAAGGAGATAGAGACACAAAAAACCCTCCAAAAAATCAATGAATCCAGGAGGTGGTTTTTTGAAAAGATCAACAAAATTGATAGACCACTAGCAAGACTAATAAAGAAGAAAAGAGAGAAGAATCAAATACACGCAATAAGAAATGATAAAGGGGATATCACCACCGACCCCACAGAAATACAAACTACCATCAGAGAATACTATAAACACCTCTACGCAAATAAACTAGAAAATCTAGAAGAAATGGATAATTTCCTGGACACTTACACTCTCCCAAGACTAAACCAGGAAGAAGTTGAATCCCTGAATAGACCAATAACAGGCTCTGAAATTGAGGCAATAATTAATAGCCTATCAACCAAAAAAAGTCCAGGACCAGATGGATTCACAGCTAAATTCTACCAGAGGTACAAGGAGGAGCTGGTACCATTCCCTCTGAAACTATTCAAATCAATAGAAAAAGAGGGAATCCTCCCTAACTCATTTTATGAGGCCAACATCATCCTGATACCAAAGCCTGGCAGAGACACAACAAAAAAAGAGAATTTTAGACCAATATTCCCTGATGAACATCTATGCAAAAATCCTCAATAAAATACTGGCAAATCAGATCCAGCAGCACATCAAAAAGCTTATCCACCATGATCAAGTGGGCTTCATCACTGGGATGCAAGGCTGGTTCAACCTACACAAATCAATAAACATAACCCAGCATATAAACAGAACCAAAGACAAAAACCACATGATTATCTCCATAGATACAGAAAAGGCCTTTGACAAAATTCAACAGCCCTTCATGCTAAAAACGCTCAATAAATTCAGTATTGATGGAACGTATCTCAATATAATAAGAGGTATTTATGACAGACCCACAACCAATATCATACTGAATGGGAAAAACTGGAAGCATTCCCTTTGAAAACTGGCACAAGACAGGGATGCCCTCTCTCACCACTCCTATTCAACACAGTGTTGGAAGTTCTGGCTAGGGCAATCAGGCAAGACAAAGAAATAAAGGGTATTCAGTTAGGAAAAGAAGAAGTCAAATTGTCCCTGTTTGCAGATGACATGGTTGTATATTTAGAAAACCCCATCATTTCAGCCCAAAATCTCCTTAAGTTGATAAGCAACTTCAGCAAAGTCTCAGGATACAAAATCAATGTGCAAAAATCACAAGCATTCTTATACACCAGTGACAGACAAACAGAGAGCCAAATCATGAATGAACTTCCATTCACAATTGCTTCAAAGAGAATAAAATACCTAGGAATCCAACTTACAAGGGATGTAAAGGACCTCTTCAAGCAGAACTACAAACCACTGCTCAGTGAAATAAAAGAGGACACAAACGAATGGAAGAACATTCCATGCTCATGGATAGGAAGAATCAGTACTGTGAAAATGGCCATACTGCCCAAGGTAATTTATAGATTCAATGCCACCCCCATCAAGCTACCAATGACTTTTTACACAGAATTGGAAAAAACTGTTTTAAAGTTCATATGGAACCAAAAAAGAGCCCGCATTTCCAAGATAATCCTAAGCCAAAAGAACAAAGCTGGAGGCATCATGCTACCTGACTTCAAACTATACTACAAGGCTACAGTAACCAAAACAGCATGGTACTGGTACCAAAACGGAGATATAGACCAGTGGAACAGAACAGAGTCCTCAGAAATAATACCACACATCTACAGCCATCTGATCTTTGACAAATCTGACAAAAACAAGGAATGGGGAAAGGATTCCCTATTTAATAAATGGTGCTGGGAAAATTGGCTGGCCATAAGTAGAAAGCTGAAACTGGATCCTTTCCTTACTCCTTATACGAAAATTAATTCAAGATGGATTAGAGACTTAAATGTTAGACCTAATACCATAAAAACCCTAGAAGAAAACCTAGGAAATACCATTCATGACATAGGCATGGGCAAGGACTTCATGTCTAAAACACCAAAAGCAACGGCAACAAAAGCCAAAATTGACAAATGGGATCTAATTCAACTAAAGAGCTTCTGCACAGCAAAAGAAACTACCATCAGAGTGAACAGGCAACCTACAGAATGGGAGAAAATTTTTGCAATCTACTCATCTGACAAAGGGCTAATATCCAGAACGTACAAAGAACTCAAACAAATTTACAAGAAAAAAACAAACAACCCCATCAAAAGGTAGGCAAAGGATATGAACAGACATTTCTCAAAAGAAGACATGGATACAGCCAACAGACACATGAAAAAATGCTCATCATCACTGGCCATCAGAGAAATGCAAATCAAAACCACAATGAGATACCATCTCACACCAGTTAGAATGGCAATCATTAAAAAGTCAGCAAACAACAGGTGCTGGAGAGGATGTGGAGAAATAGGAACACTTTCATACTGTTGGTGGGATTGTAAACTAGTTCAACCATTGTGGAAAACTAGTATGGCGATTCCTCAAGGATCTAGAACTAGAAATACCATTTGACCTAGCTATCCCATTACTGGATATATACCCAAAGGATTATAAATCATGCTGCTATAAAGACACATGCACACGTATGTTTATTGCGGCACTATTCACAATAGCAAAGACTTGGAATCAACCTGAATGTCCATCAGTGACAGTCTGGATTAAGAAAATGTGGCACATATACACCATGGAATACTATGCAGCCATAAAAAAGGGTGAGTTTGTGTCCTTTGTAGGGACATGGATGCGGCTGGAAACCATCATTCTCAGCAAACTATTGCAAGAACAGAAAACCAAACACTGCATGTTCTCACTCATAGGTGGGAATTGAACAATGACATCACCTGGACTTGGGAAGGGGAACATCACACACCGGGGCCTATTATGGGGAGGTGGGGGGAGGGATGGCATTGGGAGTTATACCTGATGTAAATGACAAGTTGATGGGTGCTGACAAGTTGATGGGTGCAGCACACCAACATGGCACAAGTATACATATGTAACAAACCTGCACGTTGTGCACATATACCCTAGAACTTAAAGTATAATAAAAAATTAAAAAAAAAAGAAATTTGGAAAAAAAAAATAAGTTTCTTCCAATTCATTCAGCAATAAATAAACTCTATCCCACTGCAAGCTCCACAGTGGAACAAACTGTTTTCTATAAAACTCTGGTTTCAAACAAGGAGTACAAAGGCAAAGTGCAGAACATTTTCCAATTTTAGAAAAATATGTATATTTCTTTATACATAAAAAACATTGAATGCACAATCTTCTATTCTTTTTCTATCATAAGACAGAGTGGGGAAGATGAATGTCTGAGACAGGTAAATATATCAGTTACAATATCCTTTTTTGTACATTCACTTTTGTTACAGTTTAATCTTGTCAAACAAAACGAGCTTTAAGTTAATTTAATGTAGCAGTTCTATTTCCATGAAAACCTATCATTAACTTGACAAAACTCATTATTAAATTGAGAGTGCCTATTTCAATCTATGGTATCTTAGAATCTAGGAAATATGGCATTGAACCTGCCCAACACTAGATATACATTTTCAAGACAGTGACTATCTTTGAAAGCTAATATGTGCAGAAACCAAGGTCCCCAGTCTCTAATTTGTTGTAAACAGTTTCTGCAAGCGGCTCTTAAGAACTCATGAGCATTCTGCACATATATTTTCATAACAAAACTGGCATTATTTTCTTAGAAGTTTCTTTTTTAATCCTTGGTCAAAAGGATTGGAAGGGAAATCTATTGGATTGGATAGGAAAAAGAAAAATACATTAAGTTTAGTGAAGTGTATAGTAAAACATATTTGGTTAGAGGATTTAAAATGGCATAATTATTTGCTTTGTATTCTTGGAAAGGGTCCTTATGTTAGTAGACATAGAATATTCTAAATTAGTAGATTTTAAAGTGTATATCTTAGTAAGATATATGGAGACAGAGATGATCCCTGGAAGAGTAGCTGCAAAGTTCTTAGACCCACAGAAGTAAAGTGAACTACAAACCTGGTCAAGGGTAAACCAAGTAAGAACAGAGCTCTATCACCCACTTGATAAGACTGCAGATAGAAAAGTCACAGACACACAAAGTAAAAAACAGAGGTACAAAGCACCACCTTATAGAAGGCCCAGGGAGGAGTTTGGGAGGGTTGAGTGTGAGCACAACGGTTGGACTTGGTTGTGAATGCAGAGGGATTGTAGTGGGCATGCAAGTTCAAGGACTTCTTGGCACTGCCGACCTGCTAGGTTCTCTCCCACTGATGTATGATAGCCTGCATAAATGAAAGGGGTCTGTGTGCATCTCCACTACTCCCTTCCTCCATTCTACCTAGCAACACTACCTGTAAGGAGCCCTGAACAAGAGATGGTAAGGCTCATCCTCCTGGTGCCATGTTTGCTTGGTTTGGATAACTAGCAACAGTGACCACAGGCAGACGTGGTTGTACTCCCTGCCCCTCGCTACCTTCAGTGAGACTGGAGGTTGCCCAGGTAGGCTGATGAACTATTGGTCCTTTGCTTTTACTACGAGGTCAGTACCTTCAATGTTTCCTTTTCCTTTTCTATTCGCTGCTGTTCCAGGTGCAGCTTCACAAGTGCAGACTCTTTGACAGAGATTTCTTCTTTCAGCTGATCTACCTGATGAGTCATAATCTTTAACTTTCTCTTCATTTCTGTTATTTCATCCTAACAAAATGAAAGAAGAAATGTTTGAAAGTGAATTAGACATCATCGTCCCTAAGGAAGTTCAATATATATTTAAGAGCTCTTAAGAGACGCTCTCTCAAAATAATGGTCTCTTTATCAATTACAACTGGGCTATTCCTTTGTCTCTAGTGCCCATCGACCTCAAAGTACTTTATAGTATTAACTCTCAAAATATTCTCATGAGATACACACAAAATATGCATAATGAACATCACACACACACCTTATTCCTCCTTTTATGAAAGGAATTGGAAGCACAACAAACATATAACTAAAAGATTTTGAAGCGAAGCTCTGGAATTCAAAAGAGTATGCTGCTGCACTCTGAGTCATGGTAGCTATTGGCAGTTTTAAAAATTAGAAAGAGAACCGGGCACAGTGGCTCATGCCTGTATTCCCAGCACTTTGGGAGGCCAAGGCAGGTGGATTGCAGACCAGCCTGGCCAACATGGTGAAAACCCTGTCTCTACTAAAAATACAAAAATTAGCCAGGCATAGTGGTATGCGCCTGTAATTCCAGCTACTCGGAAGGCCAAGGCAGGAGAATCACTTGAACCTGGGAGGCGGAGGTTTCAGTGAGCTGAGATCATGTCACTTAACTCCAGCCTGGGTGACAGAGTGAGACTACGTCTCAAAAAAAAAAAAAGTAGAAAGACAAGAATAGTAATTCTACATAATAATTATAAGTAGAACCATGATCTCCACATCCTATTAAGATGTGTCGTTTCCATTTCAAATAACCTGATAGTTTTGCATAAATTGATCTTCTTTTCAGGCGAATTCCATGAGATTTTTTTTTTATCTATTCTAAATTCTGCCATTAGGGTAACAGAAACTGTTTTAAATGCAGGGTGAAAATAAATCAAAATGTAAGGACATAAATATATTATTTACCTGAGCCTCAACCAGATTTTTGCTGTACAGATTCCTGTCTGATCTCACAGCTTCATACAGGTTCTGTTGCTGTTTTAATTTAATCTCTGATTCAGCTATTTTTTTCCTGTAGTCAAAAATCTGCGTTTCACGAACTTTTATGTCTTCCATGTTCATAAGGACCTGGAGGAGAAAGAAGTATATGAAAATGGTTAAATAGCCCACCTGTGCTTATCGGTTCAGGACAAATGGAGTTTTTTATCTAAGGGTGGCTGATAGAGATGCCAGTAATCAGAAATTTGACAGTGGCTATAATCACTGCAGTACGACACAGAAATTCAGCCCAACTGATTAGGGGCAAACATACATTTTATCTATACTAGAGTTCTGCTCAAGTATAAAGGCTCAACACAGTTATTTTGTGATCACAAGAAAGAAAAAAAAGAGAAGAAATTCTTTCAATTCTGAAAACCTCTCCTGACCACCCTAACCCTGAAAAAGGGGGGAAAAAATAGTCACAGGCTTAAACGGATCTTAACACAAAGGACTAAGAAAGATAAGAGATAACCTAGCTGTTTGGCCACACTGGCTGCTTATAAAGTTAACCATGAGAAAGAAAAACGGTCTTTGAACTTTGATAGCAATCATAACACTATCTTGCCAATGTCAAACTCACTCCATCAGGGGAACTGAAAAGGACTCTGTAAAAATGTTTTCTTTTGTGCACAAAATACTTCCACAAAAAATGATGGGATGCAAGAACTACTGCCCCATTTTTCAAGTATGAAAAACCAATACCTGAAATTCCACCATGAGTCAATACCTCTCAACAAGCCATGCACACAGTAGCAATGACGTCATCATGACTCTCCACTGCAATGTCCACAGAAATTGACTTTTTAAAGATAAACTTCTTTAAAAAGTTCTTAAGAAGAAAAATGTTCACGAAGAAATCTGATTAAATCAAGGAAACTACAGTGTAAATAACAGCTAGAGCACATAAAGAGAAAATTCTTAAGAAAATTTCGCTGTGTTTCTTGGTGTTCCCTTAATTAATGGTTGCAATGGGAGGACACAGAGCAATGTGACAGAGCATGGAGGAAAAGGGGACACACATGAAGAAATAGGGCCATGTCTCTGGGCCCATGTCTCTGAGGAAGTGAAATTCACCATGACTCAGGCGTGGGCTACTTGTGAGCAACATGTTCCCAAATTATTGCACTTACAAGAATCCATTTTTTTCCACTTGCAGAATTACCATCCCAGAAAATACGTAAATGAGAAGCCCGGTTCTATTCTTTCCCCGTCAGAGTTAATGATGGCTATTATTTTAAATATTTATCCTTTACCTATTTAAATAAGCATCTTTCAAATTTTTTTTACAGGTGCTTAAGGAGGGATGGGATTGAATTTCAGTAAATGTATTTCAATGTATATAATTTTGTATTATTCTTTCTTATTGGGTCAATTGATTTGATAAAGCTAGTAACAGATTTTTCAATTTATTTATAATATAGTTCCATGTGCCACAATTTAAAATAAATTCATAAATGTGAAATATACATTTATTTTCCTTATTTACTTGAACTTTCTTTCTCCTTTCAACATCAGCCTCTCTTCTACACGAAACAAAAGTAGGTTAACAATCTACTATGTATTCTTCCATATTTTTCATTGGATTCTGCTGCATATTCTATTCAGGTCTATAACCTAACAATAATAGCTAATATTCATCAGTTACTTTCTGTGTACCTGACATTTTACATGTATTAGCTCCTTTAATCTCTCAAAAATCCTCTAAGATGTGTACTGTTATTGCCCGCAATTTTACAAAGAAGGAAACAGATCAAAATAAGTAATATTTACAAAGTTATTCAATGAGTAAATAGACAACTACATAGATTTGTTTGTTTTCTGTTTTGCTTTTTGGGGTTTGTTTTTATTTTTTAACCAAATGGGATCTTATAACTACTCTTATGCATTTTCCTTTTTATCATCAAATAACACCTTGTAGAAATCATCACTCTAATTCATTCTTTTTACAGGTTGCATAATATCCTATAGCGTGGGTGTGCCATCAAAATTTAATCCTTCTCCACTGATGGGCGTTAACTTTGTTTCCACGTTTTTGCCACTCTGAACCATCCTACAAGAAACATTTTTGTATGTGTATTCTCATGTACTTATGCTTTTATTTCTGTAGATGGATTCCCAGGGGTGGAATGGCTGGCTCAAAAGACACACATATTTTCAACTTTAATAGATATTGCTAGATTGCTTTCCAAAATGGCTGTAACACTTTACATTTCCATACCACCAGCAATAGCTTTCTTAATAGAAAACTATCCTCGCAGCTTCAGGATAAACGCTTTTTGGTCATATTGGATGATTCTTTTAATGTACTGTTGAATTTGGTTTCCTGGAATTTCATTTAGGATTCTGCATGTGTTTTCCCAAGTGATCTAGGCCTATATCTTTCTTTTCAGGTCTTTTTTAATCTCAAGGTTTCTGCTAGTTTCATAAAGTGAATTGAGTACATTTATGTTCACTCATTCATTCACTCCCCCATTTATTCATTCACTTAATGAACAGGTACTGAGGACCTACCTATCTATGGCAGGCACTGTAAAAGCATGTGTGATAGAAAGAAGAATAAGACACATTCCCTACCCTCAAGTTCACTTGTAGGGAGTGACTTCACCACAGAATGGATAATCAAGGAATGGATATAACCAGTAAACTGAGATATGCACCAAGTGTTATGGGAGAACCTAAGACTGAAAGGTTAATGCTTAATAGATTGAAAATACTTTGAACAGCATCATCAGCATTCAGAATATCAAGCAGCACGTTAGAGAAAGGAAAAAAACAGTTTGTTCAGTTACTTTGAGAGATTTCGGAACAAGAATAATTCTTTGCACAGGCAGAATAATGCCACAGAGAAAGGAGGTAGCCAGGGGCGTCTCTTTTTTGAGCATCCAACTAGCATGGTCCATCTTTCTGCACACAACAGTGCACAAAAGTCACAAACTTGCTTCCGGATTCTTGAAGCCGGGGTAATAAGAACCCATCAGGACACCAAGAAGATAAAAGGGATTCACAAATATTGAAACTAAGGGAAAAGACAATTTACAAGCAATGTATTTCTAAGTGTTGGGACTCGTTTTATTTTTATGGAAATCATTCAGGCCAAAGTCATGCAGAAGTTCAAATCCTGAAAATTCATAAAGTATATGGGTGTTAAGTGTAGCCAAACCTCTTGTCAGCAAGCTGCCCCTGTTAGAAGTGGTGTATCAGAGACACAGGCTGTCAGCTGTGGGGCTGGAGCTTAATTAATATACACTTTGAGATACCTCAAACCAACTCATGAGATAAATCACATCCAAATATAGAAAGTTTTATCATAGCCAGTGAATTAGAGCTCCTGGCACTCCTAGGCTTCAGAGGAGTCCAGAAAATGCTTACAGGGCATGACAGAAGTACAGTCTCAGTTTATAACCTACTCCTACCTTTTCTTTTTCTGTTAAAACAACCTGCCAATAGAAATAAGAGTGAGATAGAAATCAATAACGCGTACAGGAAAACTGCAGCATAGCCAAAACATCATATAGACCAAGGTGGGATTAGAAAGTAGGTCATTGCATTTGGAACCCCTTAACGTACATTTGATGAAATATCAGTACGATAAACTTCTCAAATAAGTTTTTCTGACTTGATGTCAATGGTCTGAATGCTGACAATGCTTTTACCTTCATAATGAAACTGAAAAACTCACTCTGCAAAAATAGAAAACAACTACGTGCCCCGGCCAGTGAAATGTTGAGTCTTCCCTATTTTTCTTGCTTTGTTATTTTACCCTCTATCTCGAATTTAGAGAGGCATATCTATGGCTTTGATTCATTTTTATAACATATTATATTATGAATGTGGGATATAATAATATCTATCTCACAGGGCTATTATGAGGATTTAAGTGACAGAATATACACCTGTGCCATCATATAAGTACTTAGCATATAATAATTTAATCATTTAATAAATGTTAACAGGTTATTATGATAGTTTACATTATGTCATGTTACATAATACTAGTACTTTAAAAAGTTAATTTGATTTTCCTCCGAATCAAATCCTGTTCTGCACAAAAAGTAATGATACGAAGTATGCTTGTTTTATTATGACACAAAAAGCTTATAATTTATGTTCCTTTGATTCCTCTCTCCAGGGTTCTACTCAATTACAAAGGCTCTGTGTAAAATTCAAATTAACATCAAAGAAATAGTAGCTTTATTTCATTATGAAGATACCTATCTAGTGGACAATATTTCCTTAATCAATTTTTGGTTTCTTTGCTTGCATTAAGTCCTTGAAAGCACATTATTATTCATTTCCTGGAACCTCTGTCCTGAAGAGCTTTGCTTGACACTGTTATAGGCAAATGAGCAAAGAGCTAGGAAATTTGTTGTTAGGGATTTGTTGCAAAAGAATGTTTTTTGGCATATCAAATGTCTGGGAGGTGACTGCCAGAAGTTTAATATTTGAAATGAAAAAGGTGGGAGATCCTAAAATGAGGTAAGTGCATCATGGGAAAAAAGTTCAGCAGATTTAATAATTTACTAGGAATGGTTTTACCTAGAACATGCAAAAGTTCAGAAAGCAGGAAATATGGTAGACCACAACTTACCATGCCTGCCGTTTCTCATGCCTCTCAATTCATCTGAATAGTGAAATTTAGAGTGCAGCAAAGGAAAATCATGAGGATAAAAAGTGCTACAATCCTAGGGTAGGTTATCTTATGGTTTAACAAATGTTCACTCTCTCCCCTTGTCCCACAACCTAAAGAGAGAAGTGCATTTCCCTTGCTGCTGATGTTAGCCTTGGCCATGTGACTCGCTACAGCCAATGGGAGGTCAGAATATTAGACAAGTAGAGAGACACGAAATGTGCTTGTATGTGTGACTTTGTCTCGTTCTCCTTCCTTTCCCCATGAGAAGAACATGTACATGGAGGATAAGAAACATGTGGTCCAGAACTGAGCCCAACCTACATCCCAGAACCAAGTCCAGGCAAGCCCAGGTTAGGTCACCTGAACCTCTATCAACTGCAGGTGTGTGAATAAGAAATAAGTGCTTGTTTTTGTATCCTACTGAGGTGTTGTGGCTATTTATCATGCACTATTATTATTGCAAGTGTTGACAGAGACAAACACATAGGAAAAGGTTTGGGATTCTGAGTCATCCAGTTCAGGCACAAAAGGGGATCTTCTTTCTCACTGGCAAATGCCAAGTTAAATGAATACAATATAATGTAGGAGTTCAGCATCTTCGAGTTCACTTTTCTTTCTCTAAGCAAGAAAGAACAAGAAGGCAAATGTTGTTGGCAAATGTTGATTCTGTTTTGCAGCTCAGAAGGAAGAAGAGATCAGTCCTGGAAGTCACTCACGGCTAAAAATGCCAATGATAATTCAGATAAAATCGTCCATCGTGGTAACATGTTTCATATGAATTTAAAGGAAGGGCAGACTCATAGTCATAAGTAAATATATTATTAGAAAATAACTTGATACAGATACTTAAAAGTTAGCCTCTGACTGGTTAACTCAGATGTCCAATTAAGCTTTCCATTCATTCTTAGTTCAAAAAATATTTGAGTATTTACTTAGTAAATAAGTAATATGAAGAACTCAAAATTGAATAAGACTTGCCCCCAAGCAGCCAATGTTTAGAATGAGGCAGACATATGCAAAATACAGTTATGTGCACACAGGCCAGAGGGGAACCAAGTACAGAGGAATTAGACACCACTTTTAATAAACCTTCTTGGGAAAGGTGGAATTTTATTTGGTCCCTGAAGGAAAGGCAAGGTTACTAATATTATTTCTTTTTCAAATCAAGATACTAAAGTAATACATATCCATTTTACTTTTTCTTATTTTTATTTATTTATTTATTTTTAAGATGGCGTTTCACTCTTGTCACCCAGGCTGGAGTGCAATGGCACAATCTCAGCTTACTGCAACCTCACTTCCTAGGTTCAAGCGATTCTCCTTCCTCAGCCTTCCAAGTAGCAGGGATTACAGGTGTCCACCACTACACCCAGCTAATTTTTGTATTTGAAATAGAAATGGGGTTTCACCATGTTGGCCAGGCTGGACTTGAACTCCTGACCTCAAGTGATCCACCCACCTTGATCTCCCAAAGTGCTGGGATTACAGGCATGAGCCACCATGCCCAGCCTATCCATTTTAGAATAGCTTAAAAAATACAAAAAAAAAAAAAAAAAAAAAAAAAAAAAAAAGGCAAAAAAGGAGCAAATTAAAACAATTTGTATCCTTATCACCCAAAGATAACCACTATTAATATGTTAATATGGTTCCTTCCACTCATTTTCCTATTAAAACAAAAAAGGGTAACTAGGCATCTATCTGTTTTTTCCTCTTGCCTAAATTCTCACAGAGAACTTTTCATTATTGTAGATGAAAAACACACACACACAAAAGGACTTTCCTCTTGGGCAAGTCTATGGAGAGTCTCCTGTCACTGATTTTGCCTGGAACGTGGTCAGCCTGTGCAATTCTTTCTTCATCTCCAGAAAGTATTTTCCCACTACATCCTTGACTAGGGGCTCATTTCCATAATCAGAAACCAACTCTCTGTAGGCTGGTTTCTATTCTCTGTCCTCTTCTGTATTATCTTCTCTATGATCATTTTTGTAGAGACCGGTTCTCCCATGTTGCCCAGCCTGGCCTCAAAGGATCCTCCTGCCTCAGCCTCCCAAAGGGCTAAGATTACAGGCATAAGCCACCACACCTGGCCTGATTCCGTTTTCCACAACATCAATTTTGTTCTTTACTAACTTTGGTGTGGATTTTAAATCTGCCAATTTTTTTTTTTTAGTTTTTATACAATTGATCCTTATTTTGTCCAACTCTTTCTTTTTATTTCATCTTTGGTTTTCCCTAGAGGTAACGCCATGTTGGATTTATAACTCAGGTGATAGTCCTGTATCCTACTGGGGTCACCTTGTCCTTCACAACAACAACAAGTCTAGACTTTCCATTCTGTGTGCTGGGAAGCCCTCAAACCCTCTAATATCTCCAAGAATTCTTGGAGGAATTGCATTTCTTCTACTTGCTGTAGCTCCGGTTTGCTGTTGCCATAGCTTTCTAGATTCTCGGGCACATCTTGTCTCTTGCACATACTGTCCTTTTTCTGGGATGTGTCACTTCACATCCTCACCACCCCACGCCTGTGCCCCCAAAGTGCAATCACAACTGTAGGATTGATGTAGTAGATTTGTCACCAGAGGTTTGAGGAACTTAAAATCAAATATTGGACATCACTGTTTTCTGCAATTCCTCCATCATTCCTGTCTCTGGGAACTCCTCACTTCCAGCAGCGCCCAGCCTACTGCCTTGATGCTGACGTTGTGTGTCCTCCTCTCCCATTCTTCCCCATCTTCTCCCCATTTCCTGTTCACCACCCACTCCTCCTTTCCCACTTCCTGTTACTTTTCTCAGATGACCATGTTTCGCTCTGGTTCATGGAGCCTCACCTTTCAAACCAAGGCAAATATCAAGGTATTTTGCTAAATAAAGACTGTTCCTCCCACAAGTGGAAACTTGGCACCAGGTTTTACATATTTACACTCTTTGAAGGAAGCCAAACCTTTTCTCTGCATTTTTTTCTATTAGGTTAAGAACTTTATGAAATTGCTGATAGTCAATTGTTTCTTATTTACCAAAAAAAGACTATTTCAAAGGGTTTAACCTAAAGATCTTGCCACAGAAGAATTTTCAGAGCCAGACCTTTAGCCTGGGTATCCTAGAAGCCATTCTCTTTCTCTCGTTCTCAGGCATGTTTTCCCAAGGCTCCATTAGGCTGCTTTTTTCTTTATTCATTCTTGAGCAAGACAGGATTTACCGTAACCTAAGAACAATGCCACTAAGGTGAAGGGGTTTACCTTTCCCCAACTCTTAGTACCCTAGGGTGGTGGCAGATCCACTTTCAAATCTACAGCTGGAAACACAGTGACATGCCAAGTCCCAGTCCACCTCCCAATTTCTAATATTCTTTAGTGATATTGGAGGGGCCAAATTACGTATGTCTCCAATCCTTTTTGTATGCACACCGAAAAAACTGGAGACAAACTCTACAAATAATTTTACGTTATCTTTCTCAGATTCATATTAGAAACATGTTCCCATCTTTAAAAATAATTTGCAAACACATGATTTTAACAGCTACATAATACTATGTCAAATAAATGTAGCATGATTTATTTAACCTTTTTGGGGGCTAATTCTTAGTTCTCATTATTATAAATTATGTTTTGAAAAAATATTCTTTCATATAAATCTCTCCATTTCTTATTTTTCATTAGATTCAGTTTTTCTTAAAAAGGAAAATTCTGGATAAAAGATAGATAAACTTGGAAGATAAACTTGGAACAATGTATACTCACTTTAGAAGTAGATGAAAATGTCAGTTTCATGACATCTTCCCCAGCCTTTGATATTATTTCTCAATACCCTACAAACAGAATGCACATAAGAGAGCTTTTTGTTTGTGAGAATGAGGGTGTGTGTGTGTGTTGGACAGTAAAGAAAGAAAGAAATATGAGAAGGGGACAAAGAGACATATATATTCTTAAGAAGTACAGAGATGCACAAGTTGCGTAGCAACTGATATATGCTGTCAGGGGTTAAGCAAGACACAGAAAAATTGTAAGTGATAAGTAATATTTTAAGAACTTGTGTTCAAATTATTTAGGTAAGACATTATGTGCAGTTACATATCAGAACTTGTGAAAAACAGTTAACAACAAAACTTGATATCCGAATCTCTCTTTTACGAGGAAGCCAAGAAAAATATACAATCCTATATTAAAATCAGTGGTAGCATTCTTTTTACCACTTATCATCTATCCATTTGTTTAACAAATACTTTTTTGGTGTCTCTCATGTGCCAGGATGCTAGAAATAAAGAAATGAATGAAATAAAGTCCTTGTCCCCAAAAGCTCACTATAAAGTGGATAAAACAAATATGCAAATAAATAATTACACTATAGATTGATAGTCGTCTTTCCAGAGACATTAACAAATCCATAAAGTACAAAGTGACAAGCTCTGCCCATAAGGAATCAGAGGAAGCTTGACCTGAGCATTTGAGTTAGGTCTTGAAGGGTGAATAGGAATGTGCCATGCAGAGAAAGGACAGAACTTTCCACAGAGAACAAAGAGCTTAGACTCTATTCCATTAATGCAGAGTATCCAGTATCCCAACTGCTGTGCCTTGCATGGGTTTCAGATGTGTGCTAAAACACTGATTTTACTCTACCCACAGGATGGCCAGGTGGGACCTGGGCAGCTGGCATCCCTGGATTGGTTCCTTCAGCCCCAAATAGCCTCATCTCCTTATTCCCATGTGCCACTGACATATGTATTAGTCCATTTTCAAACTGCTACAAAGAACTTCCCTGTGACTGGGTAAACATAAAGAAAAGAGGTTTAATTGACTCTCAGTTCCGCTGGCTGGGGAAGCCTCAGGAAACTTACAATCATGGTGGAAGGGGAAGCAGGCATCTTCTTCACAAGTCACCAGGAAAAGGAAGAATGAAGGAGGAACTTCTAAACACTTATAAAACCAACAGTTCACATGAGAACTCACTCACCATCATGAGCACAGCTTGGGGAAAACTCCTCCATGATCCAATTACCTCCCTCCCTCGACACATGGGGATTACAATTCAAGATGAGATTTGGGTGGAGACACAGAGCTAAACTGTATCAACATGTAATTTTTTACATATGCTGTGATGTGAAAATGTTAGGAAGCCCTGCCCCAGGGAGAGGTGACAGAGGTTTATATCCAGAGTAATAATAAAATCACACTGGAATTTTTAAGAGTTAGCTCTGATGGCAGTGTGATGGCACCTGGGAATGGAGAGAAATTGCTTATCAGGAAGAAGAAACTGGAGGATGCAACAGATGACATTATATGTTCAAATACATTTGCTACCTCACCCTGCAGGGCCCCTCCCTAAGGAGGACCACACTCCGGCCCAGGATGCCTGGCCCAGGATCCCCGTGACTTGGTTGGCCAGTGGAATATGAGTGGGTAGGATCTGTGCCCTTCCCTTGTCAGCAGAGGCTCAGAAGCACCCTGAGGGTCCACTGTTTCCACCCCTTCCCTTTGTCCAGAGGCCAGGGCATCCTGACAGAGTCAGCCTGGAAATAAGAGGACAAAAAACAGGGATGCAGCTGACCTGCAAAGGCCAGTTATGTGAGCAAAACATAGATCTTTATTGCTGTGAACCACTAAGGTTTGAAGGTTATTTGTGCAGTAAACTGGTGAATACAGAAGCTAACGTGTGAGTCCAAGCTCGAGAATACCAGGGCCTAAACTGGCAAGTCCTCAGAGTCAGTAAATCAATCAGTGGAACTTCTTACATGGTTAAGTCAGAAAAGAAATATGTTCTGCTCCAATGACTCCCAATTAGGGGTGTGAGAATCCATTGGGGATCACTGTCCTGCAGAGCTAGACAAAGCCAAGGCACTGTGCTTCTCCAGCAGCCCTTCCCAAATCGTCTGCATGGCAGATTTAGTCTAAGTGGAAAGAAGCTGATTTCCTATTAGTAAAGCTTGTTTCCCACTTTCTTTATTTCTGTAATACAAATATTGGCTATCCCTTTGTCACCTTCTTTGACATTTCACTCCAAAAAAACAAAAAATTTAAGCATGCAAGAGCATTAGTAAGCACTGCAGAATGTAACCTGAATTTCATTGAGGAGATGGAAGAGAGGGCTTACCTTGCATAACAGATCACATCTTGCTAGGGGGGGAAAAGGTGATTAAACGAGCCTTTTCTCCCAAACTTTCTAATCAGCCTCATAACTAAAACTTTTCTCCATTTCCCAGCCTCCCACTCCATAGACCACTGCTCTATGCCATCTATGAATGCATTAAAGAGAGTACTATTGTAACTACTCATGCTTCATGCAGGCGATGCACTAAGACAGCTGGCTAAAATGAAATCCAAATCTCCGAAGCCATTCTTGGAGACATATATCCTTGAGCCTTCTCTCTCCTAAGCAGTTTATAAGAAGCAGAGATCTAGAACTCAGCTCCCCAATGTGTGGATTTCCTCCAGTGGTTTTTTTTGTTTGTTCGCTTGTTTTGAGACAGGGTCTCACTCTGTCACCCAGGCTGGAGTGCAGTGCTACAACCACAGCTCACTGTAGCCTCCACCTCCCAGGCTCAAGTGTTCCTCCCACCTCAGCCCTCCAAGTAGTTGGGACCATAGGAGCACACTGCCATACCCGACTAATTTTTGTATTTTTTGTAGAGACAGGGTTTCACCATGCTGTCCAGGCTAGTCTCAAACTCCTGGCCTCAAGCTATCCATCCCCTTGGCCTCCCAGAGTGCTGGGATTACCGATGTGAGCCATCGCGCCCAGCTCACAATAGTTTTTTTTTTTCCTTTTTATTTTATTTTATTATATTTTGGTAGAAACAGGGTCTTGACATGTTGCCTAGACTACTTGTGACCTCCCAGCCTCAAGCAATCATCCTGCCTCAGCTTCCAAAGTGCTGGGATTGCAGGAGTTCACAATCGTTTGAGAACAAAAAAATGCTCTTTGAAATTGTGACACACCTAGTAGATGTAGTAGTCACTCACATCTTAACTTGTGGTCATTTAATTAGATGCTTTTCTCCTAACGTCAAGTTGGAGTCCTTTCTCTGAGGAGACAAAATCAGTGCCAGATGGTGCGTGGGTGTGGAGACTGAAGAGTTGAGAGATGATGATGCTGGCAGCCCTGGTACCAGCCCAGGGATGCTGCACAGCAGGGCAACAGAGAAGAGGGAGAACCCAGAAGTTGGAAGAGGGCCCTGGAAAGTAGAAATGAGAGAGCAACAAGCATAAACATTGTCCTTTTCACAATGTGGCCCAGGATCAGCTCAGAAACAGCTTATATTTCGTCCACATCATTCTTACCAAATCTTCACACAAATTAAAAGCAGAAATCTGAATAAATTCTCTTTGCAACAGTTTGTGACCATCAGAAATGCGGAGGAAGGAATGTGCCTCTGCTCCACCCACAACATCACTGAGCGGCTTACCTTTTGCGTAAGGTCACTGGCTTGGTTGATGTACCGGTCACGCTCCTTTTCCAGATGAAAGATGATCTTTCTCTGCTTCTGAGCCTCATCCTTGTAGTTCTGGATTTCTTCCTCCAGGTTCCTCTTGGCTTGTTCATGGAGCTTTACCAAGTCAGTCTGCTTCTGGGTCGCATTGACTGCCTTAAGCATGTTCTAAAAATAAGGGCACAAAGCAGTCACATTACTCATAATGTTTGAGGATTTGGGGTTAAGTTTACCCTCTGCCTCATATCTAACATAATTAGATAGCTTGTCTTTTGGATGAATAAAAATGATCATGTTCCCTACAGCCTATTAAGAGCTTATTATGCTAATTTTGCACAAGGCACTTTAAACACACATATAAATACACTAAGCAACCACAACGTCCCTAAGAAATGGGCCCCATATTGCCCCATTTTAGAGGTAGGAAACTGAGACTGAAGAGTTAAGCTACTTGCCTACAAGTTCATACAATGGGGAAGTGGCAGAGCAAAGATTTAAATCCATGGCTGGCTAACCCCAGAGTCCATGCCTTTAACCTCCAATCTAGCTCTTGCCTTTCTCTTGTGAGGTTAGAACTGAACCTAATCATATAACTTGAGCTTTGATTACAAAGGAAGATAAAAAGCAGCTTAATAAAAATGCAGATACCTAGAATTAACATGTGAGCCAACAATTTCACTCCTGAATATATACTCAAAACAAATGAAAGCAAAAACTTGTACATGAGTATTCATAGCAAAATAATTCGCAAGAGCCAAAAGATAGACACAACCCAAATGTTCATCAACTGATAAACAGATAAGCAAAATATAGCATATCCACACAGTGGAATAGCATTCAGCCATAAAAAGGAATGAAGTACAGATGCATACTACGACAGTGGATGAACTTTGAAAACACTGTTCTGAATGAAACATGCCAGACACTAAAGTTCACATAGTGTATGATCCCGTTTGTATAAATATCCAGGACAGCCAAATCTATAAAAACTGAAAGCAGATTCGTAGTTGCCAGGGGTGGGAGGAGGGGGGATAGACACTGGCTGCTGAACAGGTGCAGGGTTTCTTCTGCGGGGAAGAGATTGTGGAACTAGATTGTGATGACAGTTGCCCAACACTGTGAATGTACTAAATGTCACTAATGGTAAATTTTGTGTTGTGTGTATTTAACCACAACAAAAACAATTAACCCAGTTTTTTAAAAAATGCAGATGTTCATGTTCCAACTCCAGAGTTTCTGATTCAGTTGGTCTGGGATAGGACCGAGGCACCTACATTTTTCTTTTTTTAAATTGCACTGGAGATTTCTGATGCTGAAAAGGAAATATCTTGGGTTGGCTGTCCAAGTTTCCCTGAAACACAGAATGAGTAGTAGTGCAATCTGGCAGCCACGCTCATGCAAAAGGGTTCACCTCTTTAACCGCAACTGAATGGATCAAATGACCCTTCCCCAGGACTTCTGAAATAGGGCCTTTAGATTTGTGCAACTCAGTAGAAGATGTAACCTTGAGAGCTATTGGTGACAGTCATTTTTTGTCATATGGACTGGAAAACAGAGAGAGACAGTGACAGTCTTCATTGAAAGAAGAATGGAGCAAAAACTCAGCAGGAAGTCAACTGGCAGAGAGAGATGCTTTCATCCCAAGAATGCCAGGCCAGTTTCCAATGGGTTCCTGAGGCCCAGCTGTATCCTTGAGTTCCATGAGGCACTTTAGAGTTCTTTCTCAAATCTAACCAACACAGAACAACAGATAGGTCTGAAAACTGCTGGACAATAATCAGGTAAAATGCCTATTAAATGTTGATTGGGTGACAATGTAGAAAACAGAAAAGGTCAACGTTTTTTTCAGGCATTAGGTTAAACATTTGTTCTATAAAAGATAAAGCCACTTCCACATGACACTAAAAGAATCAAAATATATTCATGTTGCTACCTGTCAAAACCATGTCACTCATTCTTTGGATGAAGGTGGCATTCCAACTGAGTCAATGGGGAAAGAATGTATTATCAATTAAAGTTCATTGCATATCTGCAGAGTCAGGTGCTGTGCTAGGCACTAAGAATACAAAGGCCAGGAAATAAAAAATACAAAAGTATACCCTGCCCTAAAGGAAGAATGAACATTAATCAAATCAACAAATAAATGTAAAATTACTATTGTGCTACATGTCTTATCATGGCAGAAAACCTATTGGTTGTTTATTAGTAGATATAAAATACAAATGGATTAAATGTGTGTTGAATATAAATTTAAAAATCTAAATCCAACATTATTGTTTATATGTACAAATGTATAAAATAAAAAACAGTTTCCAAAATTGTCCAAGAAAAAAACCACTTCAGTGATTTTCTGTAAAAGCGATTAGCATGTGAAGATCTATCACTTCCTGAGATTCCCTGAATAGTCTATTTTAGGCTAAAGTATAGTGTATTTTGTTAACATTTGTTCGATTCTGGGAAACCCAAAGAAATAATGAAAGTCAGAATGAACAAATACAGACCGTTTCTGCTTTGATGAGATGAAACTGTCTTGGCCGAAAGCCACACGACTATTATAGAAGCAACCTGCCACCATCCCCACAACCCTCCAACCATCCACACCTGGCCTGTGGCTGCTTCCTCCCTGGAAGAAATCCTTGAGCAGGAAAATTTACCCTAAATCCCTGTAGTTAAACTCCTAAAAGTGACTGTCAATGGAAAAAATCTTCAGGAAGTGGGATAGGAAAAAGGAGGGGTCCTACATTTAATGGAGAATCTTCAGATCTCTGCCTTCAAGCTCCCATAACCCCTCCCTTAGCTTTGGACCACACTGAGCTGGAAGGTCTGACAAGATAAGGACAGAAGAAAAAACCAATACCTACAACAACCCTGAAAAGATGGAGAAGAGCTTAGACCTGCCATTCCTACACCTAACACCTCAGAGTTAAAATTCAGTTAGCACTCGCTTATAATTTTTGGATTAGCAAACGCTGTCGATTATAGATATTAAATTCACAAATGTTGATTAACTGCTTAGGATGCCAGATAGCACACCAGCAATGAAAACAAGAATCCACAAAACACTCTGAAATCTCCTCCTGGCTTATATGCTAATTCCCCAAAGTCTTTTTGTGTTCTCAGGTGATAATGCAATTGCAATTCATGGCCAGTGAATGGTAGACTGTAGGCAGCGGCTTAGAGGAAAATTAAGCACTATTATTTATTCTAATCCACTTCTGTTTGCCTTGGAGTTTTCTTTTCCCATCCAACTGGTTATAGCCAGATATTACAGTGCTGAAGAAAGACATTTATTTACCAGTGTGACTGTAACACACTCACCTTATTTAGTATGTCCCTTTCTCTCAGAAGCTCGTCCATTGCCTTTCTATCAAGTTCTGCTTGTTTCTTTGAAGCCTCCACCTCTAAACCCCCAGGGAGAAAAAATAATAATAAATGTAGAGTCGATCTAAGAGAATCTACAAAAGCTGAAGTGAAACAAAAACCGCTTTACATGTTCGTCTCTAGCTATAAAACTACTATTAACCGAGTGTATGTGACCTTTGGTATAACCAAGTGAGGCAGGTCTCCCTCTCTCACTAAAGAGATGGAAACTGAGGCTTGCAGAGATTAATCCATTTGCCAAAAGTCTGAAGCCAACAGGTGACAGGGCTAAGATTTCTCTAAGGCCAAAATGTCCTTGCTCTTTTTTTTTTTTTTCTTTTTTGAGATGGAGCTTTGCTCTTTCGCCCAGGCTGGAGGGCAATGGCGCAATCTCAGCTCTGCAACCTCCACCTCCCAGGTTCAAGGGATTTTCCCGCCTCAGCCTCCGGAGTAGCTGGGACTATAGGTGCAGCACCACCATGCCCGGCTAATTATTTTTGTATTTTTAGTAGAGACAGGTGAGGACAAGCTCTGATTTTTTTTTATCTTGCCCAAATTCCTATCTAAGAGGTCAGGGGAGTCATGCCCTAAAATCATAAATTCTCATCTGATGGGTTTTATTTAACCCTGTATATCGCGACTTACTTTCCAATCTGACTGTGGCATAACAAGGAAGAAAACTGAAATATAACCCCAAAATATATTTCCTTGCAGTACCTTGAAACTGCCCTGCAAAGTCTCTTGTGGGAAAAATCCACATTCTATAGAGAATCCCCTTTTCCTTTGTTTTCCTTCCTTCCTTTCCAGATCCAGGAGACAATCAACAAAGAGCCAAGCACACTTTTAGGTCCAATAAGAAACATTTTACAACCTGCTCTCTCTGAAGTCTGCTGTCTGAGAGCTTCCTCTGCACAAAAAAACTTGGTCTCCACAGTCCTTTATCTTAGCCTGAGCATTTCCTGTCTATTGATCCCAGGTCTTCAGATAAATTCAACCAATTGTCAATCAGAAAATGTTTAAATTTACCTATAGCCTGGAAGCCCCCCACTCACTCCCCCACCCCCATTTGAGTTGTCCCGCCTTTCTGAACCAAACCAATGTATTTCTTAAATGTATTTGATTGATGTCTCATGCCTTTCTAAAATATATAAAACCAAGCTGTACCCCAACCACTTTGGGCACATGTTCTCAAGACCTCCTGAGGTCTGTGTCATGGGCCATGGTCAGTCACATGTGGCTCAGAATAAATCTGTTAAAATATTTTACAGAGTTTGATTCTTTCGTCAACACTGGGTTTCACCATGTTGGTCAGGTTGGTCTCAAACTCCTAATCTCAGGTGATCTGCCTGTCTCAACCTCCCAAAGTGCTGGGATTATAGGCAGGCATGAGCTACTGCACCCGGCCCCTTGCTCTTTTTAATGTTTTTTATTATACAAGTAAATAGAAATACAGAACGAAATTAGAAATTCAGATAAACGGAAGTGAAAAAATTTAAATCAACCAGAATCTACTTAGTATTTTAATATGTCTCTTTCCCAGCTTATTCTTATGTAAATATACATGTGTACATAAATATATTTATATCTATAATTTATAAATATATATATATTTATAAGTACACATACACCCCAAAAGGGAATGATAAGTATATATAGTACACTCCATATTCTGTATAGAGATTACAGAATATAGAAAATTTTTCCTTTTATTTCATTTAATCTCTCAATCTTGGTTTTGTGGTTTCAACATTTGGTGTTGAGCTTTTCCCCCAAAACAGAAGCTTACTGTACACACGGTATACTATTTTGTAGCTTGCCTTTATAATTAACAAGCATAGAATAAATGCCTTTCCATACTATAAATGTGCATCAGCATCCGAATTTTTAATAACTCCATGGTTTTTCACTGTGTGAAAATACATAATTTATCTTTTTCTTTCTTTTTTTTTTTTTTTTTTTGCAGTTATAAGCAACAATCCTGTGAAAGTTCTTATTCATATTTTTCCTGTAGAAGAAGTCCTAGATCAAAGGGGATTTTTAAAAGACATTTCTCTGCTACTGCCAAATTTCTCTCTAGAAAATTAATAGCAATTTAAATCCACACCCAAACCACCCCTGGATATCATCATTCTCTTTGATCTTTGACAGTCTGATAGATGTTTAAAAACCAATATGTCAGTATTTAATTTGCATTTCTTTGCTTAGTGGTGAAGTTTACTACTTCTTCATGTTTAATGACCATTTATTTGTATTTCTGTTTTTCAAATTGCCCAATTTGCCCTTTACCAATTTCTTTCATAATATGTTTATCCTTTCTGGATTTTTTTCTTTTCTGAGACAGGGTCTCGCTCTGTCACCCAGGCCGGAGTGCACACTGGAGTGTGCAACTACAGCTCACTGCAACCTCTGCCTCTCAGCCCCGTGAGTAGTTGGGAATACAGGCGTGTGCCACCATGCCCAACTAACTTTTATCTTTCTTTTTTTTTTTTTCTGGTAGAGATGGAGTTTTGCCATATTGCCCAGGCTGGTCTCAGACTCCTGGGCTCAAGCAATCCACCCACCAAAGTCTTGTAAAGTGCTGGGATTACAGGCATGAGCCACCACTCCCGATCTTTTTTGTGGACTTTTAAAAGAAGCCCTTCACATATAATAAAGAGCTTTGACAATCTTTTAGTCAATTTGCCTTCATTTATAGAGAATACAGAATATACAAAATTTTGACTTATTTCATTTAATCTCTCAATCTTGGCTTTATGGTTTCTACATTTGGTATTGACTTTTTCCCCCAAAACAGAAGCTTATTGTCATGCCATTATTTTCTTAAAACTCCATACTACACACTGGTGTGAAACAACACCTTACCTTAGATGATAATCCTGGGTGTTTTCTGGCCTTTCCAATCTTTTTCATTGATCTGTTTATCTGGACATCATCGCTACATAATTTGATTATTGAAGCTTTATAATACATTTATACATCTGGGAAGGCAAATCTTCCCTTATTTCCCAGATTTCATTTCTATTTTGTATTCTATTTCATTTCTATTCTGTTCTATTTCATTTCTATTCTATTCTATTTCATTTCTATTTTCATTTCTGTTTATTCTTCTGGAGGCACTCTAGAATCAATTTTTGAGTCCCGTACAACATAACTCACTGAATTTTAAAGAGACTCACTCTCTCATCCAGGCTGGAGTGCAGTATGTGTGATCATAGCTCACCGCAACATTGACCTCCTGGACTCAAGTGATCCTCCTGCCTCAGCCTCCCAAGTAGCTAGAACTATAGGCATGTGCCACTACAGGTGCACAGGAGCATGCTACCACACCTGGCATTTTTTTTTTTTTTTTGAAGAGATAGTATCTCAATATGTTGCCTAGACTGGCCTTGAACCCCTAGCCTTAAGCGATCCTTCTATCTCAGCCTCCCAAAGTGCTGGGATTATAGGTGTAAGCCACCATGCCAGGCCCCAACTCACTGAAATTTTTTTGGAAAAATTAAATGTATAAATTAACTTGGACAGATTTATATTTTTATCCTATTGAGTTTTCTCATCCAGGAACTTGATATATCTCTCCATCTTTCAAGTCTTCCTTTACACCCCTCAATGGAATTTTGTGGTTTTTTAAATATATAGATCTTGCAGATATCTTGGTAACTTTATTCACAGATATTTTATTACTTTAGTTGCTATTGTGAAGAGAATTTTTTCCATCATATACTCTGATTTTTTTTGGTATGAAAAAAAGCTATTGATATCTACATATTTATTCTATAACCTCCCACTCTACTGAACTCTATTAACCTCTCTTATTAGTTCTGGTAGTTTTTCAGTTTATTTCTTGGTTTCTGTGGTAGAAAATCCTAATATGTAGGAGGGAGCCCCATGCTCCTAATCGTTATGCCCAGTGCCACTTTTTGATTGAACACACCAAAAGAACATGATCCCTAAGAAGAAATAACAATGTTGATGACACCTATAAAGTAGTCAAAAGAGAGAGAATGATAACTTTGTATACATGATTTAAAGATGAAGAGTTGGGCTTAACGCCAAATGGGTAAAACTTTTTTTTCGAAAGCTTAGAACTATTGCAAGCAAATAGAGGTTTAAATATGAAAGTGTTTTAATAGCCAGTTACAAAAAAATGCTCTTATAGCTCCATTTTTCTTCATATCTGTCACAGAAAGTATTAGATTGAAAACTCACACTAGACTGTAGGTATCCTGAGGGCAGAGTCCTCCATGCACCCAGCACCTAGAATAATGCCTACCCACAATTTGGGTTTGATTTATTGAATGAATGAACAGAGAAACTGTTGAGATAAGCTGCAACTGCATCTCAATAAAACATTATTTCTTGATGCCTTAGAAGGAAAAATATCCACAAAGACCTAAGTGACAATTTTTTTTTTTTTTTTTTTTTTGAAACAGGGTCTCACTCTGTCACCCAGGCTAGAGTGCAGTGGCACAATCTCGGCTCACTGCAACCTCCACCTCCCAGGTTCAAGCAATTCTCCTGCCTCAGCCTCCCGAGTAGCTGGGATTACAGGCACCCACTACCATGCCCAGCTAATTTTTGTATTTTTAGTAGAGACAGGGTTTTACCATGTTGGCCAGGCTGATCTTGAACTCCTGATCTCAGGTGATCCACCCACCTCAGCCTCCTAAAATGCTAAGACTACAGGCATGAGACACTGTGCCCTGCCTTAATTCTTTTTTTTAAGACAGAGTCTCACTAGTGACAAATATTTCTAGTAATTCTATCCAGAGATTTAGATTGTACCTAACTTTTAGTGAGGAATATACGCTTTTGTGCTTTTATGTATGTTGTCTCATTCAGTGATTGACAACTGACAGCCACCTGGGTAAAGTCAGCGGGACACAGATGTTCCTGCCTCACATACTTCAGTTCCACAAGTGCTCTGTGTTCACTTATTTCACCCCCAACCACCAGGTGTGGGGAGATGGGATCTAAACCCAGGCAGCTCTGACTCCAGGGTTTGGGTCCTTACTGATTTCTCTGTACCTCCCTGTGACACTTAGATTTTCCCTTCACAGGTGGGTTATAACTGAATAAGACAGGGGTTCATCACATGGCAAAGTACTGGCAGAGAAAAGATGTTAGAAGCCATTCATTTTTGTTCTGCTGATTCTTACTGCAATATTGTCCCAGATACTGCTAATGAAGGACATTCATTCTAATGTATCCACTATCTTCTGTGGAAAAGAAGAACTAAAGCAGGTCATGTGAACCTCAGACATAAGAGTTTAGATGCTATTTATTTCATGGACAAATACTGAGCAATACTTCAGGCTGGATTTTCATTTTTGCCAATGGAACCTGTGGAAGAACTGTTTAAGGTAAGGGTTTAAGGTGTTCAAAATGATGCCCCCCCATCCCACCCCATATTGACTGTTTACCAGTGTGAGTGTTGTTTTACTGATTTCATTTGGCATGGGTTGTGTTTGTAAACATGGGTTACAAGATAACATCAGTCACCAATAAAATGTTTCTAAATGAATAAAAGCACAAAATGGTTTACCTCTCTCTAATCCCACGATCTGATTTTTTAGGGTTTCTTTGTGCTGTTCGACTTCTGCCTTTTGATCTTCAATGTGGTGCAGTTTCTTATGGATTTGTTCTCTGATTTTGTTGAGCTTCCCGATGTCAAGGCGCATTTGGTGGACTTCTTCCTCTTTGGCCTGTAATTAGTGAGAAAGAATTAATGAGACACTTTGTAAATGAAGAGCCAGGAACTGGATGATGGTAAACTCAGAACCAATAAAAGGAAATTCTTCCCATGGCAATGTAAAGTTGTTCTGTGAGATTAAATCAAGCATACACAATTTGGTTTTGAGAGAAATTTAAAAACTCTGTTCACTGAATAAAATATGTGGTTATGTTTTATATTTTTATAAACTAAAAATAATAAAAAGACTGAAAAATTTTGTTTCAAGTCACCATCTGAAATGGTTTTGCTGTGTCCCCACCCAAATCTCATCTTGAATTCCCACGTGTTATGGGAAGAGCCCAATGGGAGGTAATTGAATCATGGGGTCAGGTCTTTCCCATGCTATTCTCATGATACAGACTAAATGACTAAGTCTCACAAGATCTGATGGTTTTAAAAAGAGGAGTTCCCCTACACAAGTTCTCTCCCTTTGCCTGCTGCCATCCACATAAGATGTGATTTGTTCCTCCTTGCCTTCCACCATGATTGTGAGGCCTCCCCAGTCAAGTGGAACTATAAGTCCAATTAAATCTCTTTCTTTTGTAAATTGCCCAGTCTTGGGTATGTCTTTATCAGCAGCATGAAAATGAACTAATACACCAACTAATTGTAGAATCAAATAAGATAAGAACGCTAAGTTATATGTATCAAAAATATGTGAATTTTGTATATAGTATTTAATTAGCAATTTTCATGGACTTATGAAGTGATCTCTCTCAGAAGGTTATTAACATGCTATAAAATATTCAAACACTCTTTTGGACTCACTGGGCCATTGTAGGTCAATTATATACACTAGAGAAGGGGTCCTCCTTCCTCAAAGTATGTTAGTCTGTAGGTATACATATGGATAAGTGGACCAGATATTTCATAGTATGAATAGGCAGTCTATAAAATGGCAAACAGTCCCCCAAAAATAATCCCAGCAAAGAAAAGCACCTGATTTTTGCCTACAGATTTCAAGCTTTCCAGATTTTGGAAATTTTAATTAAATTCACTTTTTAAAAATTTTGCCATTAGAAGTGACTGGAAAAGCAGCTGGGATTCTTTTGCAAACAAAGGTTAGCAATTATCTCTGCTCATAACAATGAAGAGACTAAAATTAGCTGTTCATGTTATCCTCAGATTATTGCTAGAGGCTGAATCCCATTAGGCTCATGATGTAATAACAGAAATAGTCCATCTTTCAAAATGCCCCATTCATGCTATCAAGGGAAAGAATTAATGGCATGAGTCTTTTTCCTTTAATTTTACCTTAGGGGCTAATATATTATTTTGACTTAAGTAGTCATCTCATCTCTGCTTTAACTTATTGCATTCTCATAAAGAATGGTTTCAAGTCTACCCATTCTGGGCTGTTTTAAAAGTTTTTCAGCGTCAGACCCTCAGACCCTATAGGGTTCAAATTAGTTGATGTTAAGGCCTCTTCCAATTCTAAGATGTTCTAATTCAGTGGTTAATCCAGACTCCACAGTTAGACTTCAGAAAAATCCTGGAAACCTCTCCTATTTTGGGGATGCATGCAACACAAGATGTAAGATATGCAAATAAGTGTGTGCATGTGTGTATTACCATCAGCTTCTCAAAAGAGATTGTGATACAAAAATGTTATGGTTCTCAGCCCAAATCTATGTATTATTCATACACACACACACACACACACACACACACATACACTTTAAGTTATCGGGTACATGTGCACAACATGCAGGTTTGTTACGTGTGTATACATGTGTCATGTTGATGTGCTGCACCCATTAACTCGTCATTTACATTAGGTATATCTCCTAATGCTATTCCTTCCCCCTCTCCCCGCCCTACGGCAGGCCCCAGTATGTGAGGTTCCCCATCCTATGTCCAAGTGTTCTCGTTGTTCAATTCCCACCTATGAGTGAGAACATGTGGTGTTTTATTTTCTGTCCTTGTGATAGTTTGCTAAGAATGATGCTTTCCAGCTTCATCTATGTCCCCACAAAGGACATGAACTCATCCTTTTTATGGCTGCATAGTATTCCATGGTGTATATGTGCCACATTTTCTTAATCCAGTCTCTCACTGATGGACATTTGGGTTGGTTCTTGCTAGACCACTCTTTTTACATCCAGTATTCTAACATAACCAGAGTGGGGAATATAGATTTTTTCAGAATTAAAGTGACAAACATAAAGCTGCTCTGTTAAGCAGGTAGGTGTACAATATATATCAGAGTATAAATTGTTATCTAAACTTAATTTGCCAGCACTCTTCAATGATAGCAAGGAGAAGAACAGGAAATCTGTCTCAAAGTATACCTTGGACAGAAGTGGAAATCATGATTCCACAATCCTGTAAGTAAATACTAGGTAGTATCAGTCTCTCCCTCAACCATTCCATCCCACCTTCTCCAACAAGTAGTAAACTATAATCTGAAATTTTTTGCTGTTCACATGTATGAATGGATTTCTTGCTTTGAGCAACTGGTTTCTTGCAAGGCTAGTTACAGAGGTAGACATCTGAGCTCACTTTGGAAACCATTTGCATAACGATATGATCAATAATCAGGTTTGCAATTTTATAAGAATGGAAGCCATCAAACTCTGCTTTTGGGCATAAAGCAATCACTATAGGCTTGCACCTGCCTCTGATGTGTCAAGGCACTCAGTAGAGCCAACACAGGTTATCCAACCGAGGGCTCCAATTGCCAAGGCAAACCTGTGTTAATAGGGAATGAGGAAGGAAGAGCTAGGGAACAGACATGTGACTTGGTGTTTACTTTGAGCTCCAACGCCTTCTGTTGGTTTTCCTGGGATAGCTGCTCACAAACCAAACTGTGCTGCTCATTCTCTTGCTGAAGTTTAGCATTTCTCATCTGAAATTGCTCGAGTTCCTTTGCAGCTCTCTCATTCAATATCTGAAAGGGATGGAATGAGCTGGTTAATGCTTTTTAATCTGATTACAATACTTGTATATACACACAGGGGGCCCCACAAACCTCCTGGGAAGATAACAGCAACCCTGAGTTTTTGTCTTTGTAGAAATTGTTCTTTATCCCCGATGAAAGCACTAACGCACTCAAATATGATGAATGTTAAACGGTTGAGGAAAATGACGCCTTCTAATGAATAACACAGTGAGCATAATTTTTTTTCTGAGAGCCTTGGGAAGTCTTGTTCACAGGTGGTGGATAAATATTTTAATGCCTGTTTGCCATTTGGCAGGCTTTGCATACGCAACAATTGCTATAATCATTGCAAATGAGCTAGAGATTCAAACGGATTTTATAAGCTGTGGGGCTTGGAAGCTACATCTTCAGAAGCAAATCCTGCATTAAAATCCTGCAACATTTTCATCAACAGAACTGTTCACTAACACCAACACAGAGACAATTTTCTTTTAATCTAACTTAAGTCAAAACCATGGAACAGCAGCGGAGTGATTTATGTCTGCTTGAGTTCAGTGTCAGCCAGATTTTCCTCTTCTCTGCCTTGACTATCCTGAGCAGATATGGTTTTATAAAAACAAAGGATTATATCTTGGGGGCTCATTTCTATTGGGAGGTGGAGGGATAGCAAATGAATTGCAGGATAAAAATAGAAAGACAGCTTAAGTAATGTCTGCAAAATATAACTCCCATGCACACAAAAATTAAGCATGAAAAGAATCCAACCAATTGTCCATCAATAGGGACTAAATAAAATGTAACTGGCTATGCTAAAAATGAAATTGTGTTTCATAGGAGGATAGTTTTTATCCTGATGTCCAAAAGCCTCTCTCTTATGTTTCATGCTCAAAGAAGTCTCATGTTTATCTGCTGGAGGCTGCACATTGTGAATTATCTATTTGACTTCTGGCTTTACATAAAATTAATAGAGCAATGGACAAAAAAAGGTATACTTGTATCTATTTTTGAGTATAAAACTGCTATACGACTTGACAAGTCTTTGGAAACAAGCTTCCTGAGGAAAAACATATTTAAGAAAAGACTTTTCAATTAAATGAATTGCTTCTTTAAGAAATGAGAGAAAACATAATACAATTACCAATACTTGTGTCACCTTAAACTGCTATAATAGAGAAAGTGTTAAAAACAGTCCCATAGTAAAAATAAATAAAGACTGACCATAGTTTGCTAAACTTGAAAATAAATTAAAAATAAACCTGTTGGCCGGGCGCGGTGGCTCATGCCTATAATCCCAGCACCTTGGGAGGCTGAGACAGTTGGATTACTTGAGGTCAGGAGCTCGAGACCAGCCTGGCCAACATGGTGACACCCTGTCTCTACTAAAGATATAAAAATTAGCCAGGCATGGTGGCGGACTCCAGCTACTCGGGAGACTGAGGCAGGAGAATCACTTCAACCCAGGAGGTGGAGGTTACAGTGAGCTGAGATCATGCCACTATACTCCAGCCTGGGTGACAGAGAGACTCCATCTCAAAAGAAAATAATGATAAAAATAAAAATAAATAAAAATAAAACTGTTAAAAATAAATTGTTATACTCACCCAATGGAATACTGTACAGCAATGAGAGTTTATGGTCTACTGAGCTCTGTCCAGTAGAGCTTTCTGCAGTGATGTAAATGTTCTCTGTCTGTGCTAATATGGCATCGACTAGCCACCTGTGGCTACTGAGTACTTGAAATGATGCTGGTATAACCAAGGAAATGAATTTTAAATTTAATTTCATTTTAATAAAGTTGAATTTAAATAGCCACTTGTTGCTAAGGGTTACCATATTGGGTGTCACAAGTCTATAACTACATGGCAACAACATGAATGAATCTCACAAACAGAATATAACAGAAGTTAGACACAAAGAATATATCCTGTAATATTTTATTTCTGTAAAGTATGAAGACAGGCAAAACCAAACTCTGCTTAGAATTCAGGATAGAGGTGGTACTTTAGGGGGAGAATGACTAAAAGGGAGCACAAAAGGGCTTCTAGGGGTGCTGGAATGTTCTGTATCTCCGGCTGGGAGCAGGTGACCAAGATGCGGTTGAGTGGTTAAAATTCATCAAGCTGACTTGTGACATATACACTTTTCTATATGTGTAGTATAGGTCAATAAAAGGTTAAAAGGAAACTTATTAACCTGTTAGAGCTGGAAAATTTTAAAAGGGGGGCATAACTACCTCATAAGAGCCATTCAAAGACCAAATTGCAATGCTAAGTTTTACATCATCACCACGAGTAGTGAAGGGAATTTGCTGCTTTCCAAGAGAATTCAAAATGCACAAATGGGTGTGAACAAAGGTGCCATTCTGGGTTTTTCTTGTTTTTTTAGCAAAGGCCCACACCCAACTCACCTTCTGCTCCTTCAGCTGCTGCTCCAGCTTCTGAAGCTCCTCCTTGCTCTTCTGCACATACTGCTGCAAGGCTTTTATTTCTGTCTGCCTGCTGTCCATGTCTGTCTGAATCTGCTTGAGCTCTTTCTCTAGTTTTTCCTTCTTCCGGAACTCCCGGGAAGCTTCATTCTGACGTTGCTGGATTTCTTGTTGGAACTAGAGGGTGCGGGAAGGACAAGAGAGAAAGAGATGAGCCCTGACCATGGCAGGCCTCAGCCAGTCAAACCCCACCCTGCTCTCTCAGGTCTGTGATTGTCAGGGCAGTCACTTTGTAGTAGCATTTCCCCTATAGGGCAGACATCCTTGAGCCCCAGTGTTCAAACTTTTCAGGAATATTCTATACTGTTTCTCGGGGCCTTGAAACCAAATGACTACTCTGATGGTGGGCAACAAATCCACAAAGTATGGTACAAAATCAAATACATATGGAAGCTCAGAGTTCTAGGGGCATTAAACATGGAAAGAATTCATCCGATTCTCTATCAATAGGGATTAAATAAAACGGGACTAGCTACCCTAACTATAAAATTGTGTTTTGCATGACCTTGGATATTGCTAAAGAGAGCACTATACGTTTATCTTGATGTCCAAATTCTATGAAAAGCATTTTTCTTATCTCATGTTCAAAGAAGTCTCACGTTTTTCTCTTGGGGACTGCATATTGTATATGATCTATTTGACTTCGGGCTTTATATAAAAGTGTTCAGAAGGAGTCCACTAAATGGCTTTCTAATAAAAAATAAATAAATAAATAAGAAGGGCCAAAGAAACGACTCCCACCATCCCCAGGTGCTGGGCCCCCTGGCCTTCATGGGGATCATCTTTTTGAGCCAGAATTGTAAGTAGGGAGTGCCTGCCTCAGTGACTTCTCAGACAGAGCATGCAGAGAAAGAACAAATCAAGTCGCTCAATTCAAGTAAAGCTCCTCTCCAGAGAACAAACTAAAGAGATAAGCAGAACTGAGGATGCTTCACTTGGGCACAAGGGGGTAAATTTGAGAAAGGAACAAGAAGGGAATAGAGACTGTGGAAGGACAAACATCCTCTGGAAGGAAATCTTCCTTCTTCTTGCCCTCCATGGCAGACCTGACTGATGGTGTGTTCAGCCTCCTCTTTGGATCGCTCTGTTTCCTGCTGCTGTTCAGTGGTCTGAGCTAGCGATTCTCGTAATTTTACCACTTCTGATAAGAGCTGGTCTCTCTCCTTTGTCACTTCTTCTTTGAACTTCAGTAAATCTCTGATGCTAAATAGGAAGAACATAGGAGTCAGACTAAATGGCCACCTGCTCAGGGGTCCTTCATATCATTCTCTGAGCTCATTTTCATGAGAAAGATGTCAGGTCAATGATTAACACTATTCAGGCATTAAAGAGAAAGATCTTTATGCCATGATATGGGATCAGATTGTGAGATGTTAACTGGAAAGAAGTACTAAAGATAACATGCATAGTATAATTTATTTTTTTATCTTTAAGAAAATACAATGTCTATTCATGCATGAGAGTGTGTGTGTGTGTGTGTGTGTGTGTGTGTGTGTGTTTTACAGAAGCCCAGAAAAACATATCACTGATTATCTCTGAAAAATTTAGGGTGGAAGGTTGTGGAGGTTGATACTTTCCACACCTCTGTATTCCTTGAATTTGTTACAATAAGACTATGTTGCTATTGTGAACTCTGGTAATTAATCCTAAGCAGATGTCAATTTAGGAAATTATTTGTTTAATATATCCACTGGAGGGCTATGATCACAGCTATAAACTCTAGAATAAAACATAAACAGAACCAAATAATATGCTTTGCTAGTTTTCTATCCATTTACCCAAAGAGATTAGTTTCTCCCAAATGAATGCAGCCCAGATAAAATGTTATGAAGAACAAAATTGGGAAAATCATTCATGATGTCCATTTTTGGAGGTTATGTGACAATATTTATTGATTTGAATTGTAAACCAGTTACCTCCAAATTTCAAAAGCCATTCCATATGATTTGGCACGACTTTCTGCAGAATTAGCACTTTGCAAGTGGAAGCTCAGTGTCTGATACGACCTCTGCAGCAGAATGAATGTAGAACAAGGCAGTTCTTGGAGCTGAGAAGGCAGAGGAGAACTTGCACTGCAGACTCTTGCAGCTGACAGTCATCAAATGACTGCTCAAAACACAGTAATTTGACAAAATGTATTTACCAACACCTCTGATGTAACAAATGTTTAATAAGGAAACTTTAAACCTGCACTCAAATTCTACTCCAGAAATAAAACCTCAAATTCTAAGGTTACTATGAAGACAGACAGTTACACCTGGGCACACTGTTAAAGATAAAATTATGGGCTGGGTTCTTTCTTCAGTTCTCCTCCTCACCCTCTTCCAATGCTTGTTTAAAATGCCTTGTATCTGAATCAGTTCCCTCGCATTCCTCTTCAGTAGTTGCTCTGAATATGCTTGACTTCCTTAACGAGAAGATAAAGCCCACACTACAGGCATCATATTTTCTGTTTTTATTTCCTATTCCCTGTCCCAACACCTGTACTTAGAACTATCTGTCAATGTTGGATCAACGCATCAAAAAAACATAAGAAACTGAAATAGCAACATCAGATCTGGTTAATTTCCTTGGTTGCCCAAGGAAGTGTATGTTCATTCTTGATTCATTCATTGATGCCATGTTTTGCATGCCCCATACAGTGCTGGGCTCCTGGAGGGGATATAAAGGTGTCTTCCTTCAGGGAGTTCACAGCCTAATGGGTAGAGAAGCACATCAACAAATAATTTTCAATACAATCTGATCAGTGCCATACTGGAGGTAAATGTTGGGTCTTATGGAAATAGAAAACATAGTGACTTTCTGTGTGGTCATTGGAGTCTGGATGTGGAGAGGATGTTGGAAGAGTGATGCTGATGGTGATGAAGTTAAGACAGTGTTTGAGATGGGTCTTAAAGGAGGCATAAAAGGTGATCATGGGGAGAATGGAAGAAAAGGCATTCTGAGCATGGAAAGCAGCATGTACAAAGGCATGGAGGTGTGAGCAACTTGATGGGCTGGCACGAGGCTAGAGAGGCTGATTGGGGCAGATTCTCAAAGGGCTCTGGATGACACATTCAAGAGTCTGGGCTTTATCCTTTGGGTATGGGTAGCTATTGAAAGTGTTTATGCTGGGGATAGGTGCACATGTGTTTCAGGAGCCTAGATTTGGTAGCAATGATGGAATAAAGAAGGACATGTCTTCTGCAGTCAGGGAGACCAGTTAGGAGGCTACTGCCAAATCTGGCAGAGAATAGGAGGCCTGAACCAAGGCAGTAGCACTGGTGACCAGAAGGAGTAAAAGGCCATGCTTAGAAGACCAAGTCAACAAGACAGTGGCTTTAAGAGATGGAGGAGCAGCAGGAGGGAAGAGCAGCTCTGTTTTCTGGCCTAGAAACTGAAGGGTGGGAGGGATGGTGATGAGATTGATCATGGGGAGTAGGTGGGAGAAGCTGGGACTCTGGGCAGAAAATCAGTCATTTATATTCTACACAAGTCAAAGAGAAATAAATAAACCTAACATCTTATTCATTTTGAAACTATACTACTGAATTCCTATGGAGTCAGAAGTTTAAGATAACCACGAATTAGAAGTTCTTAGGTGTGGAGAAAAGAGCATTACTTAAAATGCAATAGACAGAAAACAATCTCTGAGAACCCAATAAAGAAGAGTTTTGTATCACAGAGAATGTTCAAGAAGACACTGGCAAGCCCCAGGCTGTCTATTGAAGGAGGCCTCTGCAAAGGCAAGTTCAACATACATCAACAAGGCTATGACCTACTTGCTATCCTGGTCCATTGACAGTCCAGACCCTTGCTCAACTAGTTTGGTCAGGTTCACTATTTCCTCTTTCAGAGCAAGAATCGTCTCCTTGGCCTTCTGCTCTTTGTCATAGGCTGAGTCCACCATCTTCCAGGCCTTTTCAATTTCCTAGATGGGCCATAGGATATCAGTGAGAAAGACCAAACTGGGTTCTAGATGCAAGATAAACTAGCAAACAGAATAACACCATAACCACAGTGTAGTTGTATAAAGGTGCACTGACTAAATTGTTTAACATGAGCTAGTCAATAGTGAATAGCACATTGAAAGAAGAGGACTGGACTGGACATGGTGGTACAGGCCTGTAGTCCCAGCTACTAGGGAGGCAAAGGCTAGAAGACCTCTTGAGCCCAGGAATCTGAAGCTGCAGTGAGCTGCAATCATGCCACTGCACTCCAGCCTGGATGACAGGGCAAGACCCTGTCTCGAAAAAAATAAATAAATAAAAATAAAATAAAGTAGGGACTGGCAGAGGGTATTTTTTCTTGTGTAGCTAAGTGTGGCTACAAGGCTCACTTACTGCAAGGTTTGCAAAATTAGAAGGGAAAGTTTATGTGCTTTCCAAGTCCAGATATTAAAAGGAAAAACAGTTAAGTTTTATCACATGAGGAATGATCATAGATCCGAGTCCTAAATTGACAGACTGAATTAAACCTCTCGATAGATTTGTAAATAAAAAATACATTTTATCATCTGGTCCCAAGTGAGTTCCTAGTGGCATTGTGAGCTTTAGAACAACCCACACAATGCTGTTCTTTACTGTTACCTAATTGTACCAAACAACCTTGGTAATTCCCATTTTTCAGAAACTCAAGCCCAAGCCTTCTCATCAAATGCTTATATATGGGAAAAACCCATAACAGGGAATGGAGGCAATGACCCACGCAGGTTTGGCTTCCTTACTATTATAAACTGCAATGTGCAATATTGACATAAATACTTAAAAGTGAATTACAGCAGTTCCAGTAAAGGAGCAACAAACAGTAAATTTTGCAACATGACATAATTTGGATGTATGTCCCTGCCAAAATCTCATATTGAAATGTAATCCCCAATGTTGGAGGTGGGGCCTAGTGGGAGGTGATTGAATCATGGGGGTGGATTTCTCATGAATGGTTTAGCACCATCCTCTTGGTACTGTCCTTGTGATGGTGAGTGAGTTCTTACGAGATCTGGTCATTTAAAAGTGTGTGATTCACACATATGTTCATCACAGTGCTATTGACAATAGCAAAGACTTGGAACCAACCCAAATGCCCATCAATGATAGACTGGATAAAGAAAATGTGGTACATGTATATCATGAAATACTATGCAGCCATAAAAAAGTACAAGATCATGTCCTTTGCAAGGACATGGATGGAGCTAGAGTCCATTATCCTTAGCAAACTAACACAAGAAACGACAACCAAATACCACATGTTCTCACTTATAGATGCGAGCTAAATGATAAAAACACATGGACACCTAGAGGGGAATAACACACTGGGGCCTTTCAGAGGGTGAAGAGTAGGAGGAGGGAGAGGATAAGGAACAATAACTAATGGATACTAGGCTTAATACCTGGTGATTAAATAATCTGTACAACAAACCCCCATGATACACGTTTACCTATGTAACAAACCTGCACATGTACTCCTGCACTTAAAAGTTTAAAAAAAAAAGTGTGTGACACCTCCCCTCTCCCTCTCTTGCTCCTGCTCTGGCCCATGTGAAGCATCTGCTCCACTTGGCCTTCTGCCATGATTGTTAAGTTTCCTGAGGCCTCCCAAGAAGCTGAGCAGATGCCAGTGTTATGCTTCCTGAACAGCCTGCAGAACCATTAGCCAAGTAAGCCTCTTTTCTTTATAAATTACCCAGTCGCAGGTATTTCTTTAATGCAATGTGATGACCAACTAATACACAACAGCTTTGAGTTTTAGGCTACCACTTAACTTTCTTGCAAAATTCTGTCAAGTAGAATGTGGGTCTTTTAAATAGATAAGAACCTATAAGCTTTAGGTTAAAATATTCCACTTGTATATTGACAAGGAATAAAATGGGTGGAAAAGAGTATTTAATGTAACAAATTCATGGTCACTATTACATTAGACAGATTACCTTGGGTAACTATAGCAAATAATTCAGTGATTCAAAGTAAAATGTCAGTTTGTGGAATATTTGTTATGTAGCAACCATATGTGCTATATTTAGCAACACAAATGAAAGATATTTACATTTAAAAAAGATTACAAAAGTTTTATCCAAATCAACTTTACTAATTAGATTTTAATCCATTCATGACTTCCATTTCCAGATTTTGTTTGTATGTTTTGGGGTTTTTGTTTTGTTTTGTTTTTTGAGACAGAGTCTTGCTCTGTTGCCAAGGCTGGAGTGCAGTGGCACAATCTCGGCTCACTGCAACTTCCACCTTCTGGTTCAAGTGATTCTATTGCCTCAGCCTCCCAACTAGCTGGGACTATAGGCACATGCCACCACACCCAGCTAATTTTTGTATTTTTGGTAGAGACGGGGTTTCACCATGTTGTCCAATCTGGTCTCCTGACCTCAAGTGATCCATCTACCTCGGCCTCCCAAAGTGCTGGGATTACAGGCATGAGCCACCACTCCCCGCCCATCATCAGTTTTTAAATTTGCAATGAAAAAATTTTTTTCCATTATAAAACAACTTAAAGCCTTCTTATATGGTTTCTCAGCAAGGATGGAATAAAGAAGGACATGTCTTCTGCAGGCAAGGAGACCAGTTAGGAGGCTAACATGACAATAAATTTTAAAATAGCACTTAAAAGTGAATAGTTTCTAAGATAATTGATAATCCATATTTAGTGCTGGACTTGGAAATTCATTTGAACTGGGTGGCATCTAATTGCATGATATCAAGGCAACTGTCTAAAAATTTTATAAATTGTTTCTCATATTTAGGGTTTTAATTATGTTTCAACCTCTTATCATCATGAGTCAACAAGGAACGTTTATATTTTACTTCAAAATAATGCAACACATTTAAGGATGAAAAAAATCTAGTGTAAAACAAGGCAATACATCCTCAGTATCCCCAGACTGAATCTCTGTTCTCCTATTATGAGGAACTGGGAGGATTGAGAGGAAAGAAAAGGGGTGCTAGGAAGAAAGGTCATGAAAACTACTACCTGGGAATTCTCAAGGCAATCTTTACTAAAACAGCGGAAAAAGCAGAAATATGAAAATATCTTTAACAGTTAAGCTATCATCATGAGGTATTAAATTACTCATCATGCATCAAATAAGACATATTGAGATTCCAAATATTGAATTTACTTATCTCTAAATCTTTTCTCAGAAACCAAGCCAGTAAGATTCTCCATTATTTTCTGCATGATATGATTCACCTAGGCTAAAAAATCATTTTCTTTGAAAATGAACATTATTCCTTAGGCTTAATGAATATAAAATCATGTAAATTTTTACCTAATAACTCATTTACTACCAGCCTAGAGGTGCCAATGTAATGAGAGAATGATGTTTTAAATTCAGGTTCATTCCATTTCTAGAAGATCACTGACCTTCTTTAGGGATGCAATGGTGGTCTGATCATCCTGAGAGAGCTTAAGGGCAGTGGCGACCTTTGCGGAATTCACTACAATCTCTGCATTTAGCTCTCTGCATTTGGCCATCAGACGCTTTTCATTGTCATAAGACTTTTTCATGACAGCATGAAGCCTCTCATATTCAATCCGAAATTTGTCCAGACTTTTGTCTCCTGAAAGTTCATGAAGAACTCCCTGAAAATCTCTTTCCATTTCTTCAAATGCAGATTCTTCCAGGACTTGTTTTTCGCCCTTTTCCTATAGAAAAAAAGCAGGGATGGGAAAGGGCATTGCAACATTTACATCATTACTATCAAGGAATTACTGCTATTATCTCTGAATGAAACACCTCCATACGAGCAAAATTAAAACCACAGATAAGCAGAAAAATTAAGATTATATGAAAGGAAAGGTCCTTGTTCAGACCCTGATGCTTATGTACATATATATGTGTGTACACATATATACACACATACATACACATTATACATTTATACACATTACATATATATACATATATGCATTGGAATATGTATGCAGAATATATATGCATTAGGATAATAACAGTTCCCACCACATGGTGTTGCTAAGCATTAGATTAAATGAGATCACTGATGTTAAACACTTAGCCAAATGCCTGGTAAATAGTAGGAATTCAATGAATTTTCAGAGCTGTTATGATTATTCCAACCCTAGTCTCTTTTCATTGGGCCCTGTTTCTTATTGCCCCTAAGATTGCAAAGGGCAGCGGGGGTGGCCACGGTGTGTTGAGGCCAGACATAGGAAGATCTTGGCATAGATATCATGAAATCACATATACAGTGAAACTCATCTGAAATATGGACTTGTCTCCCAAAAGAGATTCCATCATTTTTATCCCTCAGAAATATAGGCTAGGTCATGCCCCACAGTGTCCTAAAATGCCCCTATGCAATACTCATGGAACTTTTCCACATTTGCTTTCCATGGTTAGATGGGAAACAAATTATTGAAAAATATAAGCCCAGACATATAGATATAATTCAAGCAAGTCTGGCTATTACTTAGATGAGAACCTAAGAGTAAGTTATATCAGAATTCTTCTTTCTCTACTTTTCGGGGTTGAACCGTGTCCCCCAAAAAGGTATTTTGAAGTCCTAACTCTGCTAATCTGACCTTATTTGGAACAGAGTCATTTAATAAGTTAAGATGAACTCAGACTGGAGTAAGCCACCCAGTTTGTGGTGCTTTGTTATGGCTGCCCTAGCAAACAAATCCACCTACTCCTTGTTATGTACAACACAATAATGAAGAAGAATGGGTGTGGTTAATATATTTATTCATTCATTGAGCAAGTATTTACTGAACATCTGCCATATATAAATTCTGTGATGGATTCTGTAAGAGATACCAAGATGAAGAATAAACAGCTTATCCATAGGGAATTTATACTTAATTCCTGGTGGGGTATGAATGCAGTTAATGAAAGCATAGAATTTGATTTGATCCCTACCATAAAATGTATTCAAAGTTCTCTATGAACCCACAGAAAGAGAATTATTCCCAGCAGCAAGAATTAAAAAAAAAAAAAAAAAAAAAAATCTTAGAAAAGAATTGGCATTTGAGCAGGCCCAGAAGGAAAAGTGGAATTTTCACAGGGGAATATGGAGAAAAGGGGCATTCCCAGCAGATGGCAAAGCTTGAGCAAAGCTCAGTGCCAAGCAAGTATCCAAGCTGGCTAAAGAATAAGAGGGATGAACGGAACAGAATAGAGTCCAGAAATAATGCGGCACAGCTACAACCATCTGATTTTTGACAAAGTCAACAAAAAAGCAATAGGAAAAGTATTCTCCATTCAATAAATGGTGCTGGGATAATAGGCTAGCCACATGCAGAAGATTGAAACCGGACTCCGTCTTTATACCATATACAAAAATCAATTCAAGATGTATTAAAGACTTAAATGTAAAACCTAAAACTATAAAAACCCTGAAAGATGACCTAGGAAATACCATTCCGGACATAGGCCCTGACAAGCATCTCATGACAAAGATGCTAAAAGCAATTGCAACAAAAACAAAATTGACAAATGGGACTTAATTAAACTAAAGAGCCTCTGCACAGCAAAAAAAAACAAAAAACAAAAACAAAAAACCAAAAAACCAAAAAAAAACTATCAACAGAGTAAACAGATAACCCACAGAATGGGAGAAAACATTTGCAAACTGTGCATCCAACAAAGGTCTAATATTCTGAATCTATAAGGGACTTAAATAAAATAACAAGCAAAAAACAAACATCCCCATTAAAAAGTGGACAAAGGATATAAACAGACACTTTTCAAAAGAAGACATACACACAGACAACAAGCATATGAAAAAAATGCTCAACATCGCTAATCATTAGAGAAATGCAAATCAAAACCACAATGAGATACCATCTCACACCAGTCAGAATGGCTTCATTAAAAAGTAAAAAAATAACAGATGCTGGCAAGGTTGTAGAGAAAAGGGAACATACTCTGCTGGTGGGAATGTAAATTAGTTCAGCCATTATAGAAAGCAGTGTGGCAATTTCTCAAATAACTTAGAATTACCACTTGACCCAGCAATTCCATTACTGGGTATATACCCAAAGGAATATAAATCATTCTACCATAAAGACACATGCATGCGTACGCTCATCACAGCACTATTCCCAATAGCAAAGACATAGAATTGACCTAAATGTCATCTACAATAGACTGGATAAAGAAAATATGGTACATGGGCCGGGCACAGTGGCTAACACCTGTAATCCCAGCACTTTGGGAGGCCAAGGCGGGTGGATCGCCTGAGGTCAGGAGTTCAAGACCAGCCTGGCCAACATGGTGAAACCCCATCTCTACTAAAAATATAAAAATTACCTGGGTATGGTGGTGGGCACCTGTAATCCCAGCTACTCGGGAGTCTGAGGCAGGAGAATCGTTTGAACCAGGGAGGCAGAGGTTGCAGTGAGCCGAGATTGTCCACTGCACTCCAGCCTGGCAACAGAGTGAGACTCCATCTCAAAACAAAAAAGGAAAAACATAGTACATATACACCATGGAATACTACTCAGCCATAAAAAAAGAATGAGATCATGTCCTTTGCAGCAACATGGATGGAGCTAGAGGCCATTATCCTAACTAATGCAGGAACAGAATACCAAATACATGTTCTCACTTATAACTGGGAGCTAAACACTGAGTACACATGGACACAAAGAAGGGAACAGACACTGGGGCCTACTTGAGGGTAGAAGGTGGGAGGGGGTAAAGAACTGAAAAATTACCTATCAGGTACTATGCTTACTACTTGGGTGATGAAATAATCTGTATGCAAAACCCTTGTGACATTCAATTAACCTATATAACAAACCTACACATTTATCCCTGAACCTAAAATAAAGGTTTAAAAAAGTCTGTGCACATTTTAGAAAAGGATAAGAGGTATGACAGGGAGAAGGAAGCCAAGCACTAGCGAGGGAGTTAGAGACACACAGTGAAGACACTGAATTACATTCCAAGGAGTATGGATTGCATTATTCTGCAAGCCACAGGGAACCACTCAATACTTTTGAGCAAAGTAGTCATAAGGCTTGCAAGGTCTTACTTACATTTGCAACATTATGTTTTAATATTCTACTCTACAAAGGGCCTTGGTATCAACACTCTCTTGCTAAAAGAAACCAACTGAAACAATCTCTAGTCCCAATAATAAAGTAAAATTTCAATTCACCCTGAAGATTTTAAGGAGTCTAGTTTACCTTCTATTTGACAAGCCTGTCTTGCCCAATATGGAGAAAGTCTACATATTTTTGGTTTTCAAAAACACTTGTACTATTAATTAAATCTCTAATGATGACATGCAAGCAAAACACAGTCTTTGTAAATTAAAAGAAATGTAGAGTCACAAGCATATCTATAGCATTTTGTATAACAACTTTAGTATTAATTTTCAATTCACATAGGTTTTTCTTCCTGACTGAAAGCAGATTATTGCAAAGACCACAATGTAGTAATTCCACAAAGGAGGAAAAACCATATTAAGGAAATACGGTGTTGCTGCTGCTCTGTACTTCTCCCTTGTTGATGCTAAACATAAGCACACACAAAAATTTATCACTACAATGTTCTTGGTTCCATCCCTGTAAATGGTATTAATGTCAACACCTGATCAGCAGCCTAATGATTTGTTTGCAGTCCAAGTTTTACCTGTTTACTTAGCACAGGAATGGAAAAATACCAAAGAAGGAAAAGTTTTGAAGAAACTTTTAGGAACAAAAGAGATTTGTTCCTATTGTTATTAAAAAGTATATTACTTTTAACAGCAAAGGAAAAATAATCTCTTAGCTTTGGCCAATAAACAGTTGATATTTCCACTGTTATAGTATATAATAGTATCTGTTTCAGAAGCATGAAATCAACATGAACCGATCAGAAAGGAACTGTGGCATTTCTTTATTCTTCACCTATTCACTGAGTGTTTGCTATGTGCCAGGCACTGTCCTGTCCTAAGTTCTGGGAATATCAATTAGTGGGGAGAAGGAAAAGGAAAAAGGAAAAGAGAACTGCAATATAAGGTGAGGCCAGAGGGAAAATAGAGAATGGTGAAAGCAGAGGCGAGAAAGTTGGCTGAGGTCAAGTAAGAAGAAAAGCAGAAGAAAGGAAGAAGCGAGAGGAGTAACAGAAAGAGGGAAATGGAAATAACTAATCCATAATAGTGGAGGAGCTTCTGAGGCCGGCATCTAGGCAGGGTTCCTCAGAGAAATATGCAAATATATCCTGAATAGGGCAGAGCCAAGGAAATGAGGGGTCGGTGCCTCTGGGAGGCTGGGGCTTTCCTACTGGGAATGAAGAATGAAATAAACAAAGATGACTAGTGGGAGAAAAGAGGAGAAAACACTCAAAAGCAATAATGGGACAATAAAGAACTAGAAGGAAGAAGAAAGGAAATGGAAAGAGAGATGCAAATGACAATGGGTAATGGGGAGAAGTGATGTGGCCACAGCAGCATGGATGTCAGAGAGAGATGAGAGTGATGGAGACCAGGAGTGAGGAAGACGGATGATAAGAAAGAGATCGTATGATAAGGAAAGGAAGGAGGTGTTGATCACAGGAAGATGGAATTTATAAAGCTAGAGAAAGAGGAAAAGCAATGATGAAGGGATGTGAATGGTGCAGAGGAAGCAAGGGAGTAACTAGAACGGGGTCGGGGGTGTGGAGCATGATGGTGCTGAAAGAAGATGGGGCTTGGGCTGGCTTCATGGGAGTGAAAACTGGTCAGTTGCACAGGGCCCCTTGCTCAGAAAGGTCCCATTCTTGGTTGAATGCTCTGTTGTTCTGTCTTAAAATTCGTTGTAATTTTTTAAGAGATTTTGTGTTTTCACTTTGCATCAGGCCTTGCAAATCATGTAGCTGGTCCTGGCTGGAAAAGACCGTGGGATGGGTGATAGGCAAAGGGCTCTGATGGGGCCATGAAGGATTTAGGTAGGCCAACAGTGGATGGGGACTGTGAATGGCAAGTAATGACAGGGACCCGAGGCTCTTGAGGTTATAAATGAGGGGGCTGGGGGGCAGGCAGGGTGTCATTGAAGGGTTGCAGAAATAACCCCTCATTAGAGAGGCTGAAAATGGGGTGTACTGTAATATGGGGTAGTGGTGGGGTGATACAAGATGTTAACACAGGAGTCAGTGAACACACAGGGCAGTGGTGTTGGGCAGAAGAGCCTTAATGAAGATGTGTGACAGCAGGTGATCATATATTAGGAAATCAGGGTGTGACAGGTGGACAAGGGCCATTGATTGGGATAACAGCAGGCATCTGTGAAGCTTTCTGCCAGGTTTCTCCTGTGAGATAAGACATCTCCAATATTTCTGCGTGAGCCTCTCTTGAGGTATCACTCCATGACTAAAGATCTAGGGCTGGGTGCATGTCACGTGTGGATTTCAGAATTCACCAATTTCCTACCACACTTAGTATAACGCCGATGCCACAGTGGGGGTAGGGGGTGTCCACACAATTGAAGGAGAAACAGGAGGTAAAGGGACCAGAGCCAACGGAGAAAGGCGGGGGAGTGAGTAAGGGTGCAGACAGATAAGATGTTGATGGGGGGGAATATTGGAATCACCGTTTGTAACAATCATCAGCAGGAGAGGGACAATGGGGAGGGGTCAAGGGAGAGGCGACAGAAGGGCGCTGACTCCTGACCTCAGCCATCCTGATGCTCTCTGGGGGCGGCCTCAGAGGCTGCTGTGGAGATCGCAGGAGCTGGGCAGGAGTCTGGGAAAGATGCTAAAGGCGCGACGCGCTGTCTCTATCGCCCGCCCCGAGCGGAAACCCGCGCTCGGCGCGTCGTCCCGTCGCCTGGCAACCGACACGCCCTCTAGGGGCGCTAGCGGGAATTCGAAAGGGGAGGAGCTTCTGAAGCTGGCACCTGGGCAGGGTTCCTCAGAGAAATATGCAAATATCTCCCGAATGGGGCGGAGCCAAGGAAATAAGGAAGCGGTGCCCCTGAGAGGCTGGGAGGAGTCCCACAGTGCGGGCAGATGGAGACACCCAGGAGAAAGAAGTGAGCGAATGGGAAGAGGCCATCCAGAAAGGACGGTGGGGGACACCCGGGAGCCAAGCATGGAGAACCGAGGACTAACGCTTGGAAGGAAATGTGGAGCAGAAGTTGCCGGATGAGGGAAGGACAGACGGCTACTCTCTGCCTTCTAAAACAACGAGGAATAATCTCACTTCCAGTCAGTTCAACCCTTGTAAAACAGCTACTGTGTGCAAGACACGGAGGGACAGCTGAAGTAGAGAAACCACAGATGCTGTCTTCAAAGGATTTAATCTAATATTAGTGGTGAGAAAAATAGGGTGCAGAGCTTAAGGCATCCTGGAAAAACGTATGTAGCACCACATCACGAAAATCTTTCTTCTGGGATCCCACTCCCAAAACCGTTTCTTCGCCCTCTTCTCTCCCCTCTGCCTCCACTCTTTCTGGACTTCAGGTACAAATAGTTGAAATAATTATACTCCTTGGTTCGTGAAATGTGTAAGACTCCTATCTGGTTTTATTTTCTCCCTTTATCCCCACCTCTACGCCCAACCCCTATCCTCAACCCCATAGGTATTCATGCTACTGTACTTCCATATGTATTTTCGGGAAATGTACAGCATTTTTATCAGTGTATTTTTAAAAAATGTTTAAATAATGCTACTGGACTTTGGAGATTATCTTATTTTCTACTTTTTTCACTCAAAATTCTTTTTAAGGACGTGTCCTCGTTGCGATTGGCAAGCATATTCTAGTTCATTGCTTCTGAGTACTGCACAGCGTTTCAGAAGGGGCATCTACCACACTTCACTTCCATTCCCGAGGTGTTAGGTAACAAGGCTGCCTCTACTTCTCCAATACATCAAGTAATACAGCCACGATCGTCCTTGTCCGTGGTCCCTTATGGACCTCTGTGCAAATTCCTCTGAAATATATGCCAACGAGCAAAACTGTTAAAGTCATAGGGATGCACAGGGACATTTGCTTATGCAGCTGCGTCCTGCACAAACACATCCAACCATGGGGCAATGGAGGCTGAAAAACAGCCTCTACTCTCTTTCCCATGTCATGTGCCCTACTGCAGGAAGGTGTGCACTTTTTATTCTCACAAAATCTCTGTACCCCAGCCAAGTCATGAACCTAGAAGGCTGTAACTATCTAGAGGGTGTGATATTTTCAAACTCATCTGGCCAGAAGTGAACAATTTTCCAAAAGCACAAAGATGTCCAACAGCCTAGTACAAGCCCAGGGTATTTACCAAGCACTTTAAGATTGTGTACCAGAGTTACTACCCTAGGCTGTACTCCAGTGTGTTGTACAAGGGTTTCCGTCCAACACTTCCATCCATCCCTTCCAGAACGTAGTGGGTCTTTTTTATTAAACACTCATGAAGTGTTTAGTAAATGCCAAATACTATTCTAAGTGCTTTGCAAATATTGACTCATCTAATTAGCTAATTTTCTAATTTCTGTCAATATGATGAAAGTAGTGTAAGTACATTTTTTGCTTTCATTTTCACTTCTCTAACTACTAGTGAATTTTTTGACCATTTCTTTATACATTCATAGGCTACTTGAGATTCCCTTCTGTGAACTGCCTTTTCAGCGTCTTCGTCTATTTTTCTATTGGTCTTTTTTCTTTTGATTTGCAGACATCTTTGAGAGGCCTGGACATCAATCTGCTTTAGAAGACTAGAAACTCTGCCTTTATGTCCTTAAGGGAACAATAGTCCTTAATTTTGATACTGTGGCTCTTTAGTTCTTTTTTTCCTCTATAGTTTATATAGTTTTTGGTATTATTTAGACTTCCTTAACCCCAATGTCATAAAGGTATTCACCCATCATTTTTTTTCTATCTATTAGCTTCATAGTTTTACTTTGTTACATTCAGTTATCTAATCAATCTGGAGTTCTCCTTCCCATATGGTGTGAGATAGGGATCTAACTATATTTTTCTCCATGGGGTGAGCAAATTTTCCAACAACTCATGTCAAACAATCCATTCTTTCCAAATTGGTTTAGGAAAGTTTTCAAATAGACATGAGTATGTTCTGAGCTCTCTGGTTTGTTCATGTGTCAGTAGCACAGGGTTTTATCACTGTGGGTTTTTAGTTAGTCATCACGGTTGAAGTGCAAGTCCCCCATTCCAAATTCTTCTGTGTCAAGATTGCTTTGTCTATCCATGGACCTTTATCCTCCCTTATAATTTTTAGAGTAAGTTGGTCAAGTTTATGAGAACTGTGTTGGATTGATAAATTAATTCAAGGAAAATTGACAACTGTGCAGTGACATCTCATTCATGACCTGACACTATATATCTGGTGAACAAAAAGAGGGAAATGTGGCTGAGTCATAATATGCATGGAGGTTGCTGGAGAGGTGGCGGATGAACTGGAGAGGTAGGCTGAACCACACTGTAAGCCAAGCTAATAGAAATGAGCTTGAAATGGGACCAGCAACCCAGCTCAGGCTGCTTTGTGTGTTCACAAGAAACCTGATTACACATTGGGACCATCGGCTTGTGGGACTGCCATGATCCAGAGAAACTCCGTAACATTTCTGAAGGTATATAACAAAAATAAAGACCTAGAGGGCGCTGGTCACCCATATGTTGCACTGATGTCAAGTGCAGGGCTGTGTGTCTTCCCATGTCCAGGGGATCTCCTAAAAGAGATTTCATAAGCAGGTGGCCTATATAGGTGACAGCAATTCAATCCAGTAAACAATTTTTAAAGAACTTACTGCATGGTAGGCACAAGGCTGCCCACAGGAAGCACCAAAGTGACTATGGCAGTCCTTTGCATTCACAATCTGTATTGGGGGAAAGACAGAAGGGAACATCTACAGTTAATTCTAACACAATATGATGGTATAATTTAGTATATGCCATTTTAACAGAAAGCACAATGGGAGCTCAGAGAATCTAGATACTGATATCTGAGACCTTACTTGTAGGAGGACAAAAAGACCCAAATATAAGCAATCAAAGAACCACAGGAGGTAGAAAGGCATGTGACATATTCAGCTCATAGGAAAGAGATGCAGGGGGCATCAACAGAGATGGATGAATGGATGAAAGAATGGGTGGTTGGACAAATCAATTTATGCTGATGAAACAAAATGTTTGATTTCCAATTTTCTGGATTACAGAAGACTAGTCACCACCCTGCTCCCCTGTGCTGTTGTAATAAGAAGAATCACTAGGTGGCATTATAGTACCAAAAGTCCTCACCTTTCAGAGCCTCTAGGAGAAACACACCCAACAAGATCGCGTCAGCCCCTAATTTAGACAAATGAGTGCTTCTATTCATCTCATTTCTCATTATATCCACTTAATTTATTTCTTGAGCACTTACTATATGTCCAGCCCTATGTTGCATATTATGGAGAGAGAATACAAAAGGAGTTGAAGACAGGATCTTCTCCCTCAAGGAGCATAAGGAGAAGCAAAACGTGCATGCCAACACTCCCCCATAAAAGATTTTCTGACAACAGTCCAAGACAGGATATACTAAGCACAGAAATGAGGATGTCAGTAAATAAGGTCCCGTGTAATCTGGCCCTTTTGACTTTCTGGTGCCAGCTCCCATCACTCACTCCTTGTTACACTGGTTCTTTCAATTCCCTGGATAGCCATGCTCTTCCCCACTGCCCAGAATTCACAAATGCTGATCTTCCTGTCTGGAATACTTGACTCTCTCTCTTTCTCTCTTCAGCTTGCTGGCTCCCATCCATCCTTCTTTCAGATCTCACTTCTTCAGATTACTTTCAATCTCACTTCACCAGACTACCTTTTCCAGTATTGTGTATTCTACTTCTTGCATCATCCCACAATGGTAACTAATGCCTAGTCACGTAAATGGTTGCTTAACACCTGTGTTCCTTACCACGCTGTCAAACTACAGGAGCACTAAGATGATGCACATCTTCTTCACCCCTGTCTCCACTGGTGTTAGGGGCTGAATTGTGTCCCTCCAAAATTCATACGTTAATGTCCCTATGCCCCCTACTTCAGAATGTGATGGTGTTTGGAGATAGAGCCTTTAAAGAGGTAATTAAGTTAAAATAAGGCCAATCAGACTTGTATCTTTACAAGAAGAGGAAAATTGGTCACACAAAGAGACACCAGGTATGTTATGTGTATACACAGAGGAATGACAGTGAAAAGGAGACTATCTGCACAACAAAGAGAGGGGCTTCAGAAGAATTCAAACCTGCTGACACCTTGATCTTGGACTTCTAACCTTCATAGCTGTGAGGAAATCAATTTTTTGTTTGTTTGTTTGTTTTGTTTTGTTTCAGTGGGGAGGGGTTTGAGACGAAGTCTCACTCTGTTGCCCAGGCTAGAGTGCAGTGGCACAATCTTGGCTCACTGCAATCTCCGCCTCCCAGTGTAGCTGAGACTACAGGTGCGCACCACCACACCCAACTAATTTTTTATATTTTTGGTAGAGACAGGGTTTCACCATGTTAGCCAGGTGGTCTCGAACTCCTGACCTCAAGTGATCCTTCCGCCTCGGCCTCCCAAAGTGCTGGGATTACAGGTGTGAGCCACCATACCTAGCCTCAATTTTTGTTTGCCACCCAGTCTGTGGTATTTTGTTGTAACAGCCCTAGCAAACATAACCAGCCAGCACTCTGCTGAATGATAACTGCTCAGCGAATCACTACTGAATGAGTTCTAAAGTAAGGAAGCCCAGTGAACCATGACATCTTAAAGAAAGGTGCATGGTAGACATGGTTCTTGAACTTGACCTTAAATGATATGTATGAGTTAGAGACATGGAAGGAAGTAAAAAGAATCTCAGGTATGGGGAACAGCATTGGGCAGAAACCTTCAAGGCAAGAATCCAAAAATCCTGCTTTAGGCGGGGTGAGGTCCCTATCAGGTATTGGTGGACACTAAAGTTGATAAGAGGGCATGGGTGAATAGCAGAGAGCCTTGGAAGGATAGCAGAGAAGTGTCTCCAAACTCAAGGACCAGGGACAGTCGAGGACACACCCATTTGTTCTGCCAGATAGCTCAAATATATGATCATGAGCTATACGACTTCTGCAAAGCTCCTTATTTAAACCTGGATATAATCGCCTCGTCGGTACCCTCCTAGAACTTCTCAGTTGTGTGTTGTAACACAGTAATAAGAACAGTATTATATACCCAGTGTTCACCTCTTCAACAGCACCCAGTGCAGATATGAAGTAAACCTCCAAAAAAGCAGAAACACTGACTTGCAGGCCTACATGTAAATTCCTAGCCTGTAATGCAAAGCAATTGTGCCCTAACAGAAATCTACCTCTCTAATAGATCAGAGAGGTCCCAGAGGCTAGTTTGGGGGTATCTGTATCATTCACAATCTCCTCTGAGATTATTAACCCCCACCCAGAATTATGTGCCTCCCTGAAGCCATGATGCTCTAAGCCACCCTACCTACCTCCCCAGGGCCATAGCTGATGGGTCAAGGGGGAGACCTGAACCACATGAAGCCAATTCTGTTATTTTTCCTGGGAATTTATAACAGGGACCAAGAGCAAGTCAATCGTTGCTCAAGTCTGGAACTGAATATGTGAAGCCCAGGAGAGGCAGAGAAAGGCAGGCGGCTGTATGGAGGGAAGAATAAAGCAAATAAATGAGGGGAATCCAAAGACCAAAAACAGGAAGCAAAAGATGGGGGAGGGAGCTTCTTCCTGGTGGCTGATGCCCTGTGGGAACCTGGTGGCAGTCCCTTGAGAGACCCAGCAACATCAGCTCTCCTGGATTCTGCTAGATACTTTGTATCCTCCTAACAAAATCACCTTATTTGTTTAAGCTAGATGAAGTGAGTTTTCTTTGTATATATCAAAAATGAAAAAGAAACTTAAAGCCTGCATCAACACAGATCCTGTTTGCACAGGCATTCTTGTGGCATTGCTGGATTTAGTGTCTATGGAATCTAAAAACTACCTAATGACATGGTAAAAACTGCTCCTGTCATCATATCTAACATTTTTCCTCCAGACTGTTAGGAAGATTAAAAGCCCACGTGTTACAGAAAATTGTTATCATTTATCAGCCAACCCTATGGTCACCTTAGATGACAAAGCGGAGTCCCCACTGGCTAGTGCTCTCCAAAACTTTTCGGGGCATATTTTATTCCTTTAATCTTCTCCTTTTCCCGCCTACTGCAGTGCTAACTTAACAGAACATTTGTTGAGCATTTGACATCAGCTCCCAAAGGGTCTCCAGACAAACTCCCCTCGTGGCACCTGAGGAGACGATGAAGCTCAGGCAGATTTATTAGGAAGACTGAAAGGTCAGGTGCCAGGTAGAAGCACTGAGGGAGCAGCCACAGCAGGTAAGCATTTTTACCAGGAGAAGGAGATAGCAGTGTCATAACCACCCAGTCATCTTACCTGCCTTGAATTTTATTGGCTTGAAACCAGCTACTCTCTTATCCCACACAGAATACTTGTAGATATGACTGGTTACGCCAGATCATTCAGTTGGTGCTTGTTGCCCAACACGCCAAGGTTGCAGTTTGATGTCTTACTCAGGACTGGTGCACAGTAGGTGCACTACTGGACATGCACAAACCAACCGGTGGACTAGATTGGTTAAAAAGCCTAAGTGAGTCAAGTGCAATGGCTCACTCCTGTAATCCCAGCATTTTGGGAGGCTGAGGTGGGTAGGTTGCTTGAGGTCAGGAGTTCGAGACCAACCTGGCCAACATGGTGGAACCCTGTCTCTACCTAAAATACAAAAATTAGCCAGGAGTGGTGGCAGAACCCTGTAATCCCAGCTACTCAGGAGGCTGAGGCAGGAGAATCACTTGAACCCAGGAAGTGGAGGTTGCAGTGAGCCAAGATTGCATCACTGCACTCCAGCCTGGGTGACAGAGTGAGACTTGGTCTCAAAAAAAAAAAAAAAAAAAAAAAAAAAAACCAACTGGCTCCATACAACCTTTTCTCACTAATAATAAATAAATAAATAAATGAGTGGGTAAATAAGTAGCTGAACAATATGACAAGACCTGGTCTATTGGGGGAACCAGCCCCCAGTAGTTCAATGTAGGTTCTTTTCTATTTTCCCTAAGTGTCAGCCAATCTGAGAAATAAAGAGAAAGAGTACAAAGAGAGGAATTTTACAGCTGGGCCTCCAGGGGTGACATCACATATTGGTAGGACCATGACGACAACCCCGAGCCTCAAAACCAGTAAGTTTTCATTAGGGATTTTAAAAGGGGAGGGGGTGTACAAACAGGGAGTAGGTCACAAAGATCACATGCTTCAAAGGGCAATAAAGATCACAAGGCGAAGGCAAAATTAGAATTACTGATGAGGGTCTATGTCCCATTGTGCTGACATTGTCTTGATAAACATCTTAACAGGAAACAGAGTTCGAGAGCAGAGAACTGGTCTGACTAGAATTTACTAGGCTGGAATTTCTCAATCCTAGTAAGCCTGAGGGTGCTGCAGGAGACCAGGGCGTATTTCAGTCCTTATCTCAACCGCATAAGACAGACACTCCCAGAGCAGCTGTTTATAGACCTCCCCCGAGGAATATATTCTTTCCCTGGGGTATTAATTATTAATATTCCTTGCTGGGAAAAGAATTCAGTGATATCTCTCCTATTCACATGTCCGTTTATAGGCTCTCTACAAGAAGAAAAATATGGCACTATTCTGCCCAATCCCACAGGCAGTCAGACCTTATGGTTATTGTTCCTTGTTCCCTGAAAATCGCTGTTATTCTGTTCTTTTTCAGGATGCACTGATTTCATATTGTTCAAACACACATGTTTTACAATCAATTTGTACAATAGTGATCCTGAGGTGACATACATTCTCAGCTTATAAAGATAATGGGATTAAGAGATTAAAGTAAAGACAGGCATAAGAAATTATAAGAGTATTATTAGGGAAGTGATAAATGTCCATGAAATCTTCACAATTTATGTTTTTCTGCCTCAGCTCCAGCTGGTCCCTTCGTTTGGGGTCCCTGACTTCCCGCAACACTGGTCTATAAAAAAAATTTTTTTTTTTTAATGAGCTGGGCTGAGGAGGGAGGAGTCACTGGAGCCCAGGAGTTTGAGGTTACAGTGAGCTATGATTATGTCACTGCACTCCAGTCTAGGTGACAGAGCAAGACCCTGTCTCAAAAACAAACAAACAAACAAAAGTAAGTAAGTGAATGATATGGTCTGGATGCTTTGACCCCTCCAAACCTCATGTTGATACAAGACTTCCAGTGTTTCTACCTCAAGTGTTCAGGTCACAGGGGTCAGATCCCTCATGAATGGCTTGGTGCTGAGGTAATGAGTGAGTTCTCACTCTAACAATTCACATGAGATCCGTTTGTTTAAAGGAGCCAGGCACATCCTTTCTCTCACTCTTGCTTCTTCTCTTGCCATGTGACACATCAGCTCATACTTCACCTTCCACCATGGCTGTAAGCTTCCTGAAGCCCTCACCAGAAGCAGTTGCCAGCAGCATGTTTCCCACACAGCCTGCAGAACCATGAGCCAAAATAAACCTCTCTCCTTTATAAATTACTCAGTCTCAGATATTCCTTTATAGCAATATAAACAGACAAAAACAGTGAATAAATTAAAAAATTTTTAAAACCAAAGCACAAAATACCTTTGATGACAGGCCAATGCTTTTATATCTACTATCCCCTGAAAGTCTCGATTTTCAAACACCTCTAGACTTTACAAATGCTGATCCCTTTTCTGGAAAATCAAATGACTCCTTATTTGTGCAGTTAGCTCTTTCAAGTGTCAGCTCAGTCTTGCCTCATCCAAAAAAGTCTTACCCAGTTAGGTACCTCTCCTCTATGCTGCTGGAAAAACTGAGCATCTTTTGTCAATTCAATGCATTATCATTGTGTGTTGACTTCTATGTCTCCTCCACCAGACTGGGAGGACCAGTCTTTTCTTTAATACATCTATGGTGCTGCCCCATAGGAGACACTAGAAGTAAAAAGTTTGATGAATGAATGCAAAATACAATTAACTTATAAACTCATGCACACAGCAATTACTCTTGGGAGTGATTAGTGACTAAAGGAAGGTGAAAGGTACCAGTACACGAACATTTAAGATTCTACAGTAGTTAAAATTATTTCCGGCCGGGCACGGTGGCTCAAGCCTGTAATCCCAGCACTTTGGGAGGCCGAGACGGGCGGATCACGAGGTCAGGAGATCGAGACCATCCTGGCTAACACGGTGAAACCCCGTCTCTACTAAAAATACAAAAACTAGCCGGGCGAGGTGGCAGACGCCTGTAGTCCCAGCTACTCGGGAGGCTGAGGCAGGAGAATGGTGTAAACCCGGGAGGCGGAGCTTGCAGTGAGCTGAGATCTGGCCACTGCACTCCAGTCCGGGCGACAGAGCGAGACTCCGCCTCAAAAAAAAAAAAAAAAATTATTTCCAAGTACACACCAAGGTCCCAGACAGAAGTACAGGTAGTAAGGATTACAATAAAATGGATTTATCTCATTTTTTCTTATCTTAAATGGAAATGCCAAAGAACTATGTCTTTTTTTTCTTACCCACAAGGTGGGACACACAATCGGTACTCAAAACAGGTGGACTACTGAATTCTCATAGGCAACAAGGATAGGCATCTATAAAATGAAATCTGCTATGTTGAAGGAATAGCGTTTTTTTTTTTTTTTTTTTTTTTTTTTTTTTTTGAGACAGAGTCTCACTCTGTCGCCCAGGCTGGAGTGCAATGGCACAATCTCGGATCACTGTAACCTCCTCCTTGAGGGTTCAAGCCATTCTCCTGCCTCAGTCTCCCAAGTAGCTGGGACTACGGGCATGTGCTACTATGCCCAGCTAATTTTTGTATTTTTAGTAGAGACGGGGTTTGGCTATGTTAACCAGGTTGGTCTTAAACTCCTGACCTCAGATGATCCACCCACCTTGGCCTCCCAAAGTGCTGGGATTACAGGCATAAGCCACCATGCCTCTTTTCTACCTGTTAGGTATGTTGCTTTCTTGCCAATACCTGCTGCAAGACCTACTGAATAATTTTAGTAGAAGCAAACGCCTGCTGAGCATTCACTGGGAACAGGTGCTTTTTGAGGCAATGCATGGGAGGCAAAAAGCTCCAAACCTTTTTAAACTAAGCAGGACAATTTAAACCTCTAGGACAGTAGAGACCAATCTAAGATACCATTGTATTTTAGAATCTAGCACCAAGGTTTGCAACCTTTTTCTATAAAAGACCACATTAAGAAATATTTTGAGGTAGAAAAAAAATAGAACTATCCTGAGGACAGGTAGGAAAAAAGAGCTATTTTGGGCTTCACGGGCCACATGGTCTCTGGGGCAGCTACTCAACGGTGCTGCTATAGCCCCAAAGCAGCCACAGACAACACATAAATGAATGGGCATGGCTGAGCCAATATAATTGTATATATAGAAGCAGGTGGCACTCTGGATTGGACCTGACAGCCATAGTTTGCCAACTCCTGATTTAGCACAATGCCTGGCATAGATTAGGTGCTGAAATATTTGTTGAATGAATGGATAGATGAATGAATAAGTGAATTAAGGTATTCCTAAGGTTAAAGCATAATGATTTGAGTTCAAGGCAAGGATACCATCTTTAGACATTAACTACAAAGAGAGCAATGAATATCTACTGACCAGAAATAAGTTGGATGGAAATCATCTGACAGTTCTTTCCCACACCAAGTGGTGCATGTAGATGGAAAATTAACATATATAAACCAATAATAATTTTCAAAACAGAGATGTGAGTTAGAAGAGTGGTTTAAAGAAATGTTTTCTAGCCAAGCATGGTGACCCACTCCTGTAATCCCAGCACTTTGGGAGGCCGAGGGAGGAGGATCACTTGAGCCCAGGAGTTTGAGACCAGCCTGGGCAACATAGCGAGACCTCATCTCTGCAAAAGATAGGAAAATTAGGCAAGTATGGTGGCACACACTTGTAGTCCCAGCTACTCAGAAGGCTGAAGCAGGAGGATTGATTGACCCTGAGAGGCTGAGGCTGCAGTGAAGCCGACTGTCACTCCCACCTGAGCAACAAAGTAAGACTCTATCTCAAAATAAATAAATAAATAAGTAAGTATTTTCATCAAACTTTGGATCTTGACTCATTGAATAAGTTGTGGCTTATATTTTTTTTCAAAAGAGGGAAACATAAGAAGAGTAAAAGGAAAAGGGAACATAACAGTTTGTATCACATTCGGTAAACATAACAATTGTTTTTAAGGAAACTGTCTTTCAATTATAATGCACTTGTATGTGTGAGTATACTGGGTTGTGAAATAAAATGTATTTTCAAAAATCTTTGAAAAACATAGGTTCTGTAGAATCTAATGATTCCTACCACATGAATTGATATGAGGATTACATGAGTTGGTAGGTGTAAAATGCTTGAGTAATACCTAGCACATGGCACAAGTTTTAGCTATTATTATTCTGTCACTAACCAGCAATGTGACCTTGAGTATGTGACCTAACTTCTCTGAACTTCATTTTTGTCAGTAAATAATCTCTAAAGGCCCTGTGGGCTCCAATATTCCCAGAGGAGGAACATGGTTAGCACTGACCTTAAGGAATGAAATAGGCAAATGCAAATCATTTGTCTTTTTCAACTGACATCTCTGAGGTCTCAGCAAAGCAGCCTGTTCTGTGAAACATCCTGTAAACTAACTTGCTATTATCTTGTGAAATTCCATGCGAAGTTGAATTCAGGGTAGTGGGAAATTGACCAAATCAAGGGAAGTGCCCTTTTTTCCCCTTCATCAGATGCTTAATGACTAGCATAGGTTTCCTGTCTCTCCCATTGTCATGCATTTTATTCCACATACTGGAATAACCACAGATAGGGAACAGGAAATTTGTCCCTGTGTATTTAATCTTTTAAAAATTTCCAGTGCTCCTGATTGTGAGATGTGGTGTGAAGCTGCCCTGCAGTTGGTTCAGACTTTGTCACAAGTCACTTTTTTTTTTTTTTTGAGACACACTCTGTCACCCAGGCTGGAGTGGTACAATCTCGGGTCACTGCAACCTCCACCTCCCAGGTTCAAGCGATTCTCATGCCTCAGCCTCCTGAGTAGCTGGAATTACAGGCATGCACCACCACGCCTGACTAATTTTTGTATTTTTTTGTATAGACGGGGCTTCGCCATGTTGGCCAGGTTGGTCTAAAACTACTGATTTCATGTGATCTGCCCACCTTGGCCTCCCAAAGTGCTGGGATTACAGGCAGGAGCCACCACACCCAGCTGACAAGTCACCTTTCACTATGGAATTTGAAGCCTCATCTAGCACTTAAATGATCATGAAGAAAATTCCATCTACTTTCACATACACACGTGTACACATAAACAAGCCAATAGAAAACTGGGGGATGTTGTAACAGAGTCTTCATACATAAAAACATAAAGGTGGCCAGTAATGATGTTCTGTTCAGCCTCACTCATAATTAAAGAAATGCAAACCAAAATATTGAGATTAGGGGTTTTTTCATCTATAAAAGAAGCAAATTAAATTAAAGTTATAATAGAAAATACCCAGTGTTGACAACAATGTAGAGAAAAAGGCAATCGTCATACTATGGGAAATAGTTCAAATTGGTGAGATCTCTTTGGAGGGCAATTTTGTAATATATATCAAAATAGTAAATGCACATATCCTTTGATCAGCCCTGAAACTATCAAGGCACTGACCCAAAATAGCCATCTATATACAAGCTTCTTATGTCTTATGTGAGAAAAACAAATCCTTATTTGTTTAAGCCTTTTATAGTCTTAGATACTGTAAAAATTACAGTCTGGTATTCCATTACTTTCAGCCAAACATACTCCTAATTGGTAATTTTTAAAAAGAATAGGGGTGAAGGACATTCATATCTTGCACTGTCTTTAGAAGGTTTCTAGTATTTCTCCATTAAGCATAACACTGGTTTGGGGGCTGAACTTTACCCTTTGTTTTTATCATGTTACAGAGGGTTTGTTTATATTTCAATGAGGAATTTTATCTGATGGCTTTTCAGAATATATAGTGATGATCTTTCCATTTTTCTCTTTTGATCTATTAATGATGTAATATTCTTTGGTGTGCTGCTGGAATTCTATTTGTTAATATATTATTTTAAATTTCAGAAATAATTTATATATTTATAAAGGAGATTAATACATTACTTTTCTTTCTCCTTTTCTTTTTTTTTTTTTTTTTTTTTTTTTTTTTTTTTTTTTTTTGAGGCGGAGTCTCGCTCTGTCGCCCGGACTGGAGTGCAGTGGCCAGATCTCAGCTCACTGCAAGCTCCGCCTCCCGGGTTTACGCCATTCTCCTGCCTCAGCCTCCCGAGGAGCTGGGACTACAGGTGCCCGCCACCTCACCCGGCTAGTTTTTGTATTTTTTTTTAGTAGAGACGGGGTTTCACCGTGTTAGCCAGGATGGTCTCGATCTCCTGACTTCGTGATCCGCCCGTCTCGGCCTCCCAAAGTGCTGGGATTACAGGCTTGAGCCACCGCGCCCGGCCTTTTCTCCTTTTCAATGAGCTATTTTTATTAGTTTTTTGACTGATATAATGGCCTTAATAAAAAAGAATTTCAATCATTGAGGTTTTTTAAATGTAAATGACTAAACTTTTTATTTCTACATATTATATCTGTACTTTTTCAAATTTACCTGTTCTTTTTTCATAGTTCCATGTCCTGTCATTTTATCTCTGTATTTTGACCATAACTATTTTGTCCTCTTTTTCAAATTGTTCTATTGTCTCAGATACTCAAGGGGCTAATTTTCCTGTTTATTACATTTACCGGTTCACACCCTCATGTGGTTCATTTCCTAGTCTGGTTTTTAATTTTTCATTATAAGCTTAATGATTATTAATAATTCTTAATTTTAAGAAATTAATATAATTAAAATAATATAAAGAATATTTTAATTTCTTATCATAAAACATTTAAATTTCTTATTGTAACTTCAATGGGAGTTGTTTATTCTGCTAGGGACCAGGATAAACAACTGAATTTTACATTTGCTTCTGACAGGGCCAAGGGGATTCACCACTTTGAAACAGGTTTTTTGTGTTTTTTCTTGACATTAGGATTCCCTCAGCACATGGGTGGTATAAATTGGGAGCTCACACCTATGCATAGTAGAGGCAGGCTAGGGGTTTCATTTCTATAGAAAACATTTTAAAATTCATCCAGTGCTCCGATAAACCAAAAGCTTCCTTGCCATGACCCTGAGTCAATGTGAAGAGGGCTGTTTTCTATCCTCCTGTTACTAAAGGGCAGGCTTTCCAGGGTTCCAACCTTAGGCAGGGATCTCAAGTCCAGATCCCTGTCTTTGTAGAACTCAAGGCCTGAATAGATACTAACCCCAGTCACTGAGTGGGTACTCACCCCTGGTCCTTAGCCATTTGGGCTTATATTCATGTCATACTTTTGAGTCCCCTTGACCTATCTCACAAATGGAGACCCCCTTTCTTCCCTTCCATTGTTGATATATTTTATTCAGCCTTTCACTGTTCGAAGCAGGAGTTCCCTGACTTCTTGACCCCTCAAGTTCCCACAGGTTGAACCTTTGTACTTTCCTATCTTTTAAAAAACATTTCTAGAGTTAGCACAGGGCTCTGTAGAAATGACACATGAGGGGTGTCCAACCCAGACATGGGGGTTCAAGGAAGACTTCCCGAAGGAGTAACTGCCTGTTCTGAGACAGGAAGACTGAGCATACAATTAGTCGGGCAAAATAACATGCATGTGCACTGGGGAGACAGGTTGGAGGAGGTGGTGGGGTGACTGTGGCAGGCAGAGAGTAAAGTACATATGAATATCCAAGGGGAGAGAAAAAGCATATCATGCAAACAGCATATCAAAGAGCATATCACGTTCTGAGAAGCACACGTTCCAAGAACTGCAAGGAGTTTGGTGTGGGACACAGAGTGAGATATGAGACTGGTGAGATAAGGAGAGGCCAGTTCATGAACGACTTACAAGCCAGGTTAGAACGGTGGACCTTAGAACAGACAGGAACCAATCAGATCACAGAAGGTGAAATCATCAGGTTAAAAGCAAAACAAATATAATAAATATTCCTTACATAAATATACATGGCTGGTTAGAATTTGCTGAAACTACTTTGCAGACGGGATGACAATCTCAGAGGGCATTCAACCACTAACCTTGGCATTCCAGCACAACGCTGAACTCTTAGACCAAGGATTACAAAGCTCAGCCCAGCGTTCTTACTTCAGAGAAATTTCCCCCACCTGCTTTGTGAAGTAACCCACCCGACCAACTTGTAGACATTTTGGAAATACATAGCTCTTTCAAGACTGTTTCCCCAGATCGCCCCCACCACCTCCAACACCCATACTGGCCCCCAAAACTCTGCCATAACCTCTTATGTAAGGAAAGAATTTAAGCAGCAGTAAAAACTTGAAAATAAAAGTACCCTGGGCCAAGGGCCAGGGAGTCTATTTTTAGAACATTTTCTCATTGCCTGTTTATCTTTCAGACTCAGCCAAAAAGTCTTCTAGGCGAGTGTTAAAGGAAAAGACGAAAAGAAGGTGATCTGAGACCAAATAGCAGTAGCAATGGTGATCATTTTGGACAACGTGTTCCAATTTCCCCAATGTGCCTTCACTGGCATTTGGTGCCCCCCAAAGCCGCTTAATGTAGAATTCATTCAAACCCTTCTTTGCCTTTTCCACTGATTGTGGGATTTGGCTAGGTCAAAAAGAAGACAGTAGAAGTTATGGATTTCATAAACTATTAAGCTCGACCAGAACGCTGCTGCTGCTGCTCCTCCAGGCCTCAGTTCTCTATGTTTCTAACACAGGGGTGGTAACACTTGATCTACCGTCACAACAGTAACCAGAAACTTCCGCGCCTGTCCGGTGGAGCATTCGGTCACCGTTCTCCTTTGTGCCCGGTTAATCCCGGAGAAAAGCAACCATGCATCTGAGTATCATAAAAGTCGGGCGCGGTGGCTCACGCCTGTAATCCCAGGCGCTTCGGGAGGCCGAGGCGGGCGGATCACCTGAGGTAGGGAGTTCGAGACCAGCCTGACCAACATGGAGAAACCCCTTCTCTACTAAAAATACAAAATTAGCCGGGCGTGGTGGCGCATGCCTGTAATCCCAGCTACTCGGGAGGCTGAGGCAGAAGAATCGCTTGAACCCGGGATACGGAGGTTGCAGTGAGCGGAGATAGCGCCACCATTGCACTCCAGCCTGGGCAACAAGAGCGAAACTCCTTCTAAAAAGAAATAAATAAATAAATAAGCGAATTATTTTAATCCTTTCAAGCTGCAAAAGAGAAAAAGGCTGGCGTTATGTCTAGAGTTATATTTTCCTCCAAGAGACTAAATAGGTGGCCCCATGAATTCTGCCACTTGTAAAACGCGCCTCAGAAAACTCTCCCAGACTTGTAAGGACTTAACTCCTTCCGCTCCGCTGCTTAGAACGACTTTTAAGGGCGTCCTCTCAGGGCCCCTGTCCACTCGCTCCAGTTTACTCCAGTGGCCTGATTCCGTCTCTCCCAGTCACTCTCCAGTTCTGCCGTGCTGGGGAAGTTTCTGGGGTCTCATTGGGCAGATCTTCCTGGCGGACCCTGGGCCCAACCACCAAAACCCACACGGTCCTCCTTAAGGAGCTTCCGCGGCCGCGAGTAGAGGCGGGTGTTTTGTTCCTCTGAGGAGGAAAAAGTTTTTGTGACATCCAGGAAATGAGTAACTCTGAAGTCCTGTAGAGCCGGCCGCTGTAGGCCAGAAGGCGGGAGCCAGCGGGGGCATCGCCGCTCGCGCCTCTCTAAGTGCCAGGCCACAAGCTCCGACGCAGCCGCCTACAAGCTGCGGCACCCCGGCCCCCGACCCGCGCGCAAAGCCTGTGCTGCAGCAGTCTTCCCGCGGCGGGGATCGGGACCGGGGACCCAGGCCAATCGTAAGTCCCGGGGCAGCCTAGTGTACTAAAGGAAGAAGGGCGCGATGGAGACCGCGAGCTCGGAGGAGCTGTGCCGGAGATGGCTGCCGGGAGTGGGGGCGCAGGAGGGTGTGGGGATCGCTGGCGCCTGCTCGGCCCCCGGGTGGGGGCTGACTTTGGAGACCCCCTTAAAGCGCGCATGCCCAGGCGGGCGCATTGTCTCCCCGTGGTCACGCGTCTCGTTCCCGCCGTGCGGGGGGATGCGTCGCGGGCGCTCGCTCCATCTAGGCTGCGGGCAGTTCCTCCTCGAGGCGCGCGGAGCCTCGGAGCCCAGAGCGGGACCACGTTTTTGTTTGCAGTGCCCAGGTGACCCGTTACTTCTCACATCTGAGCAGAGCGCTACCGCAGAAAGGAAAGCGGGGTCGCCCTGCTCATTTGCTGCCCCCTTTTCCCCTTCCCCTTCCCTCCCTTCCTGTAAGGGAGGAATGAGAGTGAAGTTTGTTTTTTCTCGGTTCCTGGTAGTGAAGTTAGGGGGCTGCTTCAGGCCTGATAAAGTCCCCGGCGCTTTCTCTTTCGGGACTATTAGTGGACCAGACCTCACGCTGTGCAGACTTGCTCTTGAGGCTGCAAATAACGCTGCCACTTCACCCCTAACCCCACCCTCAACCCCATCCCTGTGACTTCGCCATTCTGGCTGCCAGGTGAAGACTCAAGGAGTTCCGGGGCCGGATTCCCCATCCAAAACGCTTTCTCTTTAAAAAAAAAAAATAGCCGCCGACCAGGAAGGTAAAATATTTTACGGAACCAGGCAGGGACCTCATTTTGCCTTTTGCCCTTCTCCTGGTGTGAGAAAAGCACCATTTCACAACTAGTAGAGTACCAGATATTGGTCTCATTTCACAAATAGTAGAGTACTAGATACTGGTCGCCATCCGGACTCTGGTCTTTTGGATCTAAATTGGGGTCACGTTCTATTTTCTTGTTTTTTTGTTGGATATGACCCAGGGCTCTTGCATTTTACAAACCGAGTCTATCTGACTGCCAGCTAAAGTTCATCTGTGGTTGGTGCAGTTTTAGGCCCAGGTTAGCCCTGAAAATAGATTATCAGAAAAGTGGATTACTGTCTTTCCCCCTTATGAGAACAGAATAGACTGTGTTTTTGAGTCCTCTCTCCAGCCCACGTGCCTAAGTGGCTTTCATTGTTTGCTAATTCCGTGTGTGTTGCTGCTGCTCCAGGCCATTCTGCCTTCAGATTTTCTCCACTTGTGGGTAACCATGAAGTAGTTACACTGACTCTGCTCTCCCTGGGTGCATTCTTCTCATGCTCGGTAAATCTACATTTTACATAAGATAAAGTAAGCATGTGAAATTATAGCTATCTGTTTGGCAACAAAAGGAACGCAGTTTTCGGTTTTGTTTTTTGCATGGCTCAGTTCCCAAGCTTAACTTTTCCCTTTGGCATCCTGAGGTTGGGGTCCTGAGGTTGTATTTTCCTTTCACAGCTGTCAGCAGAGACAGGTGGCCATCAACAGGAAAGAGGCTGGGCTGGGTGGCTCATGCCTGTCTTCCCAGCACTTTGGGAGACTGAGGTGGGAGGATTGCTTGAGCCCAGGAGTTCGAGGCCTAGAGCTGGGATCATTTGGTTGGAGCTAGGATCATGCCACTGCACTCCATCCGGGTGACAGAGTTGAGACCCTGTCTTTCACCTACCCCCCCCACGCCCCCCTGCCCCCACCCCCAAAAATAATAACTGGGCAGGAGAAGGTGCTTTTAGAGTCCAAGACTCAGGTTCCATATTTGGAGTGGAGAGTCCGCCCCAGCAGGGATGAGGTGGCACGGCAGCCTGTGGGGCTTTAATGGAGAATCTGCTTGGGAGGGGCGGGTGCTCCAAGTGTTCTGGGAGCTGAGAAGGACTTTATTATGGATGACACCAGCCATCCTGGACCCTTCTCTCATCTAGTCTTGCTGGGGAGGAGTACAGAGCCACGAGGTTGCTGAGAACTGTTCATGATAACCTCCAGGACTGCTGCTAGCCTATTCAGTCCTTCGCATGAATTAGAATAAGGTGCTCCGTCTTGGCAAGAGGATGGGACTTGATGCCTCTTAGAAATACTGGCCTTATTTGAGTGGACATAGCCAAGCCATGTAGCTGGGCAAGTGGCATGTGAGCTGGATTTATCCTCACCCCTCAGCCAGGTGCCTTGAGCAGTACACTGCTTGGCCCACCATTCACAGCAGCCCTGATAAACAACCACTATTTAGGGCTTAACATTGGCCAGGCTTTTTTTTTCCCCCCCAAAAGTACTTAGCCTGTATTAACTCATTTAATCCTCACAGTAGCCCTATGAGTTAGGTATTGTTAACTCCGTTTCACAGATGAGGAAACTGAGGCACAGGGATGTTAAGTGTTCTGGAGCCTGGAAGGTGAGTCTCAATCACTGGACATTCATAGACCAAGAAGCAACTTAAGCTTAAACAGCTAATTTAATTGGGAACCCTCGTGGGAAAGGGGGAAGAACAGTTGCCTTTTTCTTTCTTTTTCAAAGGAGGAAATACCTGTTCTCAGCCCAGGTGGAGGAAGGAGGGGATTCATCTGGCAGGAGGAAGAGGAGGAAAGAAAAAGGCAAGCTGGGCCTTGATGACTGATGGGGAGCCTGGCCCAAGAATCAAGTGACTTTCCTTAATCTCTGGGCGGTGTGAGGTGGCAGATCCAGTTTGGGGCCTGGCATGAGGGTGATGAGTAAGTGCCCCTAGGTGTGGCTCACAGGGAAACGGCGGTGGCTGCACGCAGGGTCCTGACCTAGGCAGACAGCGAGTGGAAGGAGGTGAGACAACTGTCCTAACCTTCCAAACCCCTGATCCCCATCTGTGGTCTCTTGCTTCCTTGTTGAAGTCCTGTTCACCCACAAATGCCCTTCCCAAGTTCTTCCAGGAACCCTTCCTGAAACTCCATTTCACAGCTCCATATACATGATCGCTTAGTTTCCACACTGTACAGCTGAGCGCTTAATTAGCTGGAACTGAGCATTTCACTATGCCCTGTCGATAGGCACTTTTTTTTTTTTTTTTTTTGAGGTGGAGTCTCGCTCTGTCGCCCAGGCTGGAGTGCAGTGGCCGGATCTCGGCTCACTGCAAACTCCGCCTCCCAGGTTCACGCCATTCTCCTGCCTCAGCCTCCCGAGTAGCTGGGACTACAGGCACCCGCCACCTCATCCGGCTAGTTTTTTGTATTTTTTAGTAGAGACGGGGTTTCACTGTGTTAGCCAGGATGGTTTCGATCTCCTGACCTCGTGATCCGCCCGTCTCGGCCTCCCAAAGTGCTGGGATTACAGGCGTGAGCCACCGCGCCCGGCCAATAGGCACTTTAAACAAAATAGGCTTCTCATGAGTGAGGAAGTCAAGATGCCTCCTGGGAGGGGCCAGCTGGTGCCCAGCAGATTGCTCAGAGGGTGGTGTTTACCTGGATCACATCACCTGTCCCAGGGGATGGCTCTTAGCTGTGCCCACTCAGAAACCCGATTTCCATAATTTTCAGAGTGGTTTGGACTCAAGCTACTGATTCACCCTGAGAAAGCTCCCAGAAGTGGGTGTACGAGTCAGAATGCTGGTTTATTAATTTGCAAGGAGACTTTGCAAACATCACACTGACTGAATGTCGTCTCTTCCCTGTGTCCTGGACAAGCCATATGGGAAACCAAAGACCAGAAGGTGGACTGTGCTTATCAAAGCTGGAGTCAGAACCAGGCAGGAGGACCACGGGGTGGGGGTGAGGGGCAGTGATGCCCAGTAGTGCAGGGCTTTGTCTACCTCTGCGGCCCTCTCACCAGCAGAAAGATACCTGCCAGGTAGACTGGATACTCAGGTCAGCCTGGCTGTGGGCATCTCCTTGGCCAGTGCCTCAAGGGCATTATTTCCCTGAGAAATCCTGGTAGCATTTCTCCCTTTCCCCTTTCATAATGTAGTAATTTTTTTATTTTATTTACCTATTTGTTTAGTGCTTTGCAAGCATTAGCTCCCAGAGACATAGATTTGCATGTGTGTAAATTCAGTAACTACTGTACAATCTCAGGGTTGTAGAGCCAGACAATGAGAGTAAATGCTATATGCAAATCAAGAGGATGATCAGGTAACCTGGATGGATCAATAGAAAGCCAAGCATAGAGCAAGGACACATGATCCCTAATCAGCATGGAGGCTGGGCCAAGGCTGGCCAGTTATTGCATCCCCTGTGTAGGCCAGGGGGTAAAGCATTCCTATAGCGGTGCCTGCTTTGGCTGCCTCAGGCAACCTGCCCTGCTCAGCTGACCTCTTTGGATTTAAAGGGCACTTTCTGGTCTCTGTCCAGGAACTTCACGGCTCGTCTTTAGTGAGCCGCATCTCCAGGTGCCCAGAACCAAGGAGGTGTGACTGCATGGGCTTTGAAGTGGGACAGACTTGAGTTGAATCCTGGCTCCACCACTCAGTTGTTGGGCGTTCTCAGTAGTTGGGCAGGTGCCTTGATTTTTCAAGTCTCAGTAACATCATCAGTAAAATGGGGATGACCTTCAGGGCTGTGGGGAGGGTTGAGCCAGACAATGCGCAGAAGGCATTGAGCACTGTGCTTGGTGCAGACTGGAAATCTGGCCAGTGTGCGCTCTTCGGGACAGCAGAGGTCAATTTGAGGTCTGCATTCTCTGCCAACTTGGGCCCCAGCTTTCCCATCAGGTCACTGCTCCCTCCTCTGAGGTCTGGACAAAGGACAAGGCTGTAGGGGCCTAGACTGTCCTAGACAGGGAGGACATCTATCTTCGACGGGGAGGACATTTATCCTCGATGAGGAGGACATCTATCCTCGACGGGGAGGACATCTATCCTCAGTGCTCTTTCCAGCAGTTTGTTTGGAGCTGCTCGTCCTGATCTTTTGGCTGACTCTGGCAGAGGGAATGTCAGATTTGAGGCCTGAGCTCTAACAGGCATCCAGAGAGGAAGGAAGGGTGAGGAGCTCTTCTGGGAGAGGAAAGGGGTCATTTGGGAGTGCCCAAGAGGCCTTCAGACCCCTCCTCAACAGTTTAGGACCTGTGACATTTTCCCACAGAGAGTACATCCCCCCTCTATCCGTTAGGCTCACCCTGTGACATCAGTGAAATGGAAGCACCCCGCAAGTGACATCACTGTTGCTCAGGGCAACGCCTCCACCCTAAGATGGACGGGGAGGTGAAAAATCGGCCTCAAGTGTAAGACGCATGTTGAAGGGAAGAGACATAGAAGGTGTAATGTTCAGAGGTATGCTTCTCAGAGGCTGGGGAGAGGATGGGCCCAGTTAGTGGGAGGGTGAAGAGAGGAGGGAGGCGCTGTAGTTTCAGATTTGGGCTGTGTCTGTTGGTGGTGTGTCTTTAGGCCTTGGGTCAGAGAGCCCAGTGCTGACAGCTGCTGTCTCCTTCAGTTCTCTGAGCGAGACTCCTTAGGGGGCCTCCTGCAGTCTGGATCCGTAAGGAGGGTTAGGGGAAGGGCAGGCTAGAGCAGTGTTGGGGCCATCAGAAAAGTGACTTTCTATTCTTCAGCCTCCCCACAAAAGACAGTGAGAAATAGGATGCTCACATCCTTATTACAGGGGCCTCATTGATCAAGCAGCCATTGTGCATCTATGTTATGCACGGCCCATGCCAGGGATTCAGTGGCCTCGTGGAGCCTTATGATGAAATGCACATGGAGAGGAAGAGTGTATGGAATCCACTGCCCCAAGAGGCAGGACCAACTGGAGATAGGAATCCTGTCTCACAGTTCACCTCACTCAGCTTAGCATTCCCTGTGGAATTGTAGATGAGTTAAACTAAATTCATGGAATGCTTTTAGTTGGATGTGCTTGAGATACACTTGCTAATTTGGGAGTGAAGTCAGAGGGGGCAGCCATGGATGTCCACCTTGTCCCTGGGATGGCACTGTTTACAAGGCTGAGGTCACTCAGCAGTTCTGATGCTCTTAACTTGGTGACCTGTGGTTTCTGCCACATCTTATCTGGTGATGCCTGCTGCTCCTCCTAAGCAAGGGCTGCCAAACATCAGCACAGGAGACGAAGGAGGCAGGAAAGGGAGGACTCCCTGCCCTGAAGAAAGATAAAAAACTAGGCCGGGCGCGGTGGCTCAAGCCTGTAATCCCAGCACTTTGGGAGGCCGAGACGGGCGGATCACGAGGTCAGGAGATCGAGACCATCCTGGCTAACATGGTGAAACCCCGTCTCTAATAAAAAATACAAAAAACTAGCCGGGCGAGGTGGTGGGCGCCTGTAGTCCCAGCTACTTGGGAGGCTGAGGCAGGAGAATGGCGTAAACCCAGGAGGCGGAGCTTGCAGTGAGCTGAGATCCGGCCACTGCACTCCAGCCCGGGCGACAGAGCGAGACTCCGTCTCAAAAGATAAAAAACTAGATGATATAGTAGGTCTCTCTCTAGAGGTTTCAGGAATCGCCTTGTCCTTCCATTTGAAGGCGCCTAATTAAAGTTTTTGTTTTGTGCAACTAGGCATAACTTCAGGTGCTTTTCTGATGTCCAGGGTATCAATGGCTAAAGTCATTGCCCTAATTCTTGTATGCACCTAGCTTTTTCAGGTTTATAAATGAAAATTAGAGTATCATTAACCTGCAGATTATGATTCTATTTACAAATCCGGTCCTGAATCCACCGTTATGGATACGACATTGTTCATATAAGTAGAATGGCCTTGTAAAAAAAAAATAGTGGCTTCATTTACTGATCAAAGCCCCATTTTAGGGATTTATACATATTTATTTCTCCTCCTCACAACAGGCCTTCAAGGTGGGTATTATCCTAGTTTTACAGGTGAAAAAACAGACTCAGAGGGACTTGCCCCAAACGGAAAACAACAGAGAAGAGATTCGAACTTAGATTTGCTCTCTCCCAGATCCTTAGGCTCTTTCTCCCACCTCAGGCATCTGGACACCGTAGCCCAGAAAACATACAGATGGCATAAAGAATCCCACAAAGTTTAAGTGTCAAAACTGAGAAGACAGCAAGGAGACCACCAACTCCAGGCCTGAGCCTTCTGGTCCCTTCCTGCTGTGACTCACTCTGATATTAGCAGACCCAGTGAACTTCGGAGACTCCTGCCAAGAGATTCTGTGAGTGTGGCCTGAGCTATCTGAGGATGAAAGGAAGGAAAGGCTTTCCCTTCCAGCACTCAGTTTTCTTTTCTGTTTAATGGGCACAGTAACAACCAGTTCCTGATAATATTCAGAGCATTTTGCAATTCTCTGCTGGAAGTCCCTAGGAAAAATACAAAGCCCACAATTATCAAATGACTCGCTTCCAGGTGCATAACACAGTGGGACGCTCACTGCCTGAGAAGAGGGGCTCAGCTTGGATGCTACCCTGGGCTGCTACTGCTTTCTCTCCTTTCATTTCCCTGAAGCTGATGCAGGAGTCCCCCCAACCTTTGCCCCCTCCTCCTGTATCAAAGCAGCAGGGAAGGTGTTGTCATTATTTTGGCCCTGCCCGCTGGTGCAAAAGCATGTGCTCATAACATACTGTTCTCATGGGAGCCGGCTTCAATAGCCTCTTAGCAGCCATCAGGGGACCCGCCTGAAGTTTATGAACGCGTCCTTTGTTTGCTGAGACTTTGTTCCAAAGTTCCCAAGAAGGCAGGGGTGCCGCATGCCTGGGCTGGAGGGTAGGAGAGCAGGGGGCTGCCTGGATCCTATCCCTGTGTGCTGCCCCAAAATGTCCCTAATGTACTCATGCCACTTCCTGATGTTTCACCCCAACACATACCTACCTGCCAGTGTCAAGAGAGCCGTCACTCCCTTTTTTGCAGAGAAGGCTTTCCATTCCTTTTATCTCAAATAACCCAGGCCACACTCACAGAATCTTGGTAGAAGAAGTCTCATAAGTTCATTAGGTTTAACTCCCTGCTTCATAGCCACATTTCATCTAGATTGTCACCTACCCTCCCCTAAACAGTCCAGCGAGGAAAGTCCATAGGTACATGCCTAATGTTTCACAGATGCCAGGTCACTGAGCAACACAGCTCATGGCTTCATGGGAAGATTATAGGCTTGAAAGTCAGATAGGTTTGGCTTCAAATCTTGGCTCTATGATGTTGGTGGGTGGCCTCACCTCTATGCCTCAGTTTCCTTTTCTGTAAAATGGAGATAAGTGCCTGCTTCAGAGGCTTAATGTGAGAATGATACATGTAAAGCATTGTTGCACAATGCTTAAGCCTCAATAAATGGGATGCAGTAGTTGTAATTTATTAAACCCTCCCGTGGTGTGTCAGGGCGCTGAGGCTTGCCCAGTTTTCTCCTGAAAGACGAATTACTTCTCTGCTCCTTCTCTTACCCTGTAATCCTCTGTTTATCATCCATTTCTACAAGAAGCTTGAGCAAGAAAGGAGATGTCCACAGCAAGGCAGCTGAGGGTCAGACAAACGTGTCAGGGTTCATTCCTGGGCCATTTTCTAAACGTTGGCAGTGAGTCCGCCTACAGTTAGATGAAGGCCAGTCCAGACCAAACGGGGCTGCAGCCATCTCTGTCTCCAGGGCTACGTCTGGAAGGGATTTTGCTTACATTTTCCAAGGCACTTACACTGTTAGCACTTTGCTTTTCTGACTGCAGCGTGCCTCCCAGGAAGAAAGAATATAGAAGTTACTTTATCCAGAGCTTCCCACTTCACTCCAGGAATTTCAAATTCCTGCTCCTGGGAGTAAAGGCAGTGAGGTTCTTATCCCAATCCTAACTCCATTCATGTATTCAGCAAGCATTCATCATTATAGCATCTACCCTCTTCCAATGCTGGGTACTCAGAAGCTAATGGAAGAGCTGCCAGTGTCAATGATGCCAGATTGGAGGAGCGAGGGAGGGTGCTGCTGACCTTCCTAGGTCTCCAAACTTCCTCCTCTTCCTCTGTGTCAGCTCCTGGGGCCTTTAGAAGACAAGGAGGTGGAGGAGACAATTTAGTCATACTCCCCAGGCTTCTGGAGGAGCTGCAGGGATGTCGTTCACCCACTTCTTCCCAGAGGACTCCTTAACATGCAACCGTGACGATTTAACAAATCCAGAGGGAGACCTGACCATAGCACCAGTACCAGTGCCAACAGCAGTATCATTTACCAAGCCCTGCCGAGTGACTGTGAGATGGTCCACAAGGCTGTAAATTGGACACTATTGCCATAGCAAGTGGTAGAGCCGAGATTCAAACCCAGGCCATCAGATTGCAGAGTTTGACTCCTTAGCAATGGTTCTCTAAGCCTCTGCAAACTGTTAAGCTCTTCTTAGCTGATGAGCTTTGGGCTGTTTCTTTCTCCATGACCTTAGGAGTGGAAATGAGCTCATGTGAACTTGATACTATCAGTGGCTGTTTGCTGCCCACCTCAGTCTGACTGATGCACATATGAGTGTGGGTCCATGCATTCAGCAGGCTTTATTTGGACACCTGCTGGGTGCCAGCACAGCCTCGGTGGAGCACCCACATCACACCTTATGCTCCGTCCCTGTGGCTAGAAAATGATGTCATAGTAGGGTTGTTTTGTGCAATTCGTAGGGAGTGTGACTCTGAGTCGTCATAGGTAATTCTGGGAGCAATTTTGCTAACTGTTCCTAGCCTTTCCATGTGGGCCCTCTGCTTTCCAGAGAGGAGGAGGACTGGTTTGCTCTGACTAACTGGTGTGGGAGGGTTGGCAGAGGCCTGGCTCTATTGTTCAGCCCAGATCCCTGCAGCAGAGCATAAGCAAAGACGCTCTTAATTTTTTTACAACTGGGTTGGCCTCCCCTTTGTCTTTGTGTCTGTTACTGTTCCCCTTTATTGAGATGAAAGGGGTTTTTAGATCTTTTCAGGGAGAGTGTGTGCGTGTGTGTGTGTGTGTGTGTGTGTGTGTGCGCGTGTGTGTATGCGTACAGGAGGCCCACAGCGCTTCCCCTCGTCTCCCCTCCCCTCCTCCCCAGCCCAGCTGGGGCCCAGGCTTTGTGTCAGGTACCGCCTAAGCTGCAGGGGACTGGGGTAGAAGAACAGTCTGGGATTTCTTTCGCTGTGTGGGGCCCAGAATCTCAGGAAGCCAGGACGTGGGTAAGAGACCAGTGGGGTGGGGAGGCTGTGGTGGGGAACAAGCCTTTCCGAGGCCATGGACAAGGCCTTGGGGCATTCATCCTCCCCCATCTCCTAGAGGCAGGGTGTCTTTCTAAGCTGGGCTCTCTTTGTTCCCATCCAGGGGTCAAAAGGAAGGTGGCTGCTGGGTGCTGGCCCTTTATTTAATTCCATCCATCCTAGTTTCTCGGTGAAAGGGGGAAAGTGGGAGGGGGCTGGGAGTGGCCAAAGGGAGGGCTTTGTTCCCTCCTTGTTTTCCTTTGTGTTTACTCCTGGGTTCTGTTCCAGTCCCTTCCCCTTTCCATTCAGTCAGTGTGTCTGCTGTTGTGCGGAGTCTGCATCTACGCGTGCAGCCTCCCCTCCCTGCCCCACCGAGAAAGTGTGGTTTTACCTGAACGTTTGTGGCTCTGCTTGGAGGCAGGGGCTGTGTAGATCATGGGGCGGAGAGAGAGAAAGGGGACGACTGTTGGGAACTCTGGCATGTCCTGCCCTGAGGTGGGTATTCATGCTCTCTCCAAACCAGCACCCTGTGGGTGAGATGCAACCACAGGGCTACAGGAAATTCAGAGGAATACGAGCCCAGACCAAGCCAATGTAGGACAACAGGAAGTGGTGAGGGTGCATTGCTGGGACTGTGATTCAGGCATAGAAACCGGAGGTGGGAATCCTGGTGGCCAAGGGAGACCTTCCCCCGCAGGCTGGCTGTGGGAGACGCATCCTTCCTGCAAGTGGCGGGCATTTGTGGGGAGCTTTCTTGTGAAAGCAGTGCCTCCAATGCGTGGTGTCAGCTGTGGGCCCCCAGGATAGTGTGTGTCCTTAGCACGGAGCACAGGCCTATGCCAGTTGCTCAGGGGAATGCAAAGACAAACAGGACCCTGCCCCTGCCCTGGAGGAGCTCACAGTGAGGAAGGTGACGGGGCAAGACAAGGACAGAGGCAGCCGTCGGGCACACCAGGGTGACACGGGGCCTGGAGCCAGGCTGTTGTGCAACCTTGGGCACATTGCCCCACCTCTCAGCACCTTGGGCTCCTGCCAGGGACGTGAGGCTGATGGGCGCCCCCCCCCCCACCCCCGCCGGGGTTGCTGCGTGGGTTAAATGCAATAACTCAAGGATAGAGACACATGGGACCAGCCACGGTTGGGTGCCTGCTGTGTGCCAGTGCATCTACAGAACCACCTGACCTACATGAGGGGCCTGGCTGTGCTTAGTGAGGCCTATTTCCTATGTCCCGCTCCCTCCCTGTTCTTCTATCCCTTAGAAGAAAGGGATTTGTCTTGGGATCCTGGAAGGCTCCTTGGAAGTGGTTTCTGAGATGGGCTTGCTGTGAGGTCAGTTGGGTAGGGTTTTGGCCACCACAGAGGTGAAGCATGGATGTTTCCAGGAATGGTGGGGAGGTGCAGGAGGTATCTGGGGGACAGGAGATGATCTGAAGTGGCCGGGCCAGGCAGAGAGGGAACCAAGAGGACTTCTCAGGCTGGTTGGGCCAGGCCTTGAACATTCTTAAAGCGCTGACTTTGTGTCCCATGGAAACAAGACTCTATTGAAATGGGGAGGGGAGACGTGCAGGGTTGGGGAGCTAACTGGGGGTTTTGGGGTGTTAGGGAGAGCTCAGACAAGCTGACCCAAAGGGCTATGCTGGCCAGTATGTAAGAGAGATTCCATTTCACATGGAATCCCTGGGCTTTGGTGCAGAGCAAAGGCCAGGTCAGAGGTGGCTGGGGAGACTGGAGATACTCCAGCAAAGAGGAAGGTCAGCAAGGGGAGCTGGCTGGGAGAGAGGAGGGTGCATTGCAATTTGAGACTGCAGTAGTCTCCTGAGGTGGCCATAACAAGTTGCCACACACCGGGAGGGCTTAAGACAGCAGGCATTTATTTTCACAGTTCTGGAGGCCAGGATCAAGGTATCAGGGCCTCACTCCCTCCGGATACCCTAGAGGAGAGTCCCTCTTTGCCTCTTCCAGCTCTTGTTGGCTCAGGTGACCCTCAGCTGTGGCAGCATCACTCCCATCCCGGCCTCCATCTCCCCTCACCTCTCCTCTGTCTCTCTCTTTCCTGTCACTTCATAAGGATACTTGTCATTGGATTTAAGGCCCACCCAGGTAATCCAGGATGATCTCATCTCAAGATCCTTAATTTAATCACATCTGCAAAGACCCTTTTCCCAAATTAGGTCACATTCATAGGGGCTGGGGATTAGCGCGAGGACGTATATTTTGAGGGCTGTCATTTCAACCCACACAGTTGAATGTATCTGAGATGCCTTGGAGGGGATGGGTGGGAGAAAAGGAGGTGTGGGCCAGAGCTCAGGGGTTGCAGGGGAGCCCCCTCCTTGTCTCTGCCACTGTTTTACTCCTTGTAATCTCTTCTCACTGTCCTCTCCACAACCCAGCCATAGAGATCAGGCCTTTGTCTGTCTGTCTGTCCCAAGATGCTGTGATTTCTGTGATGTCCTGCTGGGGGAGGCAGGCAGATTGGCTGGACGGAGGGGCACTCTGTCGTTCCTGGGAGAGGATGGCTTCCCTGCCTTCTCCATCTGCTCAGCCGGCGGAGGAGCGGGAACAGGAAGGATGTGGCTCGCCCACCCAGAGTCGGCAGAGTCCAGCCCTCTGTCCTTCCTATGCCTCTGCTGGCTGGCAGACCACCCCCATGACCCAGTCCTGAGGATAGAGTTGGCATCCTGGTGACTTTTTGAAACCACTCCCTCTTCTGAGAGTGGGCCTTCAGAGCACTTAATGCTTTGGACGGGTGTGAGCAGCACCTCCTGTGAGTGTAGCCCACGTGTTCACATGCAGACAACAGAGGCCCACTGGAGCAAACAAGGCAGCTCCTGCCCCGTGTGTCCTTCCCCACCGGCTCAGTGGTAGGGCCACCTCAGGTGGGCACTGGGCTGGAGCTCTCTCCTCTCTGCTGTCTGTCCTGCTGCCCCACCTCACCAAGGTCCAGACTGACCCCTGGGTGCTTCTGAGCCCAGCATCCCACTCAGTCAGTCTGGGCTCTCCCCTGGGTTAGGGAGGGACAGTCAGGGTTCCTGGGGCCCACAGACCTTACTCTAATACCAAGTGCTCCTTAGTGCGGCACCATTAGGCCTTTTGGCTTAGGTGAGCCTCTGCTGTCCGCATGTGCACACATTGGCTGGACTCAGGGGGTGCCCGGTCCCACCACCCCAAAGCATTAAGTGTCCTCAAGACTCACTCTTGGAAGAGGGAGGGACTTAAAAAAAGTTACCAGGATGCCAACCCAACAAAGCCTCTTTCTCTTTTCTTCTAGTCCTTGCAGAGGCCGTGGGGAAGGAAGAAAATCTGCTCTGGCATTTACACTAAGCTCCTACAAGGCCTGGCACAGAGTCAGCCCTCATAAGTGCTGGTTAGGATTATTCCAAGTGTGATTGCTGGGGCCAATGAGGAGGCACAGGAGTAGAGTCAGGCCTAGGTTTGGGGAGAAAGGTGGAGCCGGTATTTCAGGGAGTCATGGACTCAGAGGAAATAGTGGGTTTGCTGAGTAGTTGCTGATGGGGTAGGAGTAAGGAGAGTCCTGGGTTAGGGGTTACCTTGAGGAACGCTTCATGGGGGGTTGCAGACCACAAAATATGTTGTGGCCACTAACATATTTTATTTCATTTTCTCTTCTTTTCAAGACAGGGTCTCACTGTGTCACCCAAGTTGGAGTACAGTGGCACTATTTCAGCTCACTGTGACCTCCGCCTCCTAGGCTCAAGCCATCCTCCCACCTAAGCCTCCTGAGTAGCTGGGACCACAGGCATGGGTCACCACGCCCAGCTAATTTTTTTATATTTTTGGTAGAGACGGGGCTTCACCATGTTGCCAAGGCTGGTCTCGAACTCCTGAGCTCAGGCGATCCATCTGTCTCAGCCTTCCAAAGTGCTAGGAATTACAGGTGTGAGCCACTGCACCCAGTGTTGCTCACATGGTTTTTAAAGAATTTTTGAAATAGCAGCCAACATTTAAAAATGAGAGGATTTTGATAAAGTCCAGATTAGTGGCTTTTCTTAAGGAAAAAAAGATCTTGCCATTCTGGGTGTACAGAATGTGTGGCACGGGGACTCACTCCTTCAGACGAAGCATGTGCCATCCAGTTGACCAGTGTCCCCTCCTCTCACTGTCTACCGCAGCCCCACTGCGGGCTGGCCCTCCCAGAGACTTGATTTTACAACCCAGGTCCTCGAGACAGGTGTCTGGAGAGAGGAAGGGAAGGAGACCAGTGGCCACAGGCTGGCAGGTCTGGGGAAGGTGAGCTGGCCAACATGATGGTCCTGCTCAGTGGGAGAGGGGTCAGGTGACTGCACGGGGTCAGGGCTGCAAGGATGCCGAGAAGAGGAAGCACGGCAAGCCCAGAACTGCAAACGCACCCTTTCCACCTACTTTCTCAATGATTTTTTGTTGGTCCTCTTCCTTCCTCTTTCCTCACTTCCTTTATTTGCCTGTCCCTCCCTCCCCTTCCAGGGCCCAGCCTCCAGCCCCAGTCTGCTCAGCTGCCCCCCTATATTCCCTCTCCTGTCCCCATTTGGAGTGCAAGTGAAGAGGGACCCAGCCAGAGATGCCCTGGTAGGAGCAGCTCTGTGGCCTTGCACTTGCTGGGATAAGGCCTTTCTCCTCTCCCACTGTCCTGGAAGAATGGGAGCCAATCAGGCAGAGCAGTGACACATTCAGAGCCAGTGTTACTGAGCCATTTGTGCTGTGTCCTCTGTCCTGAGTTAGGCAACAAGGAGGGAGTTGGTGGAGACATGTCACTCCCACAGCTCTATCTGCCTCCAGCCACCTCCTCCCAATGTACGATAAGTCAGCTCCTACTTCCATGTTGGGAGCCTGCAGTGTGCCCAGCCCCGTGGTACCCTGGGGATTGCAGGAGAACATTCAGCTTCTTGACCATGCTGGAACTGTAGGTAGGAACGCAGGGACTCGTGGGTGACATAGTAAAGAGCAGGAAGGTGACCTGACCTGCAGGAGTTCCAGGAAGGGCAAGATGGGCCAGATCCAGGGACAGGCTCCTGGAGAAGGGGCCCTGAGCTGGCCTTGTGCTTTGGGAAGCTGGTGTCACTCCAGCGTGTGGCATGAGCCCTGCTAGAGAGAAGCACAGAATCTGGGGTAAGACAGGTAGACTGGGCCATGGGAGGAGAGTTTCACGATGGCTCAGACCGCCTGCCCATGGGTTCCAAACTCTAAAATCAAGACTCAGGATAGAGCTCATGCTCCTTCCTCATAGTCCGGTTTTTCTAAGGCCTGGGAAGCTCGGGGGACAGCTGACCTGGATAGTTTTGGTGGTCACCACTGACAATGATGCTGCAGAGGTGCCCCCAGGCAGGGGAAGAGAAGGGACTCATTCAGTTTTCCATCAGTCCCTTGAGGGGGTGGAAGGAGACCAGAGGGAGGGGCAGACTCAGCCTAGGTGCTGCTCACATTCAGTCATGCACCACAGACTCAGAAATCCTAGAGGCCACCCAGTGACCTTCCCAGAACATCAGTCTCTTCATCTGTAAGAGTTTTAATGCGACTACCTAAATGAGGTTGTGACAGTTAAATAACAAAACACATGCAGAGTACTTAGCATCCTGCCTGGTATCAGGTACCTGCTTCCTAAATGGCTAGTCATGAAAACATCTTCACCTTTCACCACCCTTCCCCTGTTCTGTGCTGGAATCACTGCCAGGTGCTCCCTGGGAGGGTCCACGGGATGATGCCCAGCCTGCCTCTTCCACTCCACCCACCCTCCAGGCCTAGCATGTCTCCTCTTGAGGCCTCAGTTTCTACCTCTGTAAAATAAAGAAACCCAAATTCAACTCTGTATTCTGACTTGCTTAAACTTTTGGCTTGATTTTCCCCCAACAACTGTGTACCTCATAAGCTGGGGCTAAGAAACTGCAGCACAAGGCCAGGATACAGTAGGAGTTCAGCCCAAACTCATGGCAGTCTGGGTCTCCCTTGGCTCCTTCTTTCTTGGAGGACCCAGAACCTAGAGAATGAAAGGGACCCAAGTCACCCCCAAGGCGTGGGCTAAAAGTGCCCTCCCCTGCCGTCAGCCAGTCCTTTATTCCATTTCGTAAAGGAAACCTATCAGCTGCTCCTTTTGGCTCTGAACGTGACGCCAGGGCCAGGCCTTCTTTTGCTGTTGTAATTAGCAGAGCTAATTGCATCTGTCAGGCTGCGTGCTGGGCAAGCCCTTGGCAATTTCCAGGATGTGGGCTGCTGCAACACTGCAGGAGCCCCACCCTCCTACCCAGAGGATGCCTGATTTGGGAAGGGATGGTTCTCAGACATGAGCAGGCATTAGAATGACCTAGAGGACTTGTTGAGACACAGATGCTGGGCCCCAGCCGTGGAATTTCTGATCAGCAGGTCTGAGGTTACCTGTGAAAATCTGCATTTCTAACAAGTTGCCAGGTGGCACTGTTGCTGCTAAGCAGGTTCAGAACCACTGTCCCAGAAGGAATACTGGGCGGCCAAGAAAATGGGTCCTGGAAAGTAGGTGGAAAGGGTGCATTTGCGGCTCTGGGCTTGCCACGCTTCCTCTTCTTCTCGGCATCCTTGCAACCCTGACCCCTGCTGCTTAAGGCTATGGTCAGCCAACTCTCGGTGGGAGGAGGTGGGCAGTGGGGCAAAAGCGGTGTGATGAACAAGTTGTGGGGCCGGACACAGGCTCCTACTATTCCTGGTTGGTTGTAGGAATTCTGTCTGGAAGGAGAGGAGGAGGTGAAGGTGGAGCCAAGGGGTTGCACCCCGACATCTCCCCAACAGGTGAGGGCAGGGAGAGTGCCACACAAGGAGAGGCCCTCAGAGAACAGGAAGGAAGCTCCCCCCCTTCTCTGCATTTTGCAGCCTGTAGCTCAAGTGCCTTTTGTCCCCCACATCTCATTCTGTCTGGGGACTCCATACGTAGTGGCTGTCTACCTTCCCACATGGATTGTAATGCTTTTGCTACCAGGGGTCAGGCCATACTCATCATCGCAGGCCCTGAAGCATCCAGCATGTTCCTCGAACTCAGTATGTGCTCCGTACATGTAGCACAGTGGAAAAACTTGAACTTTGCTGGCAAAGACAGAGAGAATGAGCTTGAATCTCAGCCCAGCTATGGCTTTTCTAGTCCTGTGGCTAGAAAATGACTTTCTCTCTTGGGCTTTGGTTAACCCATCTGCAAGACAGGGATGGCACCCACCTCTTAGAAGGTTACAGTGGTCAGTGTGTGCAGTGCCCAGTACATCCTAGTGAGGGCTTGAGAAAGGGGAGAGCTATGGCTGTTAGACAATGCTTTGTGGTGTTTATTGGATTAAGCGATGGTAGGGAGTGCTGCCCAGGAGTGAGGGACCTTAGTGAAGGAAGGAAGCTGTCTTGGATTTCCCCCAGGGTCTTGGCTTCTGGCCAGCCTCAGAGTAAGGGTCTGAGTAAACTACTGGTCCTGGCCAGCCACCTGCAGCCCTCTGTCCGGGCCACCCAGAAGCTTCCGTCTTCCCTCAGCCCCTGTCGCCCCGTGACCCCAGCATTGCCAGGCTAATTTTAGCTGTGAACTGCATGGGCTGCCCCTCTCTGAGGACAAGGGGGGAGGTGGAGAGGAATTCAGCAGGCTTCCTGCCGGCTTCCTGGCAAGCAGACAGAAAAAAACCCGCCTAGTGACACACGTTTATTCTCAAAGCCAAACCCACCGGCTGATGTCTCAGACCACAGGTGTGGGAGAGCCTGGTAGAGGTGAGAACTTTGGGCCAAGGCAGAGGTGGACATCCTTGGAATTGGGAGTAGGGGACTCTTTGGGGAGGCATGTGCTGGTATGTGCAAGTACATGCACACATATACACGTATCCATGGTTTGTGAGAGGCTCCTCACTACCTGTCCTGTCTCTGAATGTCAGAATGCCCTGCTTCCTTCCCCTTTGTGGAGAAGTCAACTCTATACAATATTTGAAGGGATTTATTCTGAACCCTTCTGAGTGACCAAGGCGTGAGGCACAGTCCCAAGAGATCCTGAAAACATGTGCCCCAGACAGTTGGGTTACAGCTTGATGTTACACATTTTAGGGGGACAGAAGTTACAGGCAGGCCAGGTGCTCACGCCTGTAATCCCAGCACTTTGGGAGGCCGAGGCAGGCAGATCACTTGAGGTCAGGAGTTCGAGACCAGCCTGGTCAACATGGTGAAAACCTGTCTCTACTGGAAATACAAAAATTAGCTGGGCATGGTGGGGCACACCTGTAGTCCCAGCTACTCAGGAGGCTGAAGCAGGAGAATTGCTTGAACCTGGGAGATGGAGATTGCAGTGAGCTGAGATCACTCCACTGCACTCTAGCCTGGGTAACAGAATAAGACTTACTCCCCCAGCACCCCCCCACAAAAAAAAAAAAAAAAAAAAAAAACAGAAGTTACAGGCAGACATTCATCAATGCTTGTGTAAGGAATATGTTAGTTTGGTGTGGAAAGATGGGACAACTTGAAGTGAGGGCAAGGAGTGACTTCCTGGTCACAGGTGGATTCAAAGATTTTCTGACTGGCAGTTGGTTGAATGAGTTAAGTAAGTTATTATCTAAAGACCTGGAATCAGTAGAAAGGAGTGTCTGGGATAAGGGACATGGAGACCACGGTTCTTACTATGTAGATGAAGTCCCAGGAAGTGGGTTTCAGAGAGAGGAGATGGTACATGTCTGTCAGACCTAAAAAGGTGCCAGACTCTTAGTTAATCTCTCCTGGATCAGGAAGAGACCTGGAAAGGGAAGGAAATTCTGTACAGAATATAGATTTTCCCGACAATAGACAGCTTTGCAGGGCCATTTCAAAATATGTCCAAGAAATTATATTTTGGGGTAAAATACTTTGATTTCTTTCAGGGCCTGCTATCTCATGTGATGCTATATTGCGTTGAAATTCGATATCTTATTGCTACAGAGTCTGTTTTGTCACTCTTAGGATCTCTGTTTTAATGTTAATGCTGGTCAGTTGTGCCTGAATTCCAGCGGGAGGAGGGTATAACGGGGTTTGTCGGCTCCTCCTTCCCATCATGGCATGAACTAGTTTTTAAGGTTTATTTTGGAATCCCCTTGGCCTGCAGGAGGTTCTTCTGACCCCTGGGGTCCCCAGGGCGGTGTTTCTATGACTGGGTTTGGGAGGAGGAAGTAGCAGAGGCTTCAAACTGAGCCCCATCTAGTGGGCCCTGAGCGGCCACAGCCCTATTCTCTGTCTCAGCCTGTCCTGTCCCATAGGGTGCTGCAGACAGAGCCAGCCTGTGCAGAGTTTAACGAGGAGCCAAATGACAGCTGGGATCTGATCCGGGGAAGTGGGAAGATGGTTTACGTCAGAAAGTGAGTCAGAGGGAACCCCTAACCTGCAGGAGGATCCCAGGCTCTGAAGTCTTCTCCCCTTTGCTGGGGGCCAGGGCGGACTCAGGGGTGTGCCAAGAAAGAGAAATAGCAGCGGAACATCTTGTGCTTTCAGAGCACTTTTGAGCGTGTGTTTACTCCCTGCGCCTGGGGCTCGGGCAGGGCTGCTGTGCTCAGCAGGTGAGAAAGCAGAAGCAGGTGGATGCTGAGGAGAAGGAGCCTGCCCTGTGCCAGGCACGGTGCTAAGCACCCAAGGTATATGATCTCACTCGCCTTTCCCAACATCCCTGTGAAGGAGGGAGTGTTATTAATTCCTTCTCACAGGGAAAGCGTGGGAGCGCAGAAGCTGCGTGATCCACTCATAGTCACTCAAGGTTAGAACACAGGTCTGCTGGGTCTACAGCCCAGGCCCCCTTTCCTTGCAGTCCTTCCCCGGGCTGGTGCCCTGTTTCCCTGGTGCTTCTGTTGAGTCTTGTCTATAATCCTACAATTATCAGTGCTACTATTCGCTGCCTACCTCCTGCCAAAGTTCCTTGTAGGGGTGTCTGCAGCGCACTCCACCCTGAACCCCAGCAGGCAGGGTCATCTGCATATTTCCATCCCATCACAGTTTCTTTTATAAGAAAACTTGCTCAGGGGCAAGCATGTTGCTGAGTGCTTTACGTGCATTATCTCGTTTAAGCTTTATAACAGCAGATATGATTATTCTCATGTTGCAGATGAAGAAACTGAGGTTCTGAGAAGTGGAGTGACTTGTTCCAAGTCACCTCCAGTAGGTGCACATACTGGGTTCTGAGCCGGTCTGTCTCCTCTCGAGTCTATCCTCTTTTCCCCTTGCACACAGAGTTGGTCCCTTCAGTTGGTTTGGAGTTCTGAACCTTCCCTGCGCCAATACAAGGAGGCTCTTACAGCTCTTCCTCCTCTGGCAGGAATGAGGATGTAGCAAGTAGCACCGTGAAGTGTGGCGTAGACACAGGGAGGGTTCCCAACCATAGGGCTTGGCCACGGCCCCACTCCCCTGTTCGTGGCATCCTGCCCTGAGTTGACACGGAACTTGGGTAGGTGGTTGTCTGGGCTATTACTGTGACTGGTGAAGGCCCATTGTGTCCAGAGGTGGCTGCCTGTGATCCAGGTGCCTTGAAGGACCCTAAAACCCCCCAAATTATCTCCTAACTGGCTGCTGCCTGATATTCTGCTATGAGTACTCTCCACCTTTGTGTTAACATTCTCACCATGTTAATCACCCAGCCTCGCAGTTAGTTATGCCTTGGACCCTTCCTGGCAAAACTTTCTGTTGATGTTTGTCGAATGTAGAAACCAAGCTGACCTGTTTCTGCCACTATCCAGCAAGCTGCTCCTTGGCTTGGGGAAGGAAAGCTGGCTCGCTGCCCCCTGTACTTTTTCCTTACCCCACCCACCTTGCAGTGTGACTTCCTCCACTTTATCCTGTCCCCGCTTTCCTCCTCCAGTGGAAACCTGTAAGCGCTTCAGAGCTCACCTCTGAGGCCCACACTGAGAATCCTCAGGGTGGAGGACGGACCTTCTCCACTCGCCAACCCTTTTAGTTCCTGCAGACCTGTCCAGTTGTGTATGGGGTGGAATGTCTGAGTCACATCTGAGCAGCAAGCTTTGTCTAGGCGTGACCAGCAGCCAACTCAGTCCATCTCCATCCTGCCACTTGCTAGGGACAACCTGCAGAGGTATCTACCTGGAAACAAATCCCTGTCCTAGGCACCATTAGGACAAGAATTTCATTGTGCAAATTCCAGGTCGGGGCTCAAGCCAAAGGGAATGGGGCTCAGGCTGGCACAGTAGCTCCTATCAGCCAGTGTTGGCGTGCACCAGGGCATGGTACAAAGAGCCCTGTGCTCTCAACAACCTCAGGACCTCAACTGATTTGCATTTGGCCATTTGCTTCCTTCGCGGAGGTCCCAAGCGAGGAGGGGGGTAGTTTAAGTGTGGAAATAGCAGATTGTTAAGTCCCAGGGTTCCTGCTGAGGCGAGGAGAGGGTGTAAGTAAGGCTTGCAGCGTAAGACAGTGCCTCTCAGATTTTTATACGGATGGTATGAAAATGTGGATTCTGATTCAGTAGGTGTGGGTGGGGCCGAGATTCTGCACTTCTGACAAGCTCCCAGGAGATACTGCAGCTGCTGGTCCATGAACCACACTTTGAGTTGCAAAGATTGTAGAGATTAGCCTTTCTCCAAAAGTCACTTGAGGCTTAAAAATTCACTTATCCTAGGGGAACAGGGTGCCTCCTTTCACAGCTAAGAAGTCAGATTTAAAGTTCAGATGCCTGGTGAGCAGAAACTAGTGACTCTTTGCTCTCTGGTCGTCACCAATATTGTCCTGGGGAAAGACAAAAGCCAGGAGAGTGTGTCTGAATTTGGGGTAAGCTCTTCCAGGTCAGAAGGAGATGTTTACAGAAGAGGAGGATAAGGGCTCCAATCTACTTCCGAAAGTTATCGTTCAGTGAACATGTGCTATGCACTGGTCACTGGGCCATGCAGTTTGCAGGTATCATTGCATCTATCAGTACCGTGACCCTGTGAGATACTATTGCTTTCCCCTTGTGCAGTAAGGAAACCAGGGCTCAGAGAGGTGTGTTAACATGCCCAGGGTCACACAGCTATTCAGTTAACAGTGCTGGTTTGGAACCTAGCCCTTTCTCCCTTAACCACTGGGCTTTACTGTATTGCAGGAAGATGACATTCACTTGGGAGAGAAGGGGATATTTTATTCAGGACTATTTTGATTTCAAGTGGTGGAAACGCCACTCAAACTGACTTAAAAAGGGTTTCTTTAGTATGACTAAAGAGCTCAGACAGCAATGCCTTCAAGCAGAGCTGAGTGTGGGGGGGGGGGGGTTCTGCTTTCCTCTATGTTGGTGTCTTTCTTAGGCGGGCTCCCTTTGCGAGAGCCCACTGCAGGTATAATCCTGTTCCCTCAGCAACCTAGCAACCAAACTAGCAACAGGATGAGTTTTTCTTCCCATTGGGCCCAACACACCCTACATCTGTCTCTCATTGGTCCGAATTGGATCAAATGCTCACCCCAGAACCAATCGCTCTAGCTGTAGCTGGGCGGCAGAATGTCTGATTGTCTTGGGTCTGGGTCTTGAGCCCACCCCAGGAGCTTGGAGGTGGGTATATCCTTGCCCTGGCCATAAGGACTGGTAGGAGAAAAGGGTTGGTCCCCAGGAACAGTGCCGTGCTGCTGCCATCCGGGAATGTCTGGGTAGGACAAAAACAGATGTCTACCCCAGGGTAGGCCTTTGGGGCTCTTCCATGGCTAGACTGAAGCTCCTGAGGCAGACGCAGGGAGCTCTCGATGGGTTAGGTGGGAGAACTAAGATCTTAATCAGCCCTGAGGGGCTGAGGTTAGTGCGGGGTCCAGGGACGAAGTGGCATTGAGGGAGGTTTGGTATAACCATCTGTCTGCCTCTGTTCCCAGGAAAGCTCCAACCATGGCCATGGGGCTGTTCCGCGTGTGTCTGGTGGTAGTGACGGCCATTATCAACCATCCGCTGCTGTTCCCGCGGGAGAACGCCACGGTCCCTGAGAACGAGGAGGAGATCATCCGCAAGATGCAGGCGCACCAGGAGAAGCTGCAGCTGGAGCAGCTGCGCCTAGAGGAGGAGGTGGCTCGGCTGGCGGCCGAGAAGGAGGCACTGGAGCAGGTGGCGGAGGAAGGCAGGCAGCAGAATGAGACACGTGTGACATGGGACCTCTGGAGCACCCTCTGCATGATCCTCTTCCTGATGATCGAGGTGTGGCGGCAGGACCACCAGGAGGGCCCCTCACCTGAGTGCCTGGGCGGTGAGGAGGATGAGCTGCCTGGGCTGGGGGGCGCCCCCTTGCAGGGCCTTAGCCTGCCCAACAAGGCCACGCTTGGCCACTTTTATGAGCGCTGCATCCGGGGGGCCACGGCCGATGCAGCCCGTACCCGGGAGTTCCTGGAAGGCTTTGTAGATGACTTGCTGGAAGCCCTGAGGAGCCTCTGCAACCGGGACACCGACATGGAGGTGGAGGACTTCATTGGCGTGGACAGCATGTATGAGAACTGGCAGGTGGACAGGCCGCTGCTGTGCCACCTTTTTGTGCCCTTCACACCCCCCGAGCCCTACCGCTTCCACCCAGAGCTCTGGTGCTCTGGCCGCTCAGTGCCCCTGGATCGCCAGGGCTATGGCCAGATCAAGGTGGTCCGCGCTGACGGGGACACACTGAGCTGCATCTGTGGCAAGACCAAGCTTGGGGAAGACATGCTGTGTCTCCTGCATGGCAGGAACAGCATGGCACCTCCCTGCGGCGACATGGAGAACCTGCTGTGTGCCACAGATTCCCTGTACCTGGACACGATGCAAGTCATGAAGTGGTTCCAGACGGCCCTCACCAGAGCCTGGCATGGCATCGCCCACAAGTACGAGTTCGACCTGGCCTTTGGCCAGCTGGACAGCCCGGGGTCCCTGAAGATCAAGTTCCGTTCAGGAAAGTTCATGCCCTTCAACCTGATTCCTGTGATCCAGTGTGATGACTCGGACCTGTACTTTGTCTCCCACCTTCCCAGGGAGCCCTCTGAGGGCACCCCAGCCTCCAGCACAGACTGGCTCCTGTCCTTTGCTGTCTACGAGCGACACTTCCTCAGGACGACACTGAAGGCGCTGCCCGAGGGCGCCTGCCACCTCAGCTGCCTGCAGATAGCCGCCTTCCTGCTTTCCAAGCAGAGCCGCCTGACCGGCCCCAGCGGGCTCAGCAGCTACCACCTGAAGACGGCCCTGCTGCACCTCCTACTCCTCCGGCAGGCGGCCGACTGGAAGGCGGGGCAGCTGGACGCTCGTCTGCACGAGTTGCTCTTCTTCCTGGAGAAGAGCTTGCTGGAGAAGAAGCTCTACCACTTCTTCATTGGCAACCGCAAGGTGCCTGAGGCCATGGGACTCCCGGAGGCCGTGCTCAGGGCCGAGCCCCTCAACCTCTTCCGGCCCTTCGTCCTGCAACGAAGTCTTTACCGTAAGACACTGGACTCCTTCTATGAGATGCTCAAGAATGCCCCAGCGCTCATTAGCGAGTATTCCCTACATGTCCCCTCAGACCACGCCAGCCTACCCCAAAAAGCTGATGTCTTATAGAGCATGTGGGCCCTCGAGCTAAGATGAGGGCATCCCTCACGTTCACACCCCTGGTGGCATCTGCCAGCCCTATTCTGGGGACAAGATGGGCTTTCGTGGGAGCCGTGCTCAGCCTGCCAGGAAGCCAAGCCCTACAGTACAGAGGAAACAGAATTTCAGCGGGAAGCTGGTTTGCTTTCATACCATTGGGATCTGTTGGTAAAGCTGTTATTTGGGTTTAGGGACTGATCCCTTGCAGTTTACTTCTGGATCACCATGAATGGCCAAGATGGCGGCAGAACATGCTGTGGACCCTGAGTTAGAGACAATGCAAATGTTGGATTGGGTGTAATTCTTTTTGCATCCCAGATCCAGTCTGTACTTGAATATGAGCAGAGGATCTACAAGAATGCTGACAGGGAACCGTGTTAAGACCCAGCACCCCTATTCCCAGGAGCCCCTGGCCTGACCATCTTGCAGCCAAAGCACTAACAGGGACAGGTGTGGGAATGTCCAACTTTGATCCACATCCTGCACAATAGTGGTCCCGCCATGGCTGCCACTTTTTTATACTATTTGGAGAAAAGACCTTGTATAAATTCGAGGCCCGAGTGACTAACGTCTCTGTCCCACGGAAATGGGTACTTGGTGGCATAGAGAAACCCAGCCACTTTTCCAGCTACACTTCTCACTCAGGTGCACCCCCTTCTGCTGTCCTTTCCCCAACGTACTGGATCCCGAGCATGGTGGGTGTCATTTGCCACACTGGATGCCAGCTTAGCAGCCCTGCACCTCTCTTTATTCTCTCCAAAGCTGGTCTCTGACTATCATTGTGGTAGGGGGAGGACGGATGCTAAAGGCAGAAGCTGACCTGGAAAAAGAGACACAGGGTGACTGTGGCAAAGGACAGCTGGAAAAGAAGCTCTATCACTTCTTCATTGGCAACTACACGGCACCTGAGGCCATGGCACTCCCAGAGGCTGTGCGCAGGTCCAAGCCTCTCAACCTCTTCTGGCCCTGCGTCCTGCAGCAAAGTCTCTACTGTAAGACAGTGGACTTCTTCGATGAGGTGTTCCATCTCCAGGTCTGGTTCAGGGGGATCAGGAAGCCTCTTCTCCACCTGTGGCTTCACTGGCCCTTTGAGATTTTTTCTCACCATCACTTCAGTTACCCTTGCAGGGGGCCAGGGTCGAGAATATACCTGTGTTCTCCCTCCAGGGTTTCAGCCGGCCTTGCCTTCCAGAGAGCATAAAAAAACTGGACAGGGGTGCCCAGTTCCCCCATAAACTGAAGGAAGGAGATCCTTCCCCCATCCCTAGGAGTTCTCTCAACCAGCCTCCGAAAGCTTGAGAAAATGGACCCTTTGCCCAGCCAGGGTTAATTCCTGGTGGGGCAGCTCGGCTGTGATCAGGGCAACCAAACCTGTAGGAAGGCTTCCAGTGTGAGCTGGTATTAGACTGAACACGTGCTTGGGCCTACCTCTCCCTAGACCCAGCTGCGGGGCACTCCAGGGAATGAACCAGCTCAAGTGTGTCCCTAACAGCAGCCTGGAGTTACCCCGAACCCCTCACAGCCCCACCCTCCTCATTCCATCAGATGCATTTGTAGAATCGGGGCAAATTTCCTTATTTATTTATGGCCCATGCCTTTCCCCCCTTCATCCTGATCCCATTTTGCTTTGAAGAGACCCCAATAACCAAAAAACAGCCTCCAAAAGCCAAAACTGTGCCTCGATCTCCCACAGCTTCTCCTTTGCTTCCAGGAGAAAGTTCACTGGAAAAGAAAAACAAAACCTTCTGGCTTCTTGTTTATACGGAGACAACAGAACTCGGTGGGGAAATGGGAATCTTTTCTGCACCAAAGCTGCTTCTAAAGCAGAAAGCAGTGGCGCTCTTGGTGTTTCATGCTGCCTTATTTATATTAAAGGAAGAATTAAATCTTGCAAGTAGTAGAAATGGTCACAGTGTTTGTTTTTAACTTCAGGAAATCTGTGAGGCTCCCAGGGCACAGTTGGGGACAGGGGGGTGGATTTCCTACTGACAAAGCAGAAGCTTTCACTCCCTTTTTATTCTTAAACTTTCAGGAAACTTTAAAAAATAACAAAACAGAACATTTCTACCCTGTCTTTGAGGCAACTTGTGTGCTGCCTGCAGAGTTCCAGAAAGGGCCTACGAAAGCTGGCTGTAGGGTGGATTCCAGCCTGAGACCTTACTTCACAGAGCTGATGTGAGCTGAGAAATACAGGAGCTGGAACTAACAGGAAGCTTTTGGGTTTTAAAGAAAGAGATTGTATTTTAAATAGAGGATTTTGAGTCCTCTTGGACACTTTGGCCTTTCCACTAAGGACAACCCTGCCCTCTTTCTCCAGAGTCTCTTTCCCAAGGATGCTTGACTTTCCCCAGCATCTACTCACTTGCTTTGCTAAATAACAAGGGTGAAATGAATAGGGCTGGCCCCTAGGCCAAGAGGCTGGTTATGTTGGGGAAGGGCCTTATGTCCTCAAAAGCGCCAGCCCCTCTGCATGCCTGGCTGAAGCACAGCCCCCGTTGAGAACCTGGGGTGGTGCTCTGGTGCATCATCAAGGGTGTCATCCGAATCAGCTGCAGAACCTGGTCCGTTGCCTAGACCCCACCTCGAACCTACATGGTGCTCAGAATCCAGTCTGGAGTGGTCAGGCGAGGCTCGATTTTTAAAGATTTCCCCCAAGTGACTGACGGTACCCCTAGCCGAGGAAGGCTTCTCACTTTCTTAATGGAAAGCTAAAGAAAACCCAAGTGGACTACTTTCCCTACAGATCTATTGGAAGATAGATAGACCTGGGAAAAGCCAGTGAGCCTGCTTGGAATCTGTGGTCTAAGTGGCATCAGCTATACCACCAACTTCTCATGAGGGCACCCATATTCACATTAGTGCCATAAGCATCAGAGAGAGGGCAGGAAGGCATAAGATGGTGAGCCCTTCTCCCAAGCAGGTCATGAGTAGTCCAAAAGCATTTGTCAGGAGCCTAACATGCATGAGACATTGTAGAAAATGGGAAGATGAATAGGACCAAGCCTGCTCCCTAGGAGAGACAGCAGAAGGTGGCCTTCTAAGTACTGACCTACTCCAAGTGTGACCCTGCACTACACATATGGGTATCACCTGGGTGCAGCTTCCTGGGCCGTGTCACAGACTCCAGCGGGATCCTGAGAAGTTAGATAGAAGAATCTGCACTTCACCAAGTTCCCCACGTGATTCTGGATGTCCAAGAACCACTGGTAACTGGGGTGATTAGGGAAGGCCTCATGATGGGGCGCTGCCAGATAGAGCCTCTGAAAAATGACCAGGACTGTGGCCAAGAAAGGCATTCCGGCCAGAACCATGGAGTGAGGGTGGGAAGTACCTACTGTATGGCAGGCACCGTTCCGCACACACGTTTGTTAATGCACACAGTTCCATGTCAGTCCTATGGTGCGGGTGCTATTCTTATCCTCCCTACCGTATGGCAGGCACTGTTCCGCACACACGTTTGTTAATGCACACAGTTCCATGTCAGACCTATGGTGCGGGTGCTATTCTTATCCTCCCTACCGTATGGCGGGCACTGTTCCGCACACACGTTTGTTAATGCACACAGTTCCATGTCAGTCCTATGGTGCGGGTGCTATTCTTATCCTCCCTACTTTCCAGATAAGGAAACAGGCACTGAAGGGGCAAGTGACTTACCTACTGTCAGAGTGGTAAGTAGCACAGCCCAGATTCCAACCCAGGCAGTCCTGGTGTATATGTTGGCATATACTCAGAAGTCGTGGCAAATGAGGTTGAAAAGGTAAGAGTGGGACTGAGCCGTGGAAAGCCTTGAATGCTAATACAAGGTAAATTTGGACCTTACAACAAGCAGAGATGGGCCATTGGTGGGTTTTGAGTGAGACAATAACTTGATTCACCCCCAAACTATGGAGTCCTTATCTATGTGATCAGTGTCATCCATGTACCGTGCTGTAGGGTACATGGCTTGCCAGAGCAGGGTTGGTGGCAGCTGGCAGTGGTCGGTGAATGTCCAGGAAGTCCTAACTCAAGCCACCCCAAGGCTGTGATTCAGAACATTTTCGTGGTCCGTCTCGTCTCCACCTCATGGGACAAAGCTGGAAGGTTGTTTGGTTTGGCCAGCGACTGAAAACAGAGGGAGCCAAGAGTCACAGAGTGAAGGGCAATGTGTGCCTTCAACTGGGCCCTCCCTCTCCACCCCACTCCGCCTTGCCGCACCCCTGCCCCTGGGAGGGGCATCTTTTAGAGTTAACTTTTCTCATTGCCATCCAAAAATAGCTTGCTTAAACAACTAGTTTGTTGTGTAAAAAATAAACATAAAAGCAATAATACAGTCATAATTTTAAAATTCAAGTACTAACAGGAAAATTAAGTAACAGACTAACGGTCCCACTTCTGACTTCTTAGTCCACTCCCCAGAGATATGGGGTTTTTTGTGTATCCTTCCAAAATGTTTCTGTGTATGCGTCACGTGTATTTATATATGTATGCATCCTTTTAGTCCTTTTTTACATAAATGGCATCATACCGACTAATTCTTCTTGGTTATCTTTTTGAACATTTGGCTCTACCTTATTCTTTAAAATAGCTGCTTACTGGCCGGGTGCAGTAGCTCATGCCTGTAATCCCAGCACTCTGGGAGACCAAGGCAGGAAAATCGCTTGAGCCCAGGAGTTTGAGACCAGCCTGGGCAACATGGCAAACCTTGTCTCTACAAAAAATATATAAATTAGCCAGACATGGTGGCGTGTACCTGTAGTCCCAGCTACTCAGGAGGCTGGGGCCGGAGGATCGCTTGTGCCTAGGAGGCAGAGGCTGCAGTGAGCCGTGATCTCTCCACTCCAGCCTGGGTGACAGAGTAAGACCGTGTCTTTAAAATATATACATATGTGTGTGTATATATATGTATATATATACACACACATATATATGTGTCCTTACATATATGTGTCCATAAATATATATGTGTATGTGTGTGTGTGTGTGTAGCTGCTTACTCTCTCACTGTCTGTATGCACATACCGTAATTTACCCAACTTTCCCTACTGAGGAACACTTAAGTTGTCTCCACTTTTTGCTGTTATAAACAACACTCTAGTGAACGTCTCTGTGCACAAATCCTGTTTTGAAATGATCCTTCCTCTCCCAGTAATCTCCATATTCTGTACTTCCTGTGTATGGATTCACCACCAAGCATCTTCTTATAAAAACCATTGCCTGGGATTTATTCAATCATCATGAATCAACAGTGGAGAAAAGGCGTTTGACCAAGTACTGAGCAACAGCATGTGCTCTGCCTGGGGCCGGCTCTATGTGGGGAACAAGATTATAAGATGGGGGCTCTGTCTCCAAGGAACTGGGTCTAATAGGAAGACTACCAATGGCTGCAAAGTAAGTCAGAGATCAATGAAGTGTGGTAAGTAATTGAAAGTGAAATTGTGTGACTCTGAAGCCCACATGAGCGGAATGTGAAAACAGATCAGCTTTGAGTTTCAGCTGTAACCTCTTTAGCTCCCTTACAAATAGGAAAATGTGAAGAGCCTCCCCAGAGAAAATAAAATCCACATAATTGTTCTGTCTCTCAAATGCTTCTACTTACTCCATTCATCCTAGCCCGGGTCTGGTTTACTTCCTCCTGCACAATGTGAGGCCCTACTTTACAAGTGAAAATGGCATTTTCCACCCTTTGATGTTTCTCTACAGCCCCACAAAGAAACTAGAAAATAAAACTCAACAACAAATTATCTCTCAGAAAGAGGGAACCACATAAACCTCAGAGATGTTCAAAGACATTTCTTCTTGATGGGAAAAGGTGGGCCTTAAAAGTGTGAAGTGAGAGTTGTAGCACAGGGGTGGGTTAGGGAGTTCAGAAAATTTTGTCCCATCTGTTTCTTTCAAACCCACAGGTCAGTGGTATTTTAGGTTTCTTTTGGAGCAACTTTATTTAAAGTAGAAATAGCAAAGACCCACACCCTGTTTCTTCCCATTAGCTGCCATTGGCTGTCTTCCCAACTGGCCAGAGATGACGCCCACAGCCCCCACAGCCTTGCTGCCATGAAGAAGGCCTTCTTCCTGAAGAAAGGACTGGGCTATGTTAGACCAAAGGTCTCCTGGGACGATGGCCTTGCATCTCTTTCAAAAGGCATGGCTAGCGCTGAATCAGCCCCCCAGGGGTCTGGAAGCTGTAGGTCAGCCCCCAGTTCTCCCAGCCAAGGACAGTGAGTCAGCCCATACATACCCCATGTACTCCCACCCCAGGAATCAAAGCCAAGCGAGGCTAGAGCAGGTGCTGCATGTAGAGCCAGATTCAGGGCCAGGGAGAAGGTCAGTGGTGTTCAGCCCCCAGGTATCCACAGCTTTGACTGGTGCAGTTTCTAAGAAGCCCTCTCCATAGAGACAAAATGCCACAAAGAGGAAACAAATCTATGGAGAGGGCTTCTGGCCAGGCAGGGAAGCTGCACAAGCTCCACGCATCCAGAACAACACAAGAGGCCACACTAAGCTGCAAGGTTGCTCAGCCTGAACGTTTAAATCCAGAGAGAAACAAGAGCAGGCCCCTGCCCTCTCTCCATATACCCTCTCAATATGGAGGCCTATGTAAGGTCCTGCCCACAAGGTACCAGCCTTCATGACGAAGCTGGCGCCATTGAGAAGGTTAAGTGAAAGGGCATGTGTGATGCAGTTAGCTTCGGGCCTGACAAACTCAACAACAAAAACTGCGGAGATTCTTCCCCTTGCTCTGAGGAGGGCTCCTTACAGCCCAACTCCTACTGCCTGGTTCCCCCAGCAGTATAAGCTGTCCCTCTGCATGGGAATGACTCCTCCCACATGGGGGTCTGTCTTCCCTGGGGATTCCCTCACACACCTCCCTTAGGGCCAGACGCTGGCCAGGTGCTCAGAAAATGTTTGTGCACCTCACTGGAGGGGTCTGGGACATGTCTCCTGTTTAGGGGAACAGAGTCTCTTGCCTCTGCCCTTCTGACCCCTCTGTTCTCGTCCCTCTGCAGGACAGCCAGAGCCTGGACCTGCAGTTGCCATAGCAACAACGGAGCCAGAGAGAGTACCAGGCAGGGCATCCCTGCGGCTCCAGAGAAGCAGCTACCTCTTCTAGACAGCAAAATGGGGAAACAGCTATGATAGTGGTCTTGTGATGAGCTCCTGGAAGTGGCCTGGGTTTCTACATCATCCATCCATCCATCCATCCATCCATCCATCCTTCCATTTGCTCAGTCATTCATCACTACTATACACAAGGCACTATGCCAAACACCAGGAAAACAAAGTCAAGTGGGAAACTATTCCCGCCTTGAGAGAGCTCCCAGTCCAGGAGGGAAAGCAGAAGAGGAAGGCAGCAAGGGCAGGAGGCGAGGTAGTGCTGGCAGTGGGGAGGCCAAGCAGGGCAGAGGTTAAGAGCACAGGCTCCAGAGTCAGCTTCCCACAAGCAAACCTCAGCTGTGCTCATCACTAGCTATGCAACACCTGGGCAGGCGACTCCACCTCTAAATCTCAGTTTACTGATCTGTAAAATGGGAGTAATTGGTACTTACCTCATAAGGTTTGGAGGTATTAGTAGTATATGTAAAGTACCTAGCATATAGTAAGTGCTCAGTAAACAGAAGGTTTACTATTGTTCTGAATCTACCCTACATTCCCTCCTCCAAAACCTAAGGCTGAAGTCCGAGTTTCCGGTTAGGGCTTCCTGCAGTTTCCTCAGCTAACTCTTCCCTGGCTTCCAGGTTAAGCAGCCCCTGCTGCCATTGTACCTGGGATGTCTGTGTGTCCCCCCCTCTCCACCTCCCTGCTGCTATCAGATCACCTGGGACAGTATCTCAGATAAAGTCCCCAAAGAGAGTCTTTCTGTTTAACAAATAAATGCCCAACAACCATTAAGTGAAATACGTAAAATACTTCCCGCCCTTATCTTTTATACGGCTCCTCATTATTCATCCTGATACCCTCCTCTTATGGCAGAAAGGCGCAAAAACATGTAAACACACGCACACACACACACACACACACACACGCACCCTTTGAGAGATTTTCTTCACCTGTGAGCATAACCTGAAGACTATGCCCAGATTTAGCAACGGCTGTTCCTGCTAACAGTCATCCTCCCACTTCCTTCTCCCAGTCTTGTGACGCTGGAACAGAAGCTGCCCCTACTCAGGGTTCTCTGGGGGGTAGCAGCATCACTAAGCAACCTCTACCTCCATTGCTTTGTCCATCTCAGCCGCAGGACAGGACTGGAAATGGCTCTTCATATTGGCTCCTATGGCGGGGAGCTGACTGTTGCTGCTCAACTGCTCCCTCTGGAGGGGGCTGTTTGCTAATGACAAAGTAGGCTGGAGACCCTTGCTGTCTGCAAGGGGATTCGTGGGCATTGCCGTGATCCTTGGGAGGAAATGGGGCGGCAGAGTATTACACAGTTCTTGTCCTTGGAGCACGTGTGTAACCATCCTGTCTGTGCGCAGCATGGTACGGGGGCGCTTTGGCGTTCCATTCAGCATCCGAGCTGCTTGGTAACTGGGCAGGCCTGCAAGCATTTCAAATCCCTCACATTTTAACCCTCGGAAACAGATAACCTGCTCCAAGAGGAGACAAAGATTCTCTGCTTAACCAAACTTTAGTCAGGCTCCTGAACCTCCTCCTAGGTCCATCTGTGTATGTCCTTGTAAAATTATTTTACCAAAGAACCCTGCTAAGTTAGTGTGGCAAAAGAACTTCCTCACCTCAATATCAGATCATCCTTGATATCTGATCAAGTCCCTTGTCCTCTGCCATCCCACAGGTGATGTCTGATCATCCTGGCCTGTCTTCAGCAAGAATCCTGTTAGGTCAGTTTAGCCAGAATCCTCCTTATCCCTGATGTTTCCTCCGAGTAATTTTCAATCCACTGACCTCTGCTCTACTCCTGGGCTATACATTTACCCACTTGTTCATCCTGTACTCAGAGTTGAGCCCAATCTCCCTCTCCCACTGCAAAAGTCTCATTGCAGTGGTCCTTGTACCTATCGCAATGGTTAGGAGTAATTCTTCCTTCACATGCTTTAAACAAGTGTCAGTGAATGATTTTTTTCTTTAACAGAGAGTAGTGAGATTCTGAGTATTCTTCAGAAACATGGGAGAGAATATTTATCTTACATCATTAACAACATTGCAAGATTTCAGAATGTGCAGTATTAAACTTGGCCTTGGGGTGTGAGGGAGGAGGAGGGGGAGGGATAAAATCACAGCTTTCAAGGGATCACAGGTTGAGATTAAACCTGCACACAGGAAACAGTCAGAAAACAACTCCAAACCATGAATCAAGCCATATGCAATGTAGAGCATCTCGTTCCACACAGTGATGGGGGGATGAGCATAGGGTTCAAGTCTGATCATTGACAGAAGCCTCATCATAATAAGGTTGCCTGCCATTCACTGAGTTTCACCCAGCTTATACTAAGTCCTTGCATAGATGACCCCATCATTAATTAACAGCCCTGTGAAATAGGTACTAAGCAGTCCCATTTTACAGATAAGAAACTGAGTCTGATAGAGGTGAAGCAACTTACTCAAGAAACTTAAGTTGCAAAGCCGGAATTTGAACCCAACGCTGACCTTGAAGCCCTGTTTGTAACCCCTATAGCACACCACTTCTCTTTACATAAAGAAGAATTTTGATCTGAACTTTGCAAGAGAAAAGACTGGTTGGGAAAAAAAAACAGAGGGCTGCTCTGAGGAAGAATATTATGTAAAGGAAATAGCATTTTCAAAGGCTCGAGGGCTCTAACAAGTCAGATGAGAGCAAACTGTTTGGAAAGATCAAACATTCAGCCTTCCAGGCACTCAAAGATGATGATAAATGGGAAATGGGTCTCCCAAGTGGGCACAGTGTTTAGTGTGTGTGTATGGCGGGGGGTGGCAACTGGAGATTACTCAATGAGAACTGCATTGGGCTGGATATTTGGTTATTTGTGAAGACTTCAGACAACAAACTAAGCTAGGCTGATATAAACCACAGGGGAGTCAAGCTTGGTTCTCAACTCAGAGTAACCCAGTCCCCCCTCCATCAAGGCCAATGACTCTGACAAAGGAAACATGGGTAAGGAAACCTGAAGGTAAGAAACCAAGAAAAATAACACCTGCCCCCACCACCAAAGCTCCAAGGAACAATGTGGGAACCACATGCAGACAGTCTTTGCAGCACTGGACGGAATGCTTAGCTTGTACTTTATGATTTAGATTAAATCTACTTTAATACTCAGAGTCATTCTGTCCTCCTAGGCCTCTGAGTCTGTGATGGGAGGGGCTGCCACAAAGGTCTCTGAAATGCCTTCAAGGCCTTTTCCCCATTTTCTTGGCTATTAGCACTTGGTTTCTTTTTACTTATGCAAATTTCTGCAGCCTGCTTGAATTCCTCCCCTGAAAATGGGCTCTTCTTTTCTACCACATAGGGGGCTGCAAATTCTCCAAACATTTATGTTCTGCTTCCCCTGTAAATGTAAGTTCCAACTTAATGTCTTTTCTTTGCTCACACATATGAGCATAGGTTGTTGGAAGCAGCCACGGCACATCTTGAATGCTTTGCTGCTTAGAAATTTTTTCTGCCAGATACCCTAAAATCATTACTCTCAAGCTCAAAGTTCCACAGGTCCCCAGGCCAGGGGCACAATGCAGCCAAGTTCTTTGCTAAAGTATAACAAAAGTGACCCTTGCTCCAGTTCTCAATAAGTTCCTCATTTCCATCACCTCCTCAGCCTGGCCTTCACTGTCCATATCACTACTGGCATTTTGGTCATAACTATACAACCAGACTCTAGGAAATTCTAAACTTTCCCTCATCTTCCTGTCTTCTTTGGAGCCCTCCACACTCTTCCAACCTCTGCCCATTACCCAGTTCCAAAGTCACTTCCACATCTTCAGGCATCTTTATAGCAATGCCCCACTCCTCAGTACCAATTTTCTGTATTAGTCTGTTCTCACACTGCTAAAAAGAAACACCTGAAACTAGGTAATTGATAAAGAAAACAGGTTTACAAAAACTGCGTGTTCTCACTTATAAGTGGGAGCTAAATGATGAGAACATATGGACATACGGAGAGTAACAACACACACTGAGGCCTCTTGGAGGGTGCAGGGTGGGAGGAGGGAGAGGATCAGGAAAAATAACTAATGGATACTAGACTTAATATCTGGGTGATGAAATAATCTGTATAACAAACCCCATGACACATGTTTACCTATGTAACAAACTTACACATCCTGCACATGTACCCCTGAACTTAAAGTTTTTTTAAAAAGAGGTTCAATTGGCTCATGGTTCTGCAGGCTGTAAGAGAAGTATAGTAGCTTCTGCTTCTGGAGAGCCCTCAGGAAGCTTCCACTCATGGCAAAAGGCAAAGGGGGAGCTAGGTATCTCCCATGGTGGGAGCAGGAGCAAGAGGGGTCAGGGAGATGCTGCACACTTAAACAACCAGATCTCATGAGAACTTACTATCGTGAGAACAGCACTAAGAGAATGGTGCTAAACCATTCATGAAAAATTCGCCCCCATGATCCAATCACCTCCCACCAGCACTGGGGATCAATTTCAACAAGATATTTGGTGGGGTCACAGATCCAAACCATATCACAGAATTTTAGATCTAAAAGAAATTTCAAGTACCATTTAGTCTCCAGCACCAGCACCACGACCACAGCCAGCTGTCCCAGCCACACAAGCCCCGCCCCACCATGCTTCCTTCTCCCCCTAGCCATGTTAGATTGTAACTGGACTCAGTCCAGGATAGGCTGTAGTTCAGAACCTCCAAGGAGGGGAACTCCACACAACCTCCATTCTGATGTTAACATCATCTATGACAATGACTTCTTTTAAATGCTGTGGTTTAAATTTTTTTTTCTTTTTCCAATCTGCAAAAGATAGAGAATGGCTCTGATATGGTTTGGCTGTGCTCCACCCAAAACCTCATCTTGAATTTTAATCTGAATTACAATCCCCACATGTTGGAGGAGGGACCTCAAGGGAGGTGATTAGATTGTGGGGGTGTTTTCCTTATGCTGTTCTCACGATAGTGAGTGAGTTCTTACAAGATCTAATGGTTTTATAAGGAGTTTTTCCCTCCTTGGCTCTGTACTTCTCTCTTCTGCCACCTTGTGCAGAAGGACATGTTTGCTTCCCCTTCCACCATGATTGAAAGTTTCCTGAGGCCTCCCCAGTCATGCAGAATTGCGAGTCAATTAAACCTCTTTCCTTTATAAATTACCCAGTCTTGGGCAGTTCTATATAGCAGCATGAGAATGGCCTCATACAGATTCTTACCTTTAAATCCTTAAGCATAGTGCTTTTTATAAGATAGACACCCACCAGGCATGGTGACTCAGACCTATAATCCCAGCACTTTGGGAGGCCAAGATGGAAGGATCACTTGAAGCCAGGAGTTTGAGCCCAGCCTGGTCAACATAGCGAGACCCCATCTCTATTATTTAAAAGAAAAGGAAAAAAAAAAAAAAAAGGTAGACACCAATTACTAAAAGTGGTTATCTCTGGGACATAAGATAATGGAAGATTTTCTATTCTTTTACATTACTGCATTTTTAATCCATATGTATTATCTTTCCACATGTATTATTTATTTAAGAAGCATATTTTAAAAGTTCTTCATGGAGCATTATTTAGTTACCTCCTTCCCTCTTTCCTCCAGGCCACATCCTTCTAGTTTTATTCAAAGATTGACAACTCAGTTTTCTCTGTGGGTCAGATGAGTGACAAAGAAGTGAGATGGAGGAAGTGTAAGGACGTGCAGGTGACCAGGACCCTGGTAAACCGCAGGGAGCATGCCTGGCCAAGAGGCACACAAATCCCAAACTGGGCTATAGGCCACTAGGCTGTAAACCTCCCCCATGAGTGCTTTTCTCCATTCTATAATTTCTGGTCCTTCAAGCTTTCTAAATTAGTGTATGGAGCCCCAAAAGAGAACACCTTCATTTTGGTGAGCCAGAGTCATGCCATTTCCTGTTGCATCAGTAGTAACTTTGGTCTTACGCCAAGCACTCACTAGCATGCAGCATTTGTACCGGCAAAAGGCTGATCAATCTCCTAAGTCCTACGAGAGGCCACAGGAGAAGATTCCCCTCTTTTTGAGCAAAGATCCCAGGGAAACGGTGATTCACAGACCTCACTCAGCATTAACTCGGGTGCCATGGCAACAGGGCTCCACATCCGGAGCAGATGGTGCAGCAGACTGCCCCTGTCACGCGGTGCCTCTTCTGGAAGTTCTGGCCATCTCACCAAGCAGGCTTGCTTCTGTCCAGCTGGCACAGAGTAACACCTGGTAACTATTTACATGGGTCAAAATACACCCGGAGCCAGCAGATGGCAGAGCCAGGCTGAGACGTGGGGAGAGAGGAGGGCTGGTTTGGGCTGTCTCAGAGGCAGAGGCGGCAGACAGCTCCTTTGGGGGGCACAGACAAGGCAAAACATCGCTCCTGTTGCTGCCTGGTGTCTCCGCACAGCTAGGAGGATGGGAAAGCATCCAGCGTGAGCAAAGCTGAAATGATCACAGGCTGATCCTCAGACACTGAGATGAAACGGCACTGGACACACTTGGTCCCCCTCCCACAGTGCAGGCAGTAGATGCTCCCAGCCCAAGGGACCTGTTGGCACCAGCCATCCTCAGCTCTTTGCTGTCTTCAGTGGGGTGGTACTGCCTCGCGAAGCTGGCAGATGGGCCCCATCACAGACAAGCATACCCACACCAGACAAGCAGCTCCAAAGCACGAGGTTCAAAACCTCAACCAAGGTAAGTGAAGAGATGGGGGCTCCCAGGGACAGATCCAGTGTCTTTTTCAACTTTATCCCCAGTGTACCCCTGGGCTTGGTACACAACAGGTAACCAGAGGCATTTGTTGAGAGTAATTGGAAGAGAGTGTGACACAAATCCAACAGAATGACCTTTGCTTGTGGCTGGGTTTGGGGCGTGTGTATTTTTTTAAGGCAGGATGCCGGCTATAGAACATTTTGTGAGACGTCCTGAGCCCTGACAGCACCAGTGAAATTCTGACGTAGTTAGTCCTGGGTGATAAATCGGTGTTTCATTTCCTGCTTTGGAATTCTTTCCAGTCACAAGACCCTCAGTGTCTCCAGGCCCATGGCCAAAGTTTGGAGAATTACACTCATGCTCGCCCACGTGGACAGCGGCATTCATTTGCCAAATGGAAGGTATTTGGGCTTGGAGTGTTTTCTTCTTCCTTCTCCCTCTTCTTAAGTTTCCACCAGGGAGGTCTTTGGAGGGTGCCAATCTGTAGTGACAAGCATCAATCATAGGTTGACCCTGAACCTCAGCAGCAGCATCTGCACCAATAATCTGGAGATCAAACTAGGCTGAAGGCCAAGGAGTTAGGAGGCACACAGGCTCCCAAAATGTGCTCTGACATTAACACCAGGAACTTGCTAGAAAACAGTTAGAAGCTACAGACTAGGCAGGGCAGGTGGCTCATGCCTGTAATCTCAACACTTTGGAGACCAGGTTGGGTGGATGACCCGGAGTGACCAGGAGTTGGAGACCAGCCTGAGCAACATAGTGAGACCCTGTCTCAACAACATTTTTTTAAAAACATTAGCTGGGCATGGTGACGCGTACCTGTAGTCCTAGCTTCTCAGGAGGCTGAGGTGGGAGAATCAACTGAGCCCAGGAGTTCGAGGCTGCAGTGAACTGTGACTGCCCCACTGCACTCCAGCCTAGGTAACAAAGCAAGATCTTGTCTCAAAAAAAAAGAAGAAAGAAGCAGCAGCAGCAGCTATGGGTTAGAGGAGTCAGATAAATGATTATCGGAAGAATACATTTCCTGTTTGCATTTTATTGGGAACTTCAAAGAAAAGAAAGTGAGACAGATTGATTCCCAAGACAATCCGTGATGTAAACTCTCAACAAGCTGGGGAATTCTGCACAGTGAAGGGGTGGATGATGAGGCTCAGTACAGCCCAAAGTCAAAGGCATTAGGGTTGTTCTGAAAATAGAGATTCAAGAAGCCCTGGAAAATGCTCTTATCCATGAGAAGAGCACAGACTGTGGGGTCCCACTTCATGGCTGATATCCAGAGCCGCAGGGCTGGCGTGTGGCTCACACAGCTGCAAGACAGGAAAAAAGCGTCAGCACAGTACAGGGGGAGGCATCAGGAAAGGGGATGCACATTGCTTTTTAGATTTGCAAGATATGAAAAATGGGTTTATTTGGAGAATTATCTCAGTTATCTTACTATCAAGTGAGAATGATAACTTACTGGAGGAAAATCTTATTTTTGGAAAAGTCGAATGTGTAGAAGTTGTTGTTGCTTCTAACAATACAGTGAAATACTTTGGACTGATGGCTCTGGGAAAATAACATGTCTGTGCTTCATTGGGTTTTTTTGTTTTTATTGTTTTTTAATATATATATATTTTTAAACCTTGAGAAACTTACATGTGCTTCACTGTTTGCCAACAAAAAGACAACCCTCTGAAACAAACATTATTGGGTCATTCTCAGATTTTACTTTAGAGGATAGAAAAAAATAAAGACAAATAATTTCCAAAACATGTTTAAAATGAATAAGACAATAATGAAACCTTGAAATCATGGAGTTGACAGGGCTCTTTCAAAGATCCACCAGGACATTTAGTTCTGGGGTTTATAAAGTGACAAGCTGAAGATAATACGAGTGGGTTGTGGGAAATCCAGTACTAGAAGTGAGGTTTCCTAACCTGTGATTCCATGCTCTGTCTTCAGAGGATACCGCCTTTTGCAAATTTTATGTTTGAGACTGAGTTTTAAATATCCTGTTATGTCGTATCTAATCTCCTTCAAAGAGAGCTGAAGTCGGAAGTGCAGGAGACAGTGCCTGGGTGGGCTCCAGCCCACGGGTTATGAAGGTGCAAACACAGTTCTGCTTCAGCAGGGCTGGATTTCCAAGTGCCAGAAATGTCCAGCACCCACCATGAGAGTGGTTTGGATTAGGGTGGGCGTCCACGCACGTCCAACTTCTCTGAGCTTTGAAGTAACAGAGCACTGTTCTGCCCAGGAGCCTACACAGCTATTTCTTCTCCTTTAACGTCCCTGCACTTCCATACTTCCACAGTGCTCACTGCCGTTTTGTTTGTATGTTCCAACACCAAGCATATATTACTATACAGATCTTTTTTATAAGATTATTACTATCTGGGGGAAGATTCCTCCAGGCAATGAGATGTGACTAAGGTATATGGTGTCCACTGGGGACCCGGCAGGACCAGGTGGAAGCACTGGGCACTGTGACTGTGACTCTCCACCAGCTCTCAGACCGGCCTGTGGGGGTGCTGGTGAAGACAGCAGGTTCTGAAGTCTGTGGGAGGCTCCTGGACTAGGGGTCTTATCTGCAGAAATGCGGGCAAAGTGTGAGTCTGAGTTAGCAGTGGAAAAGCACATGCGTTTTTAACAAGGAAGCACACACTGGGGTTTAGAAACCTGATTCGCTTCACAGACATTCTGAAACATGTCTACAGGGGGCACGTAGACCATCTTAAGCAGTGTTACTCAGTGTGACTCCGGGAATTTACCACAAGGTCAAATGTCTTACTCCGCTATCCCATACACATCCAGCCGCTCAAACCAGGGCCAGAGGAGGTAATCAATCATGGATGTACAGGTTCCACCAAAGAAGGTGGTGTTCTGATACTCAAGAATCTAAAAATGGAAACAAAACAAAAGCAAATAAGTTTATATATCTCCTGACATGTTTATAGACACTAAATGCAAATCTCAAATTAATTCCCAGAGAGGGAGAACTGAGGCCTCTATCCTTCTCCCTCTGGTTAGCAGAATGCTTCTTCCCTTTCTCTGAGGTTTCCTCTCCCTCTTTTAGGGTCACACTCCTGGCCACCTCTGTCCCTTCCTTCCTTTCAACACTAGAGTGACAGTGAGGCTCATCTGATTGAAGAAACTGGAAGAACAACCCCCACAGAGTAGCCCAGCCCCTTCCTCTTAGCCTGGAGCAGCTCCTCCATGTGCTAAGCCTTCCAAGGATAAGCTGAGCCCTGGACAGAGGAGGATCCACCTCAGGCCAGCACTGCCCATTACTTGAGGACAAGGGGAGCCTCAGCATGATGTTGAAGTCTATCATTAGGAATCCCACTCAGGATCTCCCATTCTCCAAGACCTGCTTTATCAATAAGAAAGGGGATTCTGCCGGGCCTGGTGGCTCATGCCTGTATTCCCAGCACTTTGGGAGGCCAAGGCGGGTGGATTACCTGAGGTGGGGAGTTTGAGACCAGCCTGACCAACAGGGAGAAACCCCGTCTCTATTAAAAATACAAAATTAGCTGGGCATGGTGTCACATGCCTGTAACCCCAGCTACTCGCGAGGCCAAGGCAGGAGAATTGCTTGAACCCTCAAGGCGGAGGTTGCGGTGAACCAAGATCGCGCCATTGCCCTCCAGCCTGGGCAACAAGAGCAAAAAGAAAAAAGAAAAAAGAAAAAAAGAAAAGAAGAAAGGGGATGCTGTAATCTCCATGCCCTATTATTTTATCTTCTCAATTAATTCAAAACTAAGGCAGGAAAGAGCATCCTGTTTAATAGGCCCTCACAAATTCTAACCTTGTGTTCTTCTTCTTCTTCTTTTTTTTTTTTTTTGAGATAGGGTCTTGCTCTGTCACCTAGGCTGGAGTCCAGTAGATCAATCACAGCTCACTTCAGCCTCAACCTCCCGGGCTCAAGCAATCCTCCCACCTCAGCCTCCCAGGTAGCTGGGATTACAAGTGCAGGCCATCATACCTGGATGATTTTTATATTTTTTTTGTAGAGATGGGGTCTTGGGGTCTTGCCATGTTGTGCAGGGGTCTCAAACTCCTGAGCTCAAGGGATCCTTCTGTCTTGGCCTCCCAAAGTGCTGGAAATACAGGTGTGAGCCACCGCACCCGGCCCCCAACACTGTGTTTCTATCACACTTTTTTTCATTTGAGCTTTTCAAACTTCACATTTGTTGGCCACTCAACACTATTACTTAACGCATTAAAATAAAATTTCTCATTCCCAAATGAGAGTAAACCCAGGTAGAGGGACTGTAAAGAAAACAAACTCACAACAGACAGGTAGCCAAAGACGGCCCCAAAAAAGTACCTGCAAGTTTAAAAAAGCAAAAGTGTTTAGCAGAGGTGACTGTTGGTACAGCTCTTCCCAAAGAGAAAAGCATGGCATGAATTACCTGGTTAAATCAAGCAAGCTACTCATTTTGACCTATATACCTCATAATCAACTCGATATTTCCCTAGAGCCATAGATCTTGATTGCTGGGCCCAGGTGAGTTGTGGAAATAAGCTATACTCTTGCTTTCATCTGGAAATATCAGGGTTCTGGTGAGGGACAGAGGGCAAAAGGACCAGAATCAAGCTGTGGATTAGGGTCCCGGGGCAGGGATAGCACAGTCCCCCGCCCAGCAAATGCACAACACGTTTCCCTCACATTTTCCAAATGTGTCTTGAAACCACCCACATCAAAACTACTGGCATTTCGTTATACAGCTGCAGATTATTGAGCCCCATCCCAGACAGGTATTTCCCCACCAATTTCAAACAGGGCAAGTCTAAAATCCCAACAGAAAAGCTATCTTTCCCTAAACTAGCACAAAGTGCTCGCTCCTTTACAGACGGAGGAGAACATCCTGGACAAGCCTCCTTGGAGGTTTGCTGAAGTCTTCAGGACTCTCGATAGGAGAGTTCCCTTCTGTGCAAACCTGGAACCTTCCAGACATGTAAAATTACTTTTTCCCCTTAAGAATCTGAGAAAATTGGGACTGGAAGGGCCCCTGAAACTCATCTAAGTGTGACCTCCTCATTTCGCCATTTATTTCTACCATGATCATTACACAAAGGATTAGAAGTGTAGTGTAAAAATGTGCACTACATACTAAATATGAAAAATAATAAAATGCTATAATTGGGGAAAATGAAAGCTGGAACAGAAGGTAAAAAACCAGGAAGGAAAACAGTATCAAGATATCATGTCCTGGGTCCTGCAGAGTTCCTTCAATAAAGCCTTGAATTCGACTCTTGAGTTTCCTGGCAGCCAAAGGGGAGAGGAAAACGTGCCAGTGATGTGATTCTTGTCTCCCACGGGGAAGCACAGGGGAGCCTTGCTATGCAGAAGAGGAAACCCAGTCCCAAGGAGGTTAAGGGGCTCTCTGGATCACACCAGAACTAACACGCAAATCATGTTTTCCTAATTCCCAGACTAGCGTCAACCCTATGTCATTCAATTTCAAATATGTATTTTTAGACTCTAATGAAAAGCTTTCTCAAATTGCTTGAGCCAAGGAGTTTGAGACCAGCCTGAGAAACATGGTGAAACTCCGTCTCTACAAACAATACGAAAATTAGCTGGACATGGTGGTGACACCTGTAGTCCTAGCTACTAAGGAGGCTGAGGTGGGAAGATCGCTTGAGGCTGGGAGGTCAAGGCTGCAGTGAGCACGCCACTGCACTCCAGAGCAAGACCTTGCCTACAAAAAAAAAAAAAAAAAAAAAAAAAAAAAAAAAAAAAAAAACTGGCCAGGTGCAGTGACTCACGGCTGTAATCACAGCAATTTGGGAGGCCAAAGCAGGCAGATCACTTGAGTCCAGGAGTTTGAGACCAGCCTGGGCAACAGGGCGAGACTCCATCTTAAAATAAATAAATAAACAAAACAAAATAAAAATAAAAAAGCTTCCTTGTCTCTTGTGAATTCTTTTCTGTAAGAATGAAGAAGAATACCATGACTTGATATCTTGATACTGTTTTCCTTCCTGGTTTTTGACCTTCTGTTCCAGCTTTAAATGTAAGTAACAGAAAAAAACTTGGAACCAGCAAACTCTGAAAGCTCCTCCTACTCTGCAGCCAAGGATTGGCTCGGCTCTGAGCTTCTCTGTGAGAAGAATTTCCTTCTTAGTCTCACTCTTTCATGCTCTCTGAATCAGAAGCTCAAGCCAAAGCAACTGACAGAGGGATGAGACATTCCAACACAGTCATGATGAAAGAGCTTATCAGAATTCTCTCCTTCCTGGTTTATTCCACTGATAAGCGGATCAGGCAACTTTACTAAAATAGTTATTTCTTGTACTCAATTTAAAGCAAGTCCCTTCCATTTACTCCTCTGAAAAAATGTTAGGATAGAGGCAGAGGCAAAATAAACTGACAGTCTTAACTTCCAATGTCTTGTCTTTCTTAAGTGTTTTATCATCAGAAATAGAATGAGAAATGGGTGTTAGATCTAGATCCACTTAGCAGTAGTTATGTTAATATCCAATCTGTCCTTTTAAAGAATTCTATGTTGAGTTCTCCCACCAGATTATATATCACATATAAAGATACAGTCAGGCATGGTGGCTCATGCCTGTAATCCCAGCACTTTGGGAGGCTGAGGTGGACAGATTGCTTGAGCCAGGAGTTTGAAACCAGCCTGGGCAACATGGTGAAACCCCATCTCTATAAGAAAACTAACTGGGCATCGTGGTGTGTGCCTGCAGTCCCAGCTACTTGGGAGGCTGAGGTGGGAGGACCACCTGAGCCTGGCAGGTAGAGGCTGAAGTGAGCAGTGATCACGCCACTGCACTCCAGCGTAGGTGACAGAGTGAGACCCTGTCTCAAAAAAAGAAAAAAAAAAGATATCAGTGGTCGGGCGCTGTGGCTTACGCCTGTAATCCCAGTGCTTTGGAAGGTCAAAGTGGAAGGAGCTCTTGAGGCCAGGAGTTCGAGACCAGCCTGGGGCACATAGTGAGACCTTGTGTCTACAAAAAATAAAAAAGTTAGCCAGGTGTAGTGGTGCCCAGGAGTTCGAGGCTCCAGTGAGCTATGATCACATCACTGCACTGCAGCCTGGGCAACAAATACAGCAAGGCCCCGTCTCAAAAGACAAAAAAAAAAAAAAAAGATATTGGCCATTCTTAATGTTGAATAGCTTCCCTCACAATGGCATTCCTCACTTTCAGAACCACTGTCTTTTGTATGAGCAAGCAAACCAAAATAGCCTTCTTAGAAAATGTTTTTCTTCAAAGACCCCAGATATCCCCTATAAGGCTTCTACAAATGGCAGGGGAGGGAACTGAGGCTCTAGCTTCCAGGCCTCAGATTTTTGGAAAACATTGACACATTTTCAATTCAGGCTTAAGAGTTCAAGAGGTTTGTTGGGAGTCTTTAGTACAATAGAAGAGCTCCTTTCTAATGCAAACATGGTACCTTCCCCAGACATGTAAAATTACTTCCCCTTTAGCATGCTAGATATTTTGCAGAAAGGTGTTTGACCTTCTGGAGTATTAGAAAAATCTATTTTAAAATTTTCTGTTCTCCAATTCACTGAAACATAAGACTACGGACGCGATGAGGGGTAACGAGCGAGCAATGCAAATGAAGAGGAAGGGACTGCTTGGTAGGACGCGGGTGCACTGTTCCCACGCCCTGCACGCGAGAAGCCTGGCTGGAAAGGCACCTCATCTTCTGCGAGGGCCCTTCGGGCGCCCCCAGAGGGACGAAGGAGAACGTCAGCGTTTTGAGGTGCGCCCTGGAACACAGCGGGAAGGAGGAAGTGCGCGGGGCTCCACCTGGTGGCCATCAGTGCGAAGCGCGTCGGCCACGGCTCCCGAAACACCGTTCAACAGGAGGATGAAGAAATCCGCAAGGTTTTTGCGAGAGAAGCAAGATCATTAAGAGAAGCGAATCCCAGAGATCTCCAAACCAGGCATTCGAGAAAGCTCCAGTCTTCAACTCTTTGGTTCAGCCTCAATAACTGAGCTTCAAACATTGAAGCGGCCACCTCACCTTCATTGCCAAGAAATCCTGGGCCCCCAATCCCGAAACAGTATGGTGGCTCCCAGTGGGGGCTGCTGTACTTGCTGGAGGAGGAAGAGTTTTTCCTCATTAAAATCGTTCTGAAAATGCAGAAGCCATCCCCTACTCTCTGCCCCCCAAAAAAGCAGAAGCCATCCTCCACCCTCTGCGGCCCCTGAAAAGACACACAGCAACACACCAGTACATCAGCAATACTGGCCCTTTTCCAGAAGCAGCGGAAAAGTACTCAACTCCAAGGCAGAAGTCTTTTATTAATATTTTTATTTTTTGTGGGCACATAGTAGGTGCATATATTTGTGGGGTACATGAGATATTTTGGTCCAGGCATGCAGTGTGAAATAAGCACATTATGGAGAATGGGATATCCATTCCCCCAAGCATTTATCCTTTGAATTACTAACAATCCAATTACACTCTTTAAATTATTTTTAAATGTGCAATTAAGTTATTATTGACTATAGTCACCATGTGGTGCTATCAGAGAGTAGGTCTTATTCATTCTTTCTGTGTTTTTTGTACCCATTAACCATTCCCACCTCCCTGCCAGCTCATGCTACCCTTCCTAGCCTCTGGTAACTATCCTTCTACTCTCTCTGTTCATGAGTTCAATTGTTTTGATTTTTAGATTCCACAAGTAAGTGAGAACATGTGATGTTTGTCTTTCTGCGCCTGGTTTGTTTCACTTAACATGATCTCCAGTTCCATCCATGTTGTTGCAAATGACAGGATCTCATTCTTTTTATGGCCGAATAGTACTCCATCGTGTGTATGCACTGCGTTTTCTTTTTTTTTCTTTGTTTTTTTGTTTGTTTTGTTTTGTTTTCTTTGAGACAGAGTGTCACTCTTTCAACCAAGCTGGAGTGCAGTGGTGTGATCTCAGCTCACTGCAACCTCTGCCTCCCAGGTTCAAGCAATTCTCCTCAAGCCTCCTGAGTAGCTGGGATTACAGGCATGCACCACCATGCCAGCTTATTTTTGTATTTTCAGTAGAGACGGGGTTTCACCATGTTGGCCAAGCTGGTCTCGAACTCCTGACCTCAAGTGATCCGCTAGCCTCGGCCTGCCAAAGTACTGGGATCACAGGAGTGAGCCACCACACCCCACCTGTACCACATTTTCTTTATCCATTCCTCTGTTCATGGACACTTAGGTTGCTTTCAAATCTTAGCTATTGTAAACAGTGCTGCAACAAACATAAGAGTCCAGGTATCTCTTTGATATATTGATTTCCTTTCTTTTGGGTGTGTACTCAGCAGTGGGATTGCTGGATCATATGGTGGCTCAATTTTTAGTGTTTTGAGGAACCTCCAAACTGTTCTCCATAGTGGTTATACTAATTTACATTCCCGCCCCAGTGTATGAGGGTTCCCTTTTCTCCACATCCTCAACAGCATTTGACATTGCCTGTCTTTTTAATAGAAGCCATTTTAACTGGGGTGAGATGATATCTCATTGTAGTTTTGATTTGCATTTCTCTGATGATCAATGATGCTGAGCACCTTTTCATATGTCTGTTTGCCATTTATGTGTCTTCTTTTGAGAAATGTCTATTCAAATCTTTTGCAGGGCAGAAATGTTTTGAGTTCATAAAAGATAAATGGAGGTTCTTAAGATTTCAAATCTCAGATCCCTGGTAAAATGATATAGCTGAGGCTGAGGTAACTATGTGATGAACCAGTTCCCTGTTAAACAAACCTAGGGTGTGGAAGAAACCTAGGGCATATTTAAGACCATTTTCTCCTGTGAGAAGGAGACTTAGAGGCAGGACCTGCAACAGAACATGCTCTTCCTGCTGCCCATCAGTTATGACCTCGATTCTTCTCCATGAAGGTGCAGAATACAACTTGTCAAAATTTGGGGATTAAAGGACCACTCTGAAAATTCTATGCTGGCATCCTTTTAATGAGCTTAATTCTTATCTTCAAAATATATTTGTAGGGCTGGGTGTGGTGGTTCACTCCTTTAATCCTACTACTTTGGGAGACCAAGGTGGAAGGATCGCTTGAACCCAGAAGTTCGAGACCAGTCTCAGACGGTCGGAGAAATCCCGTCTCTACAAAAAATACACAAAACTAGCCAGGCATGGTAGTGCCTGTAGTCCTAGACAACACTCAGGAGGCTAAGGCAGAAAGATCACCTGAGCCCGGGAGGTCGAGGCTGCAGTGAGCTGTGATCATGCCACTGCACTCCAGCCTGGGTGACAGAGTGAGACCCTGTCTCAAAAACAAAAACTAAAACAAATCACAATATATTTGTAAGATAGTGTGGGGGAAAAGCTAGGAGGGTAATGCTTGACCAGTCAAAGTCTGTAAAGTGATTGGTGGTGGAAGAAAATATAAATGAATATTTATCAAGTCTCTGAAGTGGGGAGAGGACTTCCTACACATAAAACTGTGGAGGAAATCATAGCAGGAAAGCCTTACCGCATAATACTTTCAGATGCTATACTTCCATATGCAAAAATATATAAGCCAAATTAAAAGTCAAAAGAAAACAAAAATGTGTTTTAAAACCAGCCAAATATCTTTTCTGTACAAGGAATGCTTTAAGAGGAACTTTTACAAATCAACAAGGAAAATAAGTAAGATTCAGATGGCCAGACAGGCAAAGCCCCTGAACTGAACAGACAAATTTTACAAGACCAGGAGCAAGAGATGACATACTTCAGGGAAAACCTTCCACTTCCCTGGCAATCAAAGAAATATGCATTAAGTCAACAATGAGGAGCTACAGTGTATCTCCACAGCAAATATTATTCAACAAACAAATATCTTTTTGAATGAACTCTCCCCCTAGTGAAAAGGAGATAAGGCAAAGAGCATTTTCACATACTGCTGGTGAGGGGCAAACAACACAAGTCTTCTGGGAAGCAATTTAGTGAAATACAGCCCAAGCCTCCAATGTGCTCATTATACCCTTTGATCTGGTCATTCCATTCCTGAGAGTCCAGCTTAAGAACATATTCTAAAATACAGAAAATGCTTCTTAGGCAAAGAAGCTGATGTTCCCTGTAGCACCGTTCAAAACAGTAAAGGACTGAAAACCATCTAAACACTCCTAATTAGTGTACTGGATAAATAACTTTATGGTTTATAAACATGGCAAAGTATGCAGACATTAAAAGTGTTTTCGGCCAGGCGCAGTGGCTCACCCCCGTAATCCCAGCACTTTGGGAGGCCAAGGCAGGCGGATCATGAGGTCAGGAGATCGAGACCATCCTGGCTAACACGGTGAAACCCTGTCTCTACTAAAAATTCAAAAATAAATTAGCCGGGCGTGGTGGTGGGCACCTGTAGTCTCAGCTACTCAGGAGGCTGAGGCAGGAGAATGGCGTGAACCCGGGAGGTGGAGCTTGCAGTGAGCCAAGATTGCACCACTGCACTCCAGCCTGGGTGACAGAGCAAGAATCCGTCTCAAAAAAAAAAAAAGTGTTTTTTCTACTTTTAAAGATTACATATTTAATACAGAAATATATTCCCATCATTTAAAAAAAAATCAAACACAGAAAATAGTGTAAAAGGCAAAATCTTCCCTCTACATCCCTGCCCTTAACCACTTTTCTTACCCACCCCAATTCTAATCAGTCCCCTTCCCAGTGTGAGACACTACTAGGAGGTGGATGTGTTTCTCTCTAGATACTTTTCTAGCCATTTATTTACATGTATATGCACACCTGCATGGTTCAGTTTTGTTTTCTTCTACTAAAATGAGATCATACCAGCTGTATTACTGTGTGATTCATTTAATATTTCTAGGCAATCTTTTAATGTCAGTACACAGATTTACCTCAGTCATTTTCAGCCATTCCACAGAATTCCACAAGACAGACATGATTTGCTTAACCACTCACCATCTAATGAATATTGTTTCCTAATTTGTCATCATCACAAATAATGCTGCTGCTCTAAGAAACACTCTTATACATGTAAACAAGCATTTATAGCGTTTATAAAAATTGGCCAGGTGTGGTGGCTCACACCTGTAATCCCAACATTTTGGGAGGCCAAGACAGGTGGGTCACTTGAGTCCAGGAGTTTGACACCAGCCTGGGCAACAGAGGGAGACCCTGTCTCTACAAAAGTTAAATAGAAAACTAGCTAGGCACAGTAGCACACGCCTGTAGTCCTGGCTACTCAGGAGGCTGAGTTGGGAGGCTCCCTTGAGCTCAGGAGTTCGACGTTGCAGTGAGCCGTGATTGTACCCTGCATTCCAGCCTGACAACAGAGTAAAACCCTGTCTCAAAATAAAATGGCAGGGGGTCTAGGAAATATTTACATCATAATAGTAATCAAGTTTCAACTACATAAAATATACGTAACAGAAAAGGACAGAAAACAAAAACAAAAAAGTCCCCAACATTGTAGCAGTGGTTGTTTCTGGTAGTGGGATTATATTTTTTTCCCTTAGTTTCTGTGTTTTCCTGTATTTTCCAAATTCTCTCTAATGAACAAGTACTACTTTATAATTGCAGAAGAGTAAAATTAATTTTTAAATAATAAGAATAATTATTATTCTATTATTTATGTGATGGGAAAGGGTATATCAGAAGGCTATTGAAAGAAGTACAGCAAATATTAGTTTATCTAGAAAGCGGCTGTCAGAATTGGATGATGAATGAAGTAACTGAACTAGCAACAGCACTAATACACTTAACCAGGCATCCTGAGTCAGGGATAACCCGTTCCCACGGGTGAAAGAATGGTGGTTACAACTAAAACGGTATATTAGTAAACATGCTAAATCAGCTAGCAAATCCAAGAGAAATCACAACGTATGTTCATGCAAAAACCTGCACAGTGTTAACAACAACATTATGCATATTGGTTCTAAGAGTGGAACCTTCCCAGATGTGGATAAACAAAATGTGTGTATTCACACATGGAATATTATTTAGCCATAAAAAAGAATGAAGGATGAACCTTAAGAACTTCATGGTATGTGAAAATAGCTCATGAAATGCTACATGTTGTATGATTCCAGTTATATGAAGTGTCTAGAATAAGTCAATCCATAGAGACAGAAAGCAGACTAGTGGCTGCGTATGGCCAGGCGGACTGAGAAGAAATGGAAAATGATAGCTTACGAGTGAGTAGTTTCTCTGGGGGATGATCAAAAAACACTCTGAAATTAAATAGTGGTGATAGTTGCACAACTCTCTTAGTATACTAAAAGCCAGTGAATTGTACACTTGAAAAGGGTGAATTTTGTGGCATATGAATTATATCTCAACAACGTTGTTATTAAAAATAGCTAGTAATAATGAATTTAGTTCATAGACATGTTAACTCAGATGATAAAAAATTTAGCCTGTAGTCTGCCATATATAAAAGGATACAGAAAATTGTTTTCAGTGACGAATTAACCAGGTATAAACTTTTTTGCCTTCCTTTCCTGGTGCTATCAAAGGAGAAACAATTAAACAATATATAAATAATTTTGCCACTGGAAATTAATAAAAATTAAGAAAGAGCAAAAGCAAAACTAAACCAAGACAATATAATCTAACTTGAATAAATGTCTTTTTGGATGAGAAGAAAGGACAGACTAAAAATTAAGATTACCAAGTGCAGTGACTCATGCCTGTGATCATAGCACTTTGGGAGGCTGAAGTGGGAGGATCACTTGAGCCTAGGAGTTCAAGACCAGCCTGAGCAACACAGTGAGATCTCATCTCTACAAAAAATTAAAACAAACAAAAACAAAAACAAAACAGTTGGGCATGGTGGCCTGAACCTGTGATCCCAGCTACTCGGGAGGTTGAGGTGAGAGAATCACTTGAGCCCAGGAGGTTGAGGCTGCAGTGAGCTGTGATTGTGCCACTGCACTCTAGTCTGGGTGACAGAGTGAGACCCTGACTCAAAAAAATAATAATAATAATAATTAAGAAAATGGAGGCTGGCTCGGTGGCTTGAGCCTGTAATCCCAGCTACTCGGGAGGCTGAGGTGGAAGTACTGCTTGAGCCCAGGAGCTCAGGATGACAGTGAGCCATGACTGTGCCACTGCACTCCAACCTGGGCAACAGAGAGAGACCCCCATCTCTAAAAGGGGAAAAGAAAAGAAAATAATTTAAAAATTAAGATTATGGGTGACATTTAGAATCAATAAAGTATTTAACTACAGATGCTCCTGGGTGATACACACATAATTTATGCAAATTCTACCTCATGCAAAGTGCTACACATAAGGCATGCAATCAGGCCGGGCGCGGTGGCTCAAGCCTGTAATCCCAGCACTTTGGGAGGCCGAGACGGGCGGATCACGAGGTCAGGAGATCGAGACCATCCTGGCTAACATGGTGAAACCCCGTCTCTACTAAAAAATACAAAAAACTAGCCAGGCGACGTGGCGTGGCGGGCACCTGTAGTCCCAGCTACTCAGGAGGCTGAGGCAGGAGAATGGCGTGAACCCGGGAGGCGGAGCTTGCAGTGAGCTGAGATCCGGCCACAGTACTCCAGCCCGGGCGACAGAGCGAGACTCCGCCTCAAAAAAAAAAAAAAAAAAAAAAGGCATGCAATCAAATTTGGCAATGCGGGAAACTCTGCATGGAAATGCAAAGGGAAGCACCCCAAGGCAGGTGGTTGGATGACAAGAAGCAAAATCATAAAGTGCCCTGTGGCCACCGGCAGACAAAAGCTTCAGTTGCTGGGCCAGGTCTCATCCCTCAGGGCTATTTCAGCATTATTATGTTGTCCCCTCCCTGCTCTCCTTTATGGAGCCCTGATGATGATGAAGAAAGGACTAAGCAATAGTCAGCGTGCAGAACCAATTCATAAGCCACGAACACTTTCTAGATTTAAAGCAAAACTCCAAAGCCTCAAGGAAATATGACCAAATCCTACCTTTCACTGCACTTGGACTTGATTTGACTACTTTCATAATGAAAATATTTTTGGAAGGCACAGATGAAAAGTGACACCAAGAGGTCCTGCCACATTCAAATCCACAAAGATCAAATGAAGCCTGGCTCAAGTCCCATTCAGAAATGGGAAAGTCAATACCTGAAGAAGAATAAAACTAAAAAATATGTGCTGCTTAGATTAATGATTCAGTAAAGGCTAGAAAATCTGCATGAAGACATAAAGTGCAGCAAGACAAGTGTCGTAGTTTTAAAACTCATGCCAATGTTCAGAACAGGAAAGCCAGTGAGCAGGCTGCTAGTTTGATAATAAAAGTGGCAGTAATATATCTCAAAGAATTGTAAAAGATAATAGAGAAAAATGTGGTTATATAACAAGCACAATAAATATTTGATTTTGATGGAACTTTTTTTTTTTTTTTTTTTTTTTTGAGACAGAGTCTCACTCTGTCACCTAGGCTGGAGTGCAGTGGCATGATCAAAGCTCACAGCAGCCTTGACCTCCTGGACTCAAGTGATCTTCCCACCTCAGCCTCCCAAGTAGCAGGGACCTCAGGTGTGCATCACCACATCCAGCTAATTTTTGTATTTTTTGTAGAGACGAGGCTTTGCCATGTTGTCCAGTCTTGTCTTGGACTCCTGGGCTCAAATGATCTGCCCGTTTCAGCCTCCCAAAGTGCTGGGACATGAGCCACAGAAACCACCTGAAACCAGATTTAAAAAACAAACAAACAAACAAACAAACAAAAAACAAGAGAAAAAAACACAAAACTTAAAAAGTTAGACAAGGCAGTTATTTCAAAAGAAGAAAGTGTCAGAGTTTAAGGCCACAAAAGGTGAACTGACCTTTTGTTTGAGGATAACATAGCAGAAGATTATACATGAAATCTTGGCTTGCTTATCACTCAGAAAGACAATGAGTATTTAAAAATCCTGATTTTGCAAAACCATGTGAAAGAGTTGCATAAATCAGGGGATCATCTCCATTAGAATTATTCTGACAAATTTCAATTTCACTAGAATCTCCTAGAATAAATATATTGGCATTTAAAGGAACGGATCACATAATTCAAGTTCATTGGTCATGTTTTCAGATTTCAATATTTCCTACATTGTAGTTACAATTCTTTGTTTGTTTGTTTTTGTTTTTGAGACAGGGTCTTGCTGTGTCACCCAGGCTGGAGTGCAGTGGCATGATCATAGCTCACTGCAAGCTCAAACTCCTGGGTTCAAGAGATGCTCCCACCTCAGCCTCTAGAGAAGCTGGGACTACACACGCCACCATGACTAGTTACTTTTTTTTATTTTTAGTAAAGACATGGTCTCACTGTGTTGCCCAGGCTGGTCTTGAATTCCTGGCCTCAAGTGATCCTTCCTCCTTGGCCTCCCAAAGTGCCTGGATCACAAGCGTGAGCCACCATGCTCAGCCATAGTTACAATTATTTCTAACAGTCTATGGGACAAAACCACATTCAAACCTGTTAGGACAATGTGGAATACCCGGTGTTCCTTAAATAGCATCAGTGAAAGCTACCTACACCGAGGCTGGTTAGTGAAAGCTACCTATACAGAGGCTGGTTAACAACAGTGTTTCTGGGGCTCAGTTATTGAAGATAAAGTGAAATTTCTTATTCAATGACATGCTGGAACTGCCCACATCTTTTGCCAGCTCTTGAGTTTAGAGATAGCACATTGGTAGCTCAAAATTAGCCTTGGCGGAAGTATTTACACCACCCAAATCAGCAAATGCTAGAAATCAGTGCTTTTCCTTTTTCTTTCTCTTTTAAGAGAAAATTGATTGTTAAACATTTATCACCACACCGCTGACGACATTCCTAAACTCTCTGGTTAAAGCTCCTAGCCTGTAAAACCATTCCAAAGGTCCAGTAGAGACCATACATTGCTCTTCTAAGCTCTGCCCACATATGAATATTCCATCAACACCTCAAATTTGACAAAATGTGTCCTCCCTCAAACTCTTACCAGCCACAAACTTGGAAACCATCCTCGGTAACTCCTACTCCTTCCTCAGATTTCATCTCATCTTAGTCCCTCCAAATCTCTCTAATTAAACCTCCCTCTCTAACCCTCTTTAGTGGGGTCCTCTTTGTCCCTTCCCAGTCCCTGCTCTTGGCCACTCTAATCCATCCTCTACACTCTTGCTGGGCTACTTTTCTTCTTCTTTTTTTTTGAGATAGGGTTTCACTGTGTTGTCCAGGCTAGAGTGCGGTGGTGCAATTATAGCTCACTGTAGCTTCAACCTCCTAGGCTCTGGTGATCCTCTCACCTCAGCCTCCCAAGTACACAGGACTACAGGGATAAGCCACCATGCCAAGCTAACATTTTGTATTTTTAAAGAGATGGAGTTTCACCACGTTGACCAGCATGGTCTCAAACTTCTGGGCTCAAGTGATCCTCCCACCTTGGCTTCTCAAAGTGCTAGGATTACGGGCTTGAGCCACTGTGCTCAGCTGAGCTGAATACTTTTTCTTTTCTTTTTTTTTTTTTTTTTGAAACAGAGTCTCACTCTGTTGCCCAGGCTGGAGTGCAGTGGCACAGTCCTGGCTCACGGCAACCTCCCCATCCTGGGTGCAAGCGATGGGCTGAATACTTTTTTTTTTTTTTTTTTTTTTTGAGACGGAGTCTTGCTCTGTCGCCTGGGCTGGAGTGCAGTGGCCGGATCTCAGCTCACTGCAAGCTCCGCCTCCCGGGTTTGCGCCATTCTCCTGCCTCAGCCTCCCGAGTAGCTGGGACTACAGGCGCCCGCCACCTCGCCCGGCTAGTTTTTTGTATATTTTAGTAGAGACGGGGTTTCACCGTGTTAGCCAGGATGGTCTCGATCTCCTGACCTCGTGATCCGCCCGTCTCGGCCCCCCAAAGTGCTGGGATTACAGGCTTGAGCCACCGCACCCGGCCAGGCTGAATACTTTTAAAAGCATGAAGGAGTACACCACTCTCCTGCTTGACAGGCTTCAATTACTCACCATCAACTCTGAAATAAAGTACAAATCCGTGGGCACAGTGAAAAAGGCCTTTCAGTGTCTGACTCTGGTCCACCCTCCACATTCGCCTCTTACCAATCACTCCCTCGCTGGCAACCCCTCACTGGTTACTGTTTGCCAAACACACCAGGCTCTCGCCTTTGTGCCTCTAATTCATTCTAAGAGTCAACAGAGGCATTTATCTACCCCCACAGACCAGCCTTCTCATATGCATGTCTCCAGCCTAGCACGCACTCAACACACCCAGGTTTTAAATGGGCTTAACAGCCTATCTCCCCATCCAGGCTTTGAGCCCCTTGAAGGTCTTGAAGATTTTTTATTCCTAGTACATAGTTCTGAGCCTTTACAAAGAGGCCACTCCAATTTGCAAAACAGGACTAGTACCATTTGTACCTGAGAAGGTTGTTGGAAAGATTCAATGAGATGATGTATGCAAAGTATCTGCAGCATGATTCATGGCACAAAATACTGGTTCACTTGCCCTGGAAAAGACTCCCGATTGAAGAACTGTATCTTCATCATAACCCTATACTTACATCATAATTTTAAAAGTTCATCCATCATCCAAATGGAGGTAGGAGGGAAACTGATGAAAATGTTTCAATTACTATATCTTTGAATTCAAAGGGTTTTTTCCCCCAGCTCCTTTCCCTGGTCCAGTATCTGTTTATCTGTGAGAAGGTAACCAGGCATGATGGGGTCCATTCAGCTGATCTTTAAAATAAAGACCATAAATTCTCTAGTCACAAGATTTTTCAAACTTCTTTTTTAAAGCAGCAGCTCTCCTTTCTCCCCAAATGCCATCTTCTTAGATGTGAGGTTGAACATGGTGGTTAAAGGCAGTGCTGACCTGAGTTAAGCAGTGTCTGGAACCATCTACCAGGCCTCCACTCGCTGGGAAGTTGAGTGGAGAACCCACTGCAGAACCCAGAGGCTCTGAGGAACACACATTTCAAAATATTCCCTCATTTTACACACGGGAAAACCAAGGACCAGAGAGGTACAGAACATTGTCCAAGGTTCTGGAATTTAGTAAAGCCAAGCCTAAGATCCAAGACTCTTTCCACCACATCATACGGCCTCCTTGGGGTCAAGGCCACAGTTGGTGACCTCAGGACAAAAGGTTGACATTTCCTACACATGACCATTCATCATCCATAAATACTTAACTGTACAAATCTGAGATAGGCAACTGGAAATATCAACACATTTAATCTGTTTCCACTTGATAAAGGTCAAATAGAAGAGTATTAATAACCAGTCTTCCCTTAAGGGGAAAAAATCGTATTCTCTGGCTGCCAATAGAGGAACCACCCACCCATAAGGTGAATTTATCAGTTTCTGGAACAAAAGAAATAATGGAAGTAAAAGAACTGCCTTCCAGATTATTCTAGAAGTATGGGATAAGTAGCTCCATTACCGCCGGGTTAATGAAGGATCTACTGGCAAAGAGTGCTCCTGCCACCGTACCCATTTTCCCCTTCTTCCTTAATTACAGACCCCTGATTTTATTCAAGGTAACCCAGCTAAAAGACTGTATTTCCCAGCTTTCCCTAAGATAGTCATGACCCTACAACTAAGTTCTGGCCAATGAAATGTAAATAGCCATTGGGTAGAATTTCTGGTAGGATTTAAAGCCCTTAAAAGGGGCATGGCCATTTGCCATTTTTTTCTTTATATTCTGCTTTTCAGAGCCTGGAACTTGGATGTGATGGCTGCAGTGACAGAAGCTATTTTGTTATTTTGAGGATGATAGCCTTGTACTAAGTTGCACTAAGGATGACAGAGCCCATAAAGAGAAAGAACTTCAGTTCCTGACAATGTCATAAAGAAGCCATCAAAATAGGCCTGAACTGCCTAGCTCTGGCTTTTTTTTTTTTTTTTTTTTTTTGAGTCAGTCTTTCTTACTCTGTCACCCAGGCTAGAGTACAGTGGTGCAATCATGGCTGACTGTAGCCTTGACCTCCCAGACTCAAGCAATCCTCCTGCCTCAGCCTCCTAAGTAGCTGGGACTACAGCTATGCATTGTTATGCCTGGCTAATTTTTTAAATTATTTTTGTAGAGGAGGGGTCTTGCTATGTTGCCTAGGCTGGTCTTAAACTCCTGGGGCTCAAGTGATCCTCCTGCTTCAGCCTCCCCAAGTGCTGGGATCACAGGTGTGAGCCACCATATATGTGAGAATAAACCGTTATAATATGTGAGAGAATGTTACATGAGACAGTAAACTCTTACAACATGAATTTACAGTAGTTAGACTCCAGCAGCCAAAGACAATCCCTAACCTTTACAGACCTTGACCTCATTGGCAGAAGCTACAGAAGCCATGCAGAGATACTCAGGAAGATGGGGTGACTCTGGGAAAGGAAGCAATTCATGGCATGTCCTCCCCAACTCCTCATCAGATTTTTCCAGAATAAGTCCAGAGCACGTTAGAGGAGGGCAAACATGCAATCAGATGATCAGAAGTCTGACTTATCAAATAAGTCAGAAAGAATAAGCTGTGAAGCCCGGTGTCAGAGTGACCAGGTTAGCAACCCTGCCTGGTTTCCTCCATTGTAGCTGACCAGGAGAAGGACCCCTTTTTGTACCTCTTCCAGGTTGCAGAATTCCTGACGCAGGGCTGCCTTCAGATCAGTGCATTCTCTCCCACATCTCAACGCTACCAGGCACTCCTTGGTCAAATGTGGGACCTAATCAGAGGACACAGGTTCTCAGTGGAGAAGTCTGTGGAAACTTCCAGTTCCTGCTGTGCTTGAAAAGGCAGCAAAGCTTTATAACTCCAGCCTAGCAGGGCAACACCCACATCCAACCCCCAGCTCCTTGTGAGGAGCACTAGGTTATGTCTGTGGTTCCAGGATAATGTCATATCCCGGACATATCCCGGATTCCTAATGAGAAGTAGGAATCTGCTTCTCACAGTGCCCTGGGAAAACAGGGTGCTTTAGGAGGCTTTCTCCAGTGCTCCTTACTTGATCAGCTGCTTCCATGCTATACATTCTTAGGTGGGACACTCAACCTCTCTAAGCCTCAGTGTTCCCATCTGAAAAATGGATACAATAGCAGTACCCACTTTAAAGGGCAGTTGGATTAAATGAGTTAGCTCCTACAAAGTAATTAGGACAGTGCCTGGCACATCATAAGTGCTTGATATATGTCAGCTGTTAATCTCACTGAGGTTTTTAAAAAATTCCTTTTCAAAGACACCATCTTAAAGTTTCTCCATTCTTTTTTCTTTCATTATCAAATCTGCCACTATTTATCTATTCTTCACGTTTCCTGGGCAGCAGGCACTCTTATGCCTCTAAAGAGCATCACTGGCCAGGCGCAGTGGCTCATGTCTGTAATCCTAGCACTTTGCGGGGGCCGAGGCAGGCAGATCACTCGAGGTCAGGAGTTCAAGACCAGCCTGGCCAATATGGTGAAACCCCATCTCTACTAAAAATACAAAAATTAGCTGGGTGTGGTGGCATGCGCCTGTAATCCCAGCTACTCAGGAGGCTGAGGCAGGAGAATTGCTTGAACCCAGGAGGCAGAGGTGGCAGTGAGCCAAGATCACGCCACTGCATTCCAGCCTGGGTGACAGAGAGAGCGAGACTCTGTCTCAAAAAAAAAAAAAAAAAAAAAAAAAAAGAAGAAGAGCATCACTTTCTGTGCATAATCTTCACACTCCATTACTTTTCACCTGAAGTCGGGGAAATAGTCCCTTTAAGGATCACCAGTTTTCAGTTCTTTCAATATTCCTGCTTCAAGTCACATGGCCATTGCCATGTCATAACCATATCTCCTGAGCCTGCCAGTTGAAATAGAGAAGCACCTAGCAGTTAAGCCTTTAACTTTAATATCAGTGGCCATGCTCTACCCTAATTCCATGCTAGCTAATCTCCTGAGGATCACATGGTATCAAAACAAATCAGTTTCACCAATGATTTGGCTTTAAAACGGGTTGAGGTTTGGGAAAGACATGCAAAGTAAAATAGAGTGTGAGTGGCTTTTTAAATTGAATATACCTTACAAAATAGCTCCAACAACATCTTTTGGCGAGCTCGTTCATATGGGTCATATGGAAATAGCTTCCTTCCTGGATAAGCGTCATCCAGGTACTCACAAGCGATCACAGATTCATAGATCAGTTGACACTGGCTGGTCTCCAGGACAGGAATGTGGCCAAAAGGGTGCTTTGTATAGTACCATTCAGGCTTGTTTCTCAGGTTAATGTTGACAACTTCATGTCTTAAAAAGCAAAAGGAAAACAAAAATGAGAGGCATCTGCAGGCAGGCACTCTTCTTGAAAGCAGAAGCAATCAGTTTAAAAGTTAAAATTTGCAATTAGTTTTCTAAAGTTTAAGTTTTGTATAAAATATATAACATCATCATCTTCCTTCCTGCAGTGAGACGTGTTGGAGGTTTTCTATGCCTTATCTCAGTTGTTCCTCATAATTCCCCATGAAGTAGACTCACCTTATAGGAAAGAAGGCTCAAGGAGGTTGAATCTCACACACAATACCACCCACTAAGAAGCAGTAGAGCCAGCCGGGCACGGGGCCTCATGCCTGTAATCCTAGCACTTTGGGAGGCTAGGGCAGGTAGATCATCTGAGGTCAGGAGTTCAAGACCAGCCTGGTCAACATGGCAAAAACCCATCTCTACTAAAAAATACAAAAAATTAGCCAGGCGTCGTGGCAGGCGCCTGTAACCCCAGCTACTCGGGAGACTGAGGCAGGAGAATCACTTGAACCTGGGAGGTGGAGGTTGCAGTGAGCTGAGATCATACCCCTGCACTCCAGCCTGGGCAAGAAAGACTCCATCTCAAAAAAAAAAAAAGTAGTGGAGCCAAAATCACAGCCAGACAGACAGACTCAGAGCTCACACACTTAACCATGGCATGAGAGAATTTAGTACATTTTACAGCTTGAAAATACAAATCTGATATTTACAGGTCACAACAGAATATGGTAAATGTTAACAATTAAGAGCATGAGTTTTGGCATCAGACTGAACAGTCTAGCTTGGGACCTTAACCGAATTCTTAACCTCTCTGTGCTCAGTGTCCTTAATTATAAAATAGGGCTAAGAATTACACCCATCTCTTGGTACTGTGGTGATGATCAAGTAAGTGAAGATGTATAAAGTGTTTAGGACAGTGCCTGGCACGTAAGCATGCAATAACTTTTTAATTCTTCTTCTAATTATTAGATGTTCAAATAATACTATTATTTAATGTTCACATAATAATACAATTATGATTTAGATAACTATAAAGTTGCCAGAAGCATGAACATACGTTTGAAAAGATGAAAGGAAACAAATGGGAACATTCGTTGCTTAGTCTAGGAGATTGTCTTAAAACCTACAGCAGAGGCTGGATGAGGTGCCTCACGCCTGTAATCTCAGCACTTTGGTAGGCCAGGATGGGAAGATTGCTTGAGCCCAAGAGTTCGCAACCAGCATAGGCCACATAGAAAGACCCAAAAAACCTAAAGCAGTGAGTCTCAACTAGAAGTGATTTTTGGCCTCCTTCCCAAGGGACACATCACAATGTCTGGAGACATTGTTTTGCTGTCACAACTGAAGATAGGCGATAGGGAAGGGGGACTCTACTGTCATGGGTAGAGACTACTGAATGGGTAGAGACCACGGATACTGCTAAACATCCAGCGATGGATAGGACAGCTCCTATCCCACCTCTCCAACAAAGAATTATCTGGCCCAAATTGTCAACAGTGCCAAGGTTGAGACACCCTGCCCCAAGGAAATACATCAGCTCCTAAGCTGATAATTTATCACCAAATGGGCAAAACATCCTGTTGTTGTTATTTTCCTCAAAAAGCAGGTAACCTTAAGGTCAACTTAATTTGAGCAAAAAGGAAGAATCTGGAAATACAGGCCCTATATACTCAACAAGGTGGATTTACATAATTTTATTTAAAATATCTCTATATTACTCTTTATATCTCTCTGACATGAGTCTGAAACTCTGAAGTCACCCCCTTGTGATGGACTCTCCGAGACAAGAGTCAGGAACCTGGAGTGACACATTCTCAACACTCTAACTTGGAGGCCAGCTGTATTATGCAGTCCACATCCTAGCAAAGCTGCTCTGCCCTCCAGATCCAGACCTGCAGGAGCTGGTCTTGCAAACTTCCTTCTGGAAGAATCCATACCCATTTCTCAAGTTTTCAAGGTGTCTTGAAAACTTCCAGACACCTCTTGATAGCAATTCCTTTTAATTCATTGTTTGGAAAGATTTGTTCATTCATTTAACAGATACTTTTTGAGCACCCACCATGTGACAGGCTCTCTCCTAGCTCATGAATAAAAGAGACAGAGTTCCTACCCTGGAGAATTCACATGGGTGAAGGGGACTGGGGGGGGGAGATGGATGAACAAATAAGAAAATGCTGGACGCAGTAAGTTCAATAAAGAAAGGAAACAGAGGTGACCTAAGATGCCTGGGGTGTGGTGGGGGAACTACCTCTGTGGAGCAGCCAGGAGGGGCCTCAGTAGCCTTGGCTGCACCCTTAAACATTCTGGGAGGGAACCAGTTCACCAGCCCCATCATTCAGATTCCTCTGTGCTGGCCTAGAAGTTTCATGACTCGGAAAAGGGCTCCGCATTTCAGCAGGGCCCGCTAAAAAAAAATGCCCGCCCTTTGCTAATTACTTGTTGACTTTGCCTCCGAAAAAAGGGACAGGGAGCCCCTTCTAAAATCTGAGCAGGACGCCCGAGATGCTAAACATTCCCGGGCTCCTGTGAGGCACTGGGTTTGCCAGGGGGCTCTGGGTTCCCGCTTCTCACCTGATGTCTTTGGCCTTGAGGACGAGGCGGGTCCTGTGAGAATAGGGGCAGAACCTCATGCTGTAGATGCGGATCAGCCCCTCCGGGACTGGCCCTGGGGGCTGGCTTCCTGCAGAGCAGCGATGAAGGGGGACAGGGAAAGGAGAGGCTTAGTCAGCCCAGTGAGGAGGGAGCTCGCTCACTTGCCCGGATCCCAGGATGGCTGTGGGAGCTCCAACTCCCAAGTCCCAGAGAGGACAGTGCTGCACGTGGCTTTTTCTTCAGGAGAGCCCTCCAAGTCCCTTCCTGCCCCGCTGGTCTGCAGGCCAAGGCCAGGCAGCTCCGCCGACCCCATGGAGAGCACTCACCTTTCCCCAGGGTCCTGGTCGCATCCTCAGACATGGTCCCCAGGTGTTTGCGCAGCTCCCGGAGCTCACGGTCGCCGCCCTGTGGCTCGCCACCGCTGCCGCAGGGTCCAGAAGCAGCTGCGCTCTGGCGCGCACCTCTTGCCCCAAATTTAATTTTTGAACTACTGGGCTCCGGCGGGGCAGAGGGAAAGCGATATGGAGCAGGAGCTAGGATAATTTAACCTGGGGAGACATCGCCCCAGATTTGGAAGCCGCAGAGTAGGAACTGGCAAAAAACAAAACAAGACAAAATAACACCTGAAAAGCTCCCTCTTGCTCTGAATATGTGCTTAAAGCTTTGGAGGGGCCTCCTCTATCTATATCAAGCAACCCTCAAGAATGGGCATTTAAACTCCAACATGGATTTCAAAGGAGTTTAATCAAAATCGACTAGGGTAATGCTGACTTTTTCTTTCCCATTCTGAATCTCTTGCATCACTAAGACAATTGGCCACACCTCTGTAAGTAAGTAAGCTTTAAAAAATAATAAGGCCAAACATTCTCATGATACAGCAACTAGGAATTAAAAAGTTATTGGTGTTGAAATCTCACATACGCCGGAGAGTCAGTGCCCGCTAGACACCTAGACACCTTTGGTGTCTAGACAGCTCACATTTTGCACCCTAGACACCTCAGTTGCCTCATCCCAGTCCTGTCCCTACCTGTGAGGTTTTACCCAAGCTCTGAAAAACTAGCAATGAATAAAATTAAGATACCTGGAGGCAAAGAACAATTTGTGAGCTCCCCCAATTCCCCAGCATAAATTTTTGAGAACACTCTTACTAGATGCTAAGGATACATTGCCAACAGCCCAGCCATATAGGGGCCACTTGCACAGCTTTTCTGTTTATGTGAGATAATGGAGGTGGCTTTGGCTCTGATGCTGATAAGCTGAGATCTTGAATTTCAGCAGGTAAAAAAATAATTCCTTAAATTTTCCAGAATTGGGCTGCTGTGGGAATTGCTTGTAAATTCATTTTGTGGCAAATGACCTTCAGGTCATGAAGGAAAGAAAAATATTTTCTGTGTCTCACTCATACTGACTAAATTATTTCCAAAGATTACCTTGATTCCTACAATTGCTCTGTCAGGCAACTCATATTATTCCTACTTTTCAAAACAGAAAACAGCTTCAGAGAAATGAAATTATTTGCCCAAAGTAACCAGCTAGTAGGGTTGAAGAACTTTAAAAGTCCAAAGCTTGACTCGTTGTCTTGAACTTTAAAGCTGGTAACAGTGTTGGGAAGAAAGGATTTTAAGTCCAGGAAAAGATATAGCATATAATGGCTGCTCAACAAATAATAGTTGAATCTAAATATCTTTTATTAAAATGACACAGCCTAATTATGTAGCTTATAAATGGGTACTGTTAGGCCTTTGGAGTTCCAGTCTATCCAGAACTTCTTGGTTAATAATAGTGTTAACATTTTTTGCTAGTGAATAAGAATTTTTGCAAATCTTCAGAATAGTGACTCAACTACATTTTTTGCTGTCATTCAATGATTTCATGTGAAATAAGCTTAGATAATATGGAAAGCATTAACATTTTACAAGAATTAGGGAATGGCAAAAATGTTTGAATAAATGTTCTCTGAAAATAAAAAGCATATATGTCAGCAAGAAATCTGGTGTTGGAGAAGACATATTGGTTCCTGGCTTGCTAAGCTGACTTTTCATTTAGGAAGACAGAGAAAGTAATAGAGTAACTTCTATTACTTTGGAGCTAATTCTGACCAAGAAGGACAAACTGGATGGTAAAATAGAAGCAAGAAACATAACCATGTCATGTTAGAGCTCCTGATAGATAAGACGACTTCTGGGCATACACATGTATCCCACATGTAAACAAAGCAGATTTCAAGACAGTTGAGAAAAATATATCCATAGCCTAAAAAAGGCCATAAGAGGAATACAAAATCTCAAAATCAAAATAAATTTTACTAATAACTATTTGGTGCTTCATGTGTATTGACCCAGTTAATTCTTAAAATAGTCCCATAACTGAGCCAGGTGCGGTGGCTCACGCCTGTAATCCCAGCACTTTGGGAGGCCAAGGTGGGCGGATCACGAGGTCAGGAGATTGAGACCATCCTGTTTAACATGGTGAAACCCCGTCTCTACTAAAAATACAAAAATTAGCCAGGTGCGATGGCGGGCGGCTGTAGTCCCAGCTACTACTCAGGAGGCTGAGGCAGGAGAATGGCATGAATCTGGGAGGCGGAGCTTGCAGTGAGCTGAGACTGCGCTACTGTACTCCAGCCTGGGCGACAGAGCAAGACTCTGTCTTAAAAAAAAAAAAAAAATTGTCCCATTACTGTTCTATTTTGATTCACTTTAAAAGATGAGTAAACTGAGACTAGCATGGTTAAACACTTCTCAACTAGTAAGTGGAAGAGGGAGGACTAGGAACCCTGGAAGTTTGACTCCAGCGACAACAATCTCAACCAGTATCTTAGTCTTTATCAGATGCAATGAACTGAATGGTTGGCAAATGTTTTTACAAATATTAAATATTTTAGACTTTTCAGGCCATCTGGTTTCAACTATTCAGTTCTACACTTGTAGTGTAAAAACAGCCATCAAAGATAAACAACCAAATGGCTGTGGCTGTATTTATGGACACACTGCATTTGAACTTCATATATATATTTGAATAGCCTTTATTTTAAAAGTTTTAGATTCACAGCAAAATTGAGCAGAAAACACAGAGATTTCCCATACATGCTGTGCCTCTGCACATGCAGTCTCTCCCACTATCAATATTCCAATCAGAGAGGTATATTTATTCTAATCAATGAGCCCACATTGACATATTACCACCCAACATCCATAATTAATATATTAGTGCTCACTCTCAGTGGATTTCATATAATTTTCACATATCACATTGTGACTGGTTTTTTGTTCAACCCTTTAAAAATGTAAAAAATCATTCTTAGATATTGAGCTATACAAAAACCAACAATTGGTTGGATTTAACCCAATGGCCTTAGTTTGCCCATCCATGGTCTCTGAACAATGGCCAAACTGGGAATTCCATTTGTAAATTAAAAGGTTCCTGGATCCACCTTTCTACTTTGCCAGATGAGGATGATTTTCCAAGTTTTGTTTCTTCGTTCCCACCTTTTAAAAGAAACTAACTCTGAGAGTTGGGAAATGTTTATGAAAAGTATATCTGTATGTGGGAAATCAAGTTCTGAAATGCCAAGTTAATTTGGTAGAGTCAGAAGACAGGGATGGAAGCTGTTCTCCTCTAAAGGGAAGCAATCTAGTGTCAAGGTTCTCAGAACAGGCCCTGGAGCCCAATGGGCTGACTTTTTGAGACCCAGCTTTTGCACTTAGGCAAGCTATCTAACCTTTTTGACTTTCACTTTCCTCACGTGCAAAATGAGAACGCCAATAATACCTACTTTATGAGTTGCTGTATCGAATCAAATAGTCCAGGGCATCATCAGTATAGTAAGAGCTCAGTATACATCAAAGTTAATGACAAATGCTAGTGAGTAAGAATACATTTTTTATAACAGAGTGCATTCCAATTTTGTATCCATAAAGATGAAGCACACTGTGATTTGGCTTTGCCAAGCATATTAGAATTAAAGTTCAACTCACAATACTTATTTCACCAGTTACCAGTTTAACACCAACTGAATGGGCTGAATGCTGTAGACTCCATTTCAGTAATGTGGTTTTTAATCTTACCTCTGAACACTATACTTTCCCTAGAAAGATTTTAACCTCAAGCTTATCCCTACTTTCTTTTGAATACCCAGCAGGTACTTATTTGAAATCCTCTTTGCAAACTTTCCTTCTATGTTATTTCATGTTTACACCTTTATTATACTGACCCACTCAATCATGAAACAAGTTGTAACTAGACCATATTAAACCTACTTCAAATCCATTTTCAGCCACCTGAAATATAATCGGATCTGTTTTGAAAATGTTTGGATCTTTGGTCATGGGTGATTAATGACTTAAGCCTTCTAGGAAAATGCTGCTACCAAAGAAATAACTTATACTCTATTTACATGCATTTGTTTTGAGAAGAGGAACTGTGGTTTGCATTTGGCAACTTTTCAAAATTTTTTGTCATGCCATCTCTTGATAGTAGCAGAAACTGGAGTACATTCCTCTTAATATGTTAGAAGCCTAATTTATATGAAAGATTATATTACTGGCTGTTCCTTTATTGTCCAATGAGTTCAAAAAGTGAGATCAGTTAGGTAAAAGGTTCTATTCTCAAATGTGCCTATATTCGGGAAATTTTTCATATTCCCTATAGGGAAATCAGGGTCAAACGAGGCTTTTTAAGTACTTGATTCTGCTTCCCTATCCCTCTCTCTCTACAACTTGGGGAATCAAAGAAAAAAAAACTTTTTAAATAAATATTTGGTATAATAACATCTGAGTAAGTAAAGGCAAATTGTCAAAATCCCGAAATCAGTAAAAGTCAAATAATTTGTAAAATCAAAACCATTGAGTTTAGAAAAGGAACATTAACTCCTGTGAAATCCCAGGAATAATGGTGTGGTCAAAAAGGTAGATACTATCCTCTCTTGAGAGCTGTTGGATAAAAACAGACTGGAAAAACAGCACACATAAATTCATCTCAAGAATGGTCTTACTGTAAGAGTTCAGGCTAGGTTCGAATCTCTTCAACATTGATTAGCTGGGTGACCTTGGGCAAATGACAACAACTTTCTGGTGTTCTTATATGTAATTTGTAGCTATTAGCTGGGTGCCCTTGGGCAAATGACAACTTTCTGCTGTTCTTATATGTAATTTGTAGCTAATAGTACCAGTACATTATGTGGTTTCCAGAGGTTTCATTCAGAAACTGGATGAGAAACATTGAATGCTTAGCATGTGTCTGATACCTAGTAGGTATTCAACATTAGCTATTATTATTTTTATGATTATTTCAATGTAGCAGAGAAGGCTTTTCATAGTTTTCACAAAGACAGCACATTCTCAGAAACCAAATTCCCCTACTTGCCAGCGCCGTAAACACGTGGCATAAATTCGTGGTGTCCCACGCAAGGCTGAGAACTGGTTATCTGGGGTGGTCTCTGCCTGTTTCCAGCCAAATCGGAAAAATAAGAACACCTTAATTAAAGGTATGCAGTTTGAAGACCTGTTCTTTATTCTTAGGCTGCACTTTTTTGGATGTGAAATTCTTTGATGCAACAGTGGTCAAGGTTAAATAAGATTTCTCGTAAAGTGTTAAGCAAAAGTTAAAGTTGGCAAGTCTACTGTGGGCCCCGAAATTCGTGAAAACCCCAACAAACAGAATTGACCTCAAACCCCTCTTTCCTTCAAATACAACGCAGGCCGAACGGACCCACCCGGCGGCTGTGAGAGATGTCCCGCGAGGGACCTCCGGGAACTCACGTGACCGAACCAGGATTGGCGGCGGCAGCAGCAAGGAGGCAGGGCCTAGACTGGGCCTGACCCTCGCACGTGATCCTACCCGGCAGCTAGCCCCGGCGCCCGGAACGTCAGCCAATCCTCAAAGCTTTGGAAGCGCCTGCCTAGCAGTGCGGCTGAGCCAATGGGCGGCCGCCTTACAGGCTCTTGGTGATGGGGATTCGCGGGTCCTGCCGGCGCTGGTTGCTGACGAAAGAGGAACCGGTAGTGGTTGGCTGTGGGACTCCGGCACCCGGCTCCGCACCGGCGGGGAAATCCGCCGGAAACCACTAGGGCCAAGCGGCTGCGGTAGGCGCGCAGCCGCAGAGGTGGTCCGCTGCTGGCAGCCGGGGCGTTGGTGGCCGCTGAAGGTGGGCGGCAGGAGGCCTTTGTGAAGTCAGGCGGCTCCAGGTCGTCCTCCGGGTGCGGTCCCCACACCACCTGCGTCACCTGGAGCGAGAGGCTCATTTCAAATATAGACTTCGCGGCCCACCCCAGCCTGCTGAATCGGAAATGCTGCGTTGAGCCATAGGTGATTATTATGCACCCTTAAATTTAAGAATTAGTCATTCGGAGGTTTCTCTCAATGGCGAACTTGAAAATAAGTTCAGGAAAGCAGACAATTGGGGCGGACCGACAGCCCTGATTCTGATGGTAAGAGCAGTGCGCTGGGTGTGATGTTTCTGCCACAACCTTAAGGCCTCACTTAACCTCGGGACCTTCGTTCCATCATCTGTAGAATGAAATGATGCTCTTCGACCTACCTTCTCGTGGTGGTGATGTGATGATAAAAATTGAATAGTGAGAAACCCAGTGGGATATAAAAATGTGTGGAAGATGGCATTACTATTTCTCAGTGGGGTTCTTATTACTTATCAACCTTATAGGCGGAATTGACTGATGCGGCCTACACAGTATTTAATTACATAAGTGGTACACCACGTATGTGTCCAGCATAGGATTTGATAGGAAGGATTTGAAGGGGTTAGAGACTGGGAGACCAAATAGGAGTCTGCCCAGCCACCCACCTTTGGGGTAATGTGCGTCTGGTCTTCAGTGCCAACAATAGAGAGAATGTGAAATTAAGTTGATGCTGGAAATGAAAGAAGGAATTGAAAGCTTCTCAAGTGAGAAACCAGAAGACAAGCAACAAGAGAGCATCTCTTGAAATCACACAACAGGGTAACCGAGTGGAAATTTCCTGTGAGCAGTTAAAAAGTTAGATTGTGGAGTGGCGCCACCCGTAGCTCATGCCTGTAATCCCAACACTGGGAGGCTGAGGCGCACGGATCACCTGAGGTCAGGAGTTTGAGACCATCCTGACCAACATGGAGAAACCCCGTCTCTACTAAAAATACAAAAAATTAGCCAGGTGTGGTGGTGCATGCCTGTAATCCCAGCTACTCAGGAGGCTAAGGCAGGAGAATCGCTTGAACTAAGGAGGCGGAGGTTGCGGTGAGCCGAGATGGGGCCATTGCACTCCAGCCTGGTCAACAAGAGTGAGACTCCGTCTCAAAAAAAAAAAAAAAAAAAGATTGAAGTCCAAATTTTGCTGAAGATGATAATTTGGGGCTTTTCAGCATGGACTATGGTAGAACCCTCAGAGTCATTTTAGGATGCTGAGATAGGAAATGCATTTTCATTTCTGTAGTGGGGCCTTAAGGAGACCCCATCGTTAGGCTGTCGATATCACATCAGAGAATATGATCCCATGCAACCTGAACCCTTGGTAAAATAAAAGCATGCTGTTATTCATATTAGTGAAGGAAAACATCAGACATAGCTTTATTGCTGACTTCTGCCCCCTTCAGAGCCCATAGTCACAGGCCTCAGGGCTGTTCTGTACGTAAAGCTCTAGGAAACCTTGCCAGTCCTTCTCACTGATGAGCAGGGCTGAGACTGTGGGATCTTTCTTCATGGCTGCCATCCACAGTTTAAGTTTTGGAGTGTGGTCTACACATCTGTGGGAAGAGGAAAAAATGAAAGGTGTGAGCTAGGTCAAGTAGGATGACATCACAGAGTCTCCCATATGTCATTATTACTCTACAGTTTCATTTATTTCCCTTAAATATTTCATTAAAAATATTTTAAAATGCATGTAATAGAATATTCAATTTGAAAGACATTATAGAGGTTCCTTTTTTACCCAAGAGGAATGAGACTAGTGAAGCAACTTGTTAATGTGAGAACTTGCCCAAAGAGAGAAACTGACAATTTATTAAAATGAGAACAGGGAATACAATCAGGAATGTTCTGTGTTAATTATTCTACACCCAGATTATGACCAAAACTAACCCTGAATAGCTCTAATGTCCAAGAAGCGGGAGTAAGGCAAGGTGGCTGCCAAACTCAAAACAGAATTTGGAAAATAATGTGGAAATCTTACTGGTAAATGGGAGGTAACACTGGTCATACAATCAGGCAACAACATCCTTATAAAAATTTACAACCTTACAGATTTTTTTTTTTTTTTTTTTTGGATACAGAGTGTTGCTCTTGCCCAGGCTGGAGTTCAGTGACATGATCTCGGCTCACTGCAACCGCCTCCCAGGTTCAAGTGATTCTCCTGCCTCAGCCTCCCGAGTAGCTGAGATTACAGGTGTGCACCACAATGCCCAGCTAATTTTTGTATTTTAGTAGAGATGGGGTTTCACCAGATTGGCCAGGCTGGTCTCCAACTCCTGACCTCAGATGATCCACCCACCTCGGCCTCCCAAAGTGCTGGGCTTATAGGCATAAGCCACCGTACCCTTCCCCTTATGGATTTGTAATCAGGAAGGAAGGAGTAAATTTTAAAGCACTTTACTACATGTCACAGAAATCCCTGCCCCCTCCCAGTGATGGAGAGTAGTTAGTGTAGGTATATGACATGCCCTGGATAGTCCAAGAGTCCCGTCTGCTTGTTCTCATTCAGACCAGTTGTATTAAATATTTTAACTTCTGTTAAAAAGAAAGGTCAATATATACTATGCCAGCTGTCATCCTAAATTATGCACAAAATATTCAAATATCTTACTCATATAACGTCATTGCTTCCAGCCGTTCAAACCAGGGCCAGATGAGATAATCAATCATAGAGATAGAATTGCCACCAAAGAACGTCGTCTTCTTATTAGTCAGAACCTGAACATTAAACAGCATAAAAGTATTTATTATTTGTGCATGTAGTAAGACTCACTAGAAAGGCTGAAGGGAAATTCAGTAGAGCAGGTGAGAGAAGCAGTTTTTACTCCGATGTATCCAAGTTGGGTTTTTGTCTGTTTGATCAAAAAACTTAATTAAGCTTTAGAATCTGTTGGTCTGGGATGAAGCAAAACAATCGCAACATAAACTGGAAAACTGAAAAATAAAACAAGTCACAGAGTACAACATATCTGTAATACAAAGGACTGGTATTCAGAACATAGAAAGGATTCCTGGGAATCAGTAAGAAAAATGGCAAATAACCCATTAGAAAAATGAGCAAGACTTGATCTTCACAAAAGATGATGTCCAAATGACCAATTATCATTTGGAAAGGTGTTCAACTGCATTAGTCATTAGGGAAATGCAAATTAAAACCAAAATACAGTAACACTATACATCCATGAGAATGCCTAAAGTGAACAAAATGAAGTTGGCAAGGGTATGGAACCACTGTCATAGAGGTGTAAATTGGTACAACCATGTTTTAAGAGTATGCATACTCTTATCACCGAGCAATTCTACTTGGAAATGGAACACATTTTCACCAAAAGATATGTATGTGAATGTTCACTGCAGCACTATTTGTAATAGCCCAAATGTGAAAATGCTTATTATCAAGAGTAGAATGGGTAAACTATAATACACTATACTTTGGAACACTGTATAAAGAATAGGAAAGAACTACAGCATAGATGAACCCACAAACCTAATATTGAATGAAAGCAGGCAGACCCAAAAAGATGCACATTATATGAGTTCATTTGCATAAACTACAAAAAAGCCCAAACTAATATTTTGTTAGTTGATATGACTGCTGGTTCCATGACTGTGTTCACTTTGTGAAAATGTGTATGTTCTTATGCTTTGGGTACTTCCCTGTGTCAAAAATTAAAAATATTAACTTTTCAATATAAAATGCACAGTCTGCAGCTTATGATGGTTGAGTTTAAATTCTTTTCAACTTTACAATGGTGAAAAAGCAAGCATTCAGTAGAAACTGTACTTTGAACTTTGAATTTTGCTCTTTTCCTGGGCTATCGATTTGCAGTATGATACTCTTGATGCTGGGCAGCCACACCATCAGGAGAGTAAACAACCAATGCTGTAATGTGTGTTGTGTTGCCAACGTCTTTTGGATATGGATAGTCAATAAATTATATGAAATATTCAACACTTTATAAATAGGTTTTATGTTTGATGATTTTGCCTAATTGCAGGCTAACAGAAGTTTTCTGAGCACATTTAAAGCAGGCGAGGCTAAGCTATGATGCTCTGTAGGTTGGGTTTATTAAATGCATTTTCCACTTAACGATATTTTCAACTTACGATGGGTTTATTGAATGTAACCCCATTGTAAGTGCAAAAGCATTTGTACTTAAAATATACTGGAAATAGATTGGATTAACTACTAAACAGATGACAATCATTTGAAAACCAAACACAAATTGTATGTTCCTGAAATTTTAAGAAGGCGAATTGGTTACAGGGTTTGCCAAAGGGGGTGATTGAGAATATTATCTGACTATTTAAACCAACACCAAACTAATTTGTCCTTTATAAATAACCTCCATAGTTTTTTTCAATGCATAATATGCATTTTAGATTACTTATATCTACCGATTGTCTTCTGTCTACTACTAAACTAATTATCTGAAGAATATGGACTGCATCGTACTTTCCAGCTCCCACACTGTTCAGCAGAAAAATATAAAGTACCAACATTGATTCCAGAAGAAATGTAAAACCGAAAAACCAGTTACCATTAAAGAAATCAAACTAGTAATGAAAAATCTACCCCTGTTAACACAGACACCAGGCTCAAATGTTTTAAAGAAACACTAGTCCCTACCAAATGGTTTCAGAGATTAGAAAAACAGCTTAGTTACCCAACTCATTTTATGAGGTCAGAATATCCTTGATACCAAAAGCCAATAATGATACTATAAGAATAGAAAATTATAGGCCAATCTCATTTATGAACACACATACAAAACTCATTTATTAGCTAATTCTACAGTACATATAAAAATCCATAGAGAACAAGTAGGTTTTATCTTAGGAATGCTAGGATGGTTAAACATTTAAAAAAAAAAATCTGTCAGTAGCACCATATTCACCAGATTAATAGGAAAAAATTCTATGAACATTTCAATAGATGTAAAAGATGCAGAAAAAGCATTCAATAAAATTCAACATTTATGACTTTTTAAAAAATTAGCAAACTAGTAATAGAAGATAACTTTATAATGAAAAAAAAGGTTTCTGAAAAACCTACAGCAAACGTCATATTACTGATAAGATGTTAAATGCATTCCCATAAAAGACGGGAACTATATCTTCTGTCAGCAAAAACTTCAGGCTTAGCATGAATGAAATATCTCAAGGCTAAGAGACAGACTCCAAGGCCCAAATGTCAGCTTTCCCCAAAAGAAGGTAAAATACATCTGGGCTTCCCTCAAGTGTCTGTACTGTTCATTGCAAACTTTTTCTGGTGGGAAATATTTAGTATGTAATACTAAGTGGACACAGGACACAGAAAAGAAAGCAGAACACAGAATGATATCTATGCTCTGATTAGAGCTACATTAATTTTTTAAAAATATATGGACAAGGACTGCAAACAAGCATGGAAAACTGGATACATAAAAGCTTGTGGAAATGTGGGGACAATTTCCTTTTTCCTTGTTACTTTAGTGTTAACACAGCAGAATATTTTAAAGCAAGCCCATGACAAAGTATTTTTAGGTGTTTTGATTTATATCTTAAGCAGAACAGCTTTCTGCTTTATAACAGCAGTCTGTTAAATGTTTAGGGGAATTTTCCTAATTGCCATAAAGTGACTTGGGAAGTGGGAATATGAAGAAAAGAATAGGAGGAAAAGGAGGGTAGATATAGTTATCATTTACTCTTGATGGTAGCTAGGAGAAATAATTACCTCCTCTAGCTTGGTAAATTCTTTACGAAATTCTTCTTTTAGGCCAGCATGGTCTTCTTTATTTTGGCTTCTAATAAAGCTTCCTAGCAAGGATGGCACCTAGAAAGAGAATAATTTCTCAGTTTATCAGTTTACGGCTAACTATATCGGCCCCCTCACATAAAAACATGATAGAACCCTCATAGTCCTGGTGTCACGGTGTTCCAGAAACATCAAGGGTGCACCAAGTTCCTGTGCTCGCAGAGGTAATGGACTGGTCTTAGGAACAGTTTTGTGGCCTAAAATGCTGGGTTGGTCAGGATTTTAGCAATTATAAATAACAGAACCTACTTTGGCACGTTTAAGAAACAACTTTCTTTCCTTTTTTTTTTGAAATGGAGTCATGCTCTGTCACCCAGGCTGGAATGCAGTGGCACGATCTCAGCTCACTGCAACCTCCACCACGCAGGCTCAAGTAATTCTCCTGTCTCTGCCTCCTTAGTAGCTGAGATTATGGGCATGTGCCACTACGCCCGGCTAATTTTTGTGTGTTTTTTTTTTTTTTTTTTTTTTTTTTTGAGGAGGAGGAGTCTCGCTCTGTCGCCCAGGCTGGAGTGCAGTGGCGTGATCTCGGCTCACTGCAAGCTTCGCCTCCTGGGTTCCCGCCATTCTCCCGCCTCAGCCTCCAGAGTAGCTGGGACTACAGACGCCCGCCACCTCACCCGGCTAGTTTTTTGTATTTTTAGTAGAAACGGGGTTTCACCGTGTTAGCCAGGAGGGTCTCGATCTCCTGACCTCGTGATCCACCCGCCTCGGCCTCCCAAAGTGCTGGGATTACAGGCTTGAGCCACCGCGCCCGGCCATTTTTGTGTTTTTAGTACAGCGGATAGGGATTCACCATACTGACCAGGCTGGTCTCGAATTCCTGACCTCAGGTGATCCGTCTGCCTCAGCCTCCCAAAGTGTTGGGATTACAGGTTTGAGCCACCACGCCCGGCCAACACAACTTTCTTTAAAGGAAACTGAGTGGCTCATAGAATTATTGGGAGGCTGAACAAACAGCCTTGGAATTAAGACAGAACATCCCAAATTCATGCTGAGAACTGGCCTCATGGGAAGCGCCCACAGATGCTAGTGCAAGCTGAGCATTAGATGCTTCAGTTTGTGCGGCTGCCATAAAGTAGAGTCTGAGATAACCGCTAACGCCACTGGCACTGATGCCATTTCTACTCGAGAATTTTATTTTGTAACCCACACTGCTGAAACCCAGAAGCTCTGCTGCCACTCTCACCAGCAGAACCAGTGGAGAGCTGAATATCTTAAACAGATATCCCACCAAGTCTGTTTCCTCACCTTGCTCGTTTCTGAATTGAACTCTCTTGTGTGTGTCTGACAGGAAAAGCCTAGGTCACAAAACTTGGCCCCAACTGCAAAGAGCTAGGGTAGAGAATTTTTCTGATTTCTTTGTTGGGGAGGACGCCAGGAGACTGTCCAAAAGTGACTGACTACCTAAAGACTTGACGGGTGTAGCATCAGATGCTTTAATGCTAATTATGGTGTTTATGTGTTTCAATAGTTTGGTCTTCGGTATCATTTCATTGCAAGATGCAGAAGTCCACTCATCCTAGTTTAAGTAAACAGGCACTTGTAAAAATACAGAATCCCATGAAATCCCATCCACATCAGTTCAGCCTGCCTTCACTGGGACTGAAAGCTTTCAGGCAGCCCTTTCATCCACATTTCCATCTGGGTCTACCTGGTCTTTCATCTGTTTTTGCTTACATTTCTGCTCCATATTACTTTCCATACTTCAGTCCCTTTGCAATGCTTTAAATTTTTGCTCTTCTAAAAAATTATTTCTTAAGTGGCTTTGGTTTTCCTAGCCTCTGATGTTATATTTGAGCCCCAATGCTTAGTTGTCTTTACTGTCCTAACCTTTACTGTCTTAGTCTCTGTGTCTCATTTCCAGGTTCCCAGGAGAGAAGATGACTGGCCCAGGTGTGGGGGTGGGGTACGTTTCTGTTCTGATGGGCTGTGGCCAGGAGAGCAGGGTCATATGTACATAAGGCCACCTCTCCTTTAAAAGCAAGTGGGGAAGTAAAGGTGGGCATCTTCAGCATTACTTCTAAAGCTCATTTTCTTACTAGATAGTACAATGAATCTCTTGTGACTACTTTTTAAAATAGTAGCTTTATGTATGAAAGTAAAACTTCATGCCTAAAAGCTTTACTTTTAAAGCTCATTTTCTCTGACGTGTCCTACAAGTCCTTTCACGATCCAGTTCCTGTTTATCTCTCCAAAGTTACCCATTTTATCTCTTCTCCTGATACTTTATATTCCAGCCATACTAAAAAAAGTTTTCTAGAACTGGCACCAGACCAAAGAGATTTTTCTTAAAGAACCACTTAGGCTTATTTTTTTTGGTTGATATTGATGACTTCGTGTCTTGAAGCTGCATGCCTTTAACTTGTTACTACTTTGTAAAACTCTCCAACATCTTTCTTGAAAATGTCATGTTCCCTTTCATTATCTTTCACAGCAGCCACCTCTACTATTCTTTCACCCTCATCTAACTAAGCAGGTGACTCACTCTTCCTTTCCCGTTGGCTTCCCTTTATAATGTCTCCTAACACAGATTGTTTTCCCTATAACTCTCTCTTAGGGCATTTCTTTAACCATCTTTTTCTCTAAAGATAATCCTTTATACATTGACCATACTACCAAGGTGACAATATTATAGGCATATAATCAGACATGCTATTCTTGGTGTCTAAACACACATCTGTTAGTTATTTCTTTGTTAATATTGTTTGTGCTAATCCACAATGTTGATGCTAAATAAGGTACAAACAGTTCTCCAGGAATGCCATTTATTCCGTCATCTGAGTAGCTGCTCGCTGCTTGATGCTATGGCTATAAGGACAAGAACTAAGTAGTTACTGTGTGTCAGACTCTGCTCTAGGTGTTTGATATTAACTGATTTTTATCTTATGAGGTGGGAACAATTACTATACCCATTTTACCAATGATGAACGGAGAGGCAAAGTAATAAGTAACTTGCTCAGAGTCACAAGAAAGTAGCAGAGCCAGTCACAAAACTAGGCAGAGAACTAACAGTGATCAAAACACAGCCCTCACCCTCAAGGAGCTCACAACCCCAGTGAAGTACATAGGCAAGAAGACAGGCAAAAGTTCACACAGATGGGAACTCAGAAGCTAGAGCACTAACCAGCCTGACAAGCTCCTGAAAGGCAGCAGTGTCTGAACAGACATGTGAAAAATGATGTGGAGATAACCAGGCACGGTGAGAAGTGGGAAGAATCTGACAGCAAGAATTGAGAGAGAAAGGGGCGAATTTGGGAATTCTGAGAAAAGTTTAGTATGGCTGGCATATATAAAGTGTCAGGAGAAGAGTGAAAAGGGATAATTTTGGAGGTAAACAGGAACTGGATCGTGAAAGGACTTGCAGGACACTCAGAGCTGACAAGTATATTCCTGTTTTGTTTTTCTCTCCCAAATCACTGAACTATAAATGGCAGCACAGATTTCGCTTTAAAAAAACAGGTTTTTCAAATAGGAGCTGAAATTTCTTATGCACAAACCTTAGAAAACAATTCTAAGATCATCTTCTGGCAAGCTTTCTCATAGGGGTCATCCGGCAACAGCTTCTTCCCTGGGTATGCTTCATCCAGGTACTCACAGGTGATGGGAGACTCATAGATCAGCTGACCCTGACTGTTTTCCAGAACTGGCACCAGACCAAAGGGATTTTTCTTAAAGAACCACTCAGGCTTATTTTTCAGGTTGATATTGATGACTTCATGCCTGAAAGACACATAGGAGACTATGAAGAGAGGGAAACAACTTTTGTGCTTTTGGATAAATCCTCTTTGCCATCCACTTAGCTGATCAAGCCCCAAATTTAGGAGTCTGCCTAGATTCCTTCCATTCTAGTTTTTTATTTTATGAATTTGACTACTTTTGATATACCTTTTAAGTACAATCATGCAGTATTTGTCTTTCTGTGGCTTATTTTACTTAGCATAATGTCTGCAAGGTCCATCCATGTTGTCACGTATTGCAGAATTTCCTTCCTTTTTAGGTGGAATAGCATTACCACATTTTCTTTATCCATTCATCTGCTAATGGACATTGACATTATGCTGTTATGAACAGTGCTGCAGTCTACATGAGAGTGCTAATATCTCTTTGAGAATTTGATTTCATTTCATTTGGGTATATACCCAGTAGTGAGATTGCTGAATCATATAGTAGTTCTATTTTTAATTTTTTGAAGAACATCTATACTGTTTTCCATAGCAGCTGTACCATTTTACATTCCCGCCAACAGTGCGAACGGTGTGCAAGGGTTCTGATTTCTACACATCCTTGCTAATACTTTTTGTCTTTTTTAATTATAGTCATCTTGACAAGTGTGAGGTTATTATGTGATTTTGATTTGCATTTTCCTGATGATTAGTGATAAGCACTTTTTCATATATGTGTTGCCCATTTTTATGTCCTCTGAAGAAATGTCTATTTTTTTAATTTTTAATTTTTTTTTTACACTCTGTCTCCCAGGCTGGAGTGCAGTGGCTTGATCACAGCTCACTGCAGCCTCGACCTCCTGTGCTAAAGCGATCCTCTTACCTCCCGAGTAGTTGGGACCACAGGCATGCACCACCACACCCAGCTAATTTTTTTGTAGAGACAGGATCCTGCCATGTTGCCAAGGCTGGTCTTGAACTCCTGGGCTCAAGTGATCTGCCTGCCTTGGGGTTTTGGTGTGAGCTACCATGCCCAGCCTGAGAAATGTCTATTTAAGATCTTAGCCCATGTTAGATTCAGGTTTTTTCATTGCTGAGTTGTAGAGATTCCTTATGTATTTTGGAGATTAACCCCTTACCAGATATGTGGTTTGCAAGTACTTTCTCCTATTCCATAGGTTGCCTTTTTGCTCTGTTAATCATTTCCTTTGCTGTGTGGAAGCTTTTTTGTTTGATGTAGTCCCATGTGTTTATTTTTGGTTTTGTTGCCCGGTCTTTGGTGTCATGTCCAGGAAATCATTGCCAAGGCCAGTGTCATGAAGCTTTTCCCCTATGTTTCTTCTACACATTGGCCTTTTTTATATTCCTTGAATTTGCCAAATGTGTTTCCACCTTAGAGTCTTTGCACCTGATGGTCCTCTGCCTCCTCTGCCTGCCTTTTCCTAGGTCTTCCCAGGTCAAACACACATCCCCAGGCCCTCCCTGACCACAGCTCTGAAGTTGCTGAGCAGCTTCTATTACATGATTATCATGTTTTACTTTCTTCATTGAACGGATAACATGTATCTGAAATTACTTTGCTCACTTATTTACAAGTTTATTAAGTTATCTTCCTAGAATGCAAGCTGCACGAAAGGTGGGATGTTGTGTGTCTGTTCATAGTAATAAACAAACATGTAAATGAGCAAAATGCTAAATAGATATAAATACTCTGAAGAAAATAAAAAGTTTCAGATAAGGACTCAGTAAATATTTTTGTTTTGAAATATTTCATATGAATGAATGAATATATCAGTGGAAATGCTTCAAAATTGTCAGTAAGATACTCCATTTATGGCTAAGAGGTATCTTAGTTATAAATTATATGAGGCAACTAATTGAATTGTGTCCACTACCCACTATATGAAAACCAACATAAAATTCAATTTATTTTGCTAATTTGAGTAAAAAGTTTCTTGGTTTTTACAAAGATATTAAAGAATCCTTAAAATCCACCCACAAGGTCAGGTGTGGTAGCTCAATCTGTAATCCCAGAACTTTCGGAGGCTGAAGTGGGCGGATTGCTTAAACCCAGGAGTTCAAGACCAGCCTGGGCAACATGGTGAAACCCTATCTCTACAAAAACTATAAAAATTAGCCAAGTGTGGTGGCACTCACCTGTAATCCCAGCTACTCAGGATGCTGAGGTGAGAAGACTGCTTGAGGCCTGGAGGCAGAGGTTGCAGTGAGCCATGATTGCACCACTGCATTCTAGCCTGGGTGACAGGGTGAGACCCTGTCTCGAAAAAAAAAAAAAAAAAAACCAACAATCCACCCACAAAATAAGCTTTCAGATTAAATCTCCATGCACTGATTTTTTAAAAAAAAATGTTGTCTAAGTAAATCGTACAAAGTAAACCAAAAAGGAAGAAAACAGGTGAAGTCCAGGATATAGTCAGATTGTATTTAGGTCTCTCTTGTATGTTGCCTGAGACGGTAGAGGAACTTAGAGAAAAGAGCCAGGTCTATATGATCATCAAGGCTGAATAAATGTTCAACAGAACAAATTGCTGAAAAAAATAGACACCAATACCTTTTGTTTTCTATTTTCCCATCCACAGCTGTAGCTAGAACAGCGTTTCATTTAAGGATTTAAATACATAATCCCCCATGGAAACAAAGGAACATCCAATTTGAACATGAGCACAGGTGTGTGTATAATTTAAAAGGTTCATGTGCTGACAGAATACTGGACACTTAGGTACCAGCCATTGCAAAAAAAAAAAAAAAAATGGCTCCTTGCCAAAGAATTATCAACATTTTTGAACTATGAAACAAACAAAAACTTTTGTTACTATGAAAACAAAAGGCAGATCCTGGGCTTTTGTTCTTAAAAAAAAAAAAAAAAAAAAAAAAAGTATCGGCCAGGCGCGGTGGCTCAAGCCTGTAATCCCAGCACTTTGGGAGGCCGAGACGGGCGGATCACGAGGTCAGGAGATCGAGACCATCCTGGCTAACACGGTGAAACCCCGTCTCTACTAAAAAAATACAAAAAATTAGCCGGGCGAGATGGCGGGCGCCTGTAGTCCCAGCTACTCGGGAGGCTGAGGCGACAGAATGGCCTAAACCCGGGAGGCGGAGCTTGCAGTGAGCTGAGATCCGACCACTGCACTCCAGCCTGGGCGACAGAGCGAGACTCCGTCTCAAAAAAAAAAAAAAAAGTATCTCGGAACACACATGCATTTTGGTAACCTGGCATCGTGAGCCAGCAAGTCTATACACCTGCCACAGCAAGGTGGAAGATGCATCTTTTAGAGAAAACCATGCTTTGTTAAGTCATACCATGTGGTTAGAATCTAGTACTTTCCCAGTAAAAGCCTCCTAGGGGCTCAAGCTTAAAACTGGTCTATTAATGTAATAGACCTTTGTTGTTTGCACTGCCTGGAAGCTGTTAACTACCCTCTTCCTCCCTTCTACCCACACTATTATGGGAAGATAGTTCCAATGTTCGATCTGCCCCAGTAAATAAGGTAGGATTGTTTCAGACTAAAGGTCCAGGGTGAAGCACATAATCCAGGACTTTGTGCCTCTGAATCCAGCTGTGTCATGCTCCTGGACTTTTCAATTAAATGAGTACCAAAAAAGGTCTTTTTCAATTTCGATTAAATTAGATTTCTCTTAGTACAATAAAAGAGTTCTATTACAGCAAATATGACAGTGTTTTTGATAAACATTACTAAATAGTAAGTATTCTATGTGTTCAGAATCATAATCTCATCCAAATGAGAGGCATTGCTTAGTGAAGTAATGACGAATCCCCTTCAAATGTATTTTTTAAATGCATTTTACCTTTCTTTTAGGGAAAATAATTGCCGACTCCTAAAGATTCTCCCCTTAGAAAAGTAAAATTAGTTCACAAACACTGAACACACAGAAAATTTTTTAAGAATGGGGTTTTTTTTTTAAACTTCCACAGAGCCTTCCACACCACAGGTATCTAATAAATGTCTAATCAATAGACATTCAGAGGTCATGGGAAAGGAAGTGGTTCCATTGGATACTTGGTGTCAGAGAAAAGCCAAGTGACTGTTGCACATGTCCTGTGGATAGCCCATAAGTCAAAAACTACGCTAGTTTCAAAACAGGCTCTGCAGAAGGATGAGCTAGACAGACACTTCCCTCTGTTTGACTCAACCAACAGCCCAATCCACAGGAATATGTGCAGTAAACTCAGCACTACTCTAGGAAGGTCAGGGTCTAAACTCTGCTGTACTGGGGTAAATTACTTTTCTAGGAGGGAACAATACATTCAGAATAACAACTAACAGTTAAACTGGAATAAGAATGGGGAATCACAGTAAGGCGAAAGCAAAAGGGCTCTGGACCAGGAATTTGCGACCTACCAAAGCTGAAAGAGCTGCTGCCGGTTATTACCCGGGCAAATCACTAACATCACTGGAGCCTCAGCTTTTCTAATCCATTAAATGGTTGGTTAATCTAAATGAGGTGTCCTAGACCTGGAGTCTTGTCCTAGACTGCTGGAATCTGTGGCCTATTTTTCCTAGGGGAAGGGTCTATACCTTGCTGTCTCCCAAAGGGCCGAGAATAATGTGCAGTAAAGGACGCTGGCGGGAGGCGGGTAGAAGGGGGCCGAGACCCCACCCCACCCCGCCGCCTGCAGCAAGGTCCCGGACAGCTCGGGGAGCGTCCCCCGCCTGGGTGCCAACCTGATTCCCTTGGCCTTCAGGACCAGAAGCGTCCTCTCAGCAAACGGGCAGAACCTCATGCTGTAGACGCGGATCGAGCCCTCCGGGACCGGCCCCGGGGGCGCGCTTCCTGCCGGGGAGAAGCGAAGGCGATTACGGCCCAGAGAGGTGTCGAGACCCCCCGTATCCCACGGCCCCCGCGTCCCACTGCAGCTCCGACCCCTTCCCCGCCGGTGGGGCGCTCCCGGGAGGCTGGGCTCCCGGAGCAGCCTCGAACATGCCGCCGGGGGTCGCCGAGATCACCCCTCTTCGCGGCGGGCAGGCCTCACCTTTCCCCAGGCTCCTGGCAGACTCCCCGGACATCGTGGCGCAGCGCAGGCCGAGCTCCTCTGGGGTGCAGGCGATTCAGGAAGTAGGTCGCCCGTCCTTCCCGCCCTCCTTCCCTCCCGCGCTTCCTCCCTGGCTCAAAGGTGCCTGCCCCAGGCGGCCGCCAGCTCCACCCGGTGTGCCTTCCCGGCTTTATGGGATAGCCCTTAAAATAGCTTAAGGGGCTGTGTCAAAGCATCTCGCTGGCCAAGCGATGCACCCACAGGGAGATGCACAAAAGTTCTAAATGCTCAGAGTCATCCCTCCGCCCCCGAACGAAGGGGTCTCCACTCCGCCCTCCATGGGGCTCCACGTCTGACCCTGGCCCTGACCTCCCTCCTGTGGCACTGACCTCGAAGCACCACCCGCTCCGTCCCAAGGCTTCACGACTTCAGAGCCTGTGGCCCGAACTCATGGCTCACTCACCGGTCCAGAGCATTCTCTCCAAAGGCTCCTGTTAGCTTGTGAAGGGAAAATAAAAATCTCTGGACCCCAAACTTACTATGCCAAAGGGAAGAGTCAAGCTTGGAAACTGAGTCAGGCAATACTGCCTCCCATTTTGTTCCTAAATAGATAGCTACAAAGATCAAAGGCCACACACCTCCCCAACGGGCTTGTTTACAAGGAAATTCCTTGTGGGCCCCCAAGATCTTTACTCTAAAACAGATCAGTTGAATTTCATCCTGGCAATGTAAACTAACGGATTATCTTCCCAAGTACGGGACAAAGACAGGTCTAGGAGTCATCCTTCCTCTCGCTGGAGAAAAATGCATATTTGACTGCTTCCTCTACCCTCTATTTAATCTTGTAAAAATGCAGATTCACCAAGCACTAGCATAATTGACTATTCCTCTACGACCTCCTTTCACGAATGTAACATGTACATTCAGTGAATGCTGATCAAAGGCCCCAAAGAATGCAACTACTTGCCCCTTTTATCTACCTTCCCTTTTTTCTTTCTTTCCACTTTCCCCAACTGCCTGCTCTTTCCCCTTTAAATATTGAAGTCCTCAAGCCCTCTTTGGAAAGAGCACAGATCACAGATGCTCCTGTGATTTTGTGTTCCTTTTTCTCAGATGTGTCCTCAACCCTGGTAAAATAAACCTCTGAAAGGATTGAGACTCACCTTGGTCATTTCCTTTGATTTTCAAGCTCATCTATGCCTCGCTGCAGGGTTGCCCAGCCACCTGGACAGGCTTTTCCTTTTTCTGTCAGTACTAGCTTAACGTGACTACTGGGAGGGCCTCTGTCCCTACTGTCACCTGTAGGATACATCCTTTTCATTTTAACCCACAGGAGACAGCACAAACCTGGATATCATCAACCTCAAAACAATGGTGCTGCTTTCAAAACTCTCCCACTTACTAAACATTTGTGTTTGAAGCCCTGGTAATGTAACTGAGTACTCCCATTTTTCTAAGAGATAGAGGATGAGTTATGTTTTACATTATTTGTTTCTCCTATCTTTCTCTTTCCTCCTTTCTCCCTGTTCACCACTTCCTACTTAGCTCTTTAGAAATGTGATTATCATCTTTGACCTTCCCTTCACTGACACTCCCTACAGGGCAAGCTTATCTAACTGGGTGTTTACTTAAAAGCTCCAGAGCAGGACTCTCACCCACCAGGAGACTGCCTCCAGAGGTAACAGTCAATTTACATCCAAAAGTATCCCTGAGACAAGTCCACTTCACAAATGACTTCTGCCTATAATGGCACCACCCAGTTGATAAAGCACCACAGTGAGTCGTGCAAACTCCCACCCACTCGCTCCCTCCCCAGCGTGCAACTCATACCAACTCCCCCCTTTAAAAGCCCCTGCTTTCTGCCCCAGAAGCGAAGTGGTACTCTTAAGGCAGGAAGCCTGTTTTTATTCCCCTAAGCTAGCTTTGGAATGAAAAATCACTTTCTTTATACCAGACTTTGCTTTTCTTATTAATAATTGGACTCTGAAAGCGGCCAGCAACTGAACCTGCATTTCAGTTAAATAAGGGCACAGGCTCAGAATCAAGCAGGTGGGATTAATGAATTTAGTCTTGGGTCTGGGAATAAAGGTCTGGCCAGAGAGTCCTCTCAAACAGCTCTTTTAACTTAGGGGTCAGGAAAGAGGGGTTCCAGGGCCATGATACAGATGAGGAAAACGACTATTCAATGATTTCCCTGTTTGCCTAGATTCGAAAGCTGGTAACTCCTGTGCCATTTATTGGGGTGGGATGGGGGTAGATGTCTATTTTTATTTTGATTAGCCCTATTACGGGAGGAGTAGAGAATGAGGTGAAAATCACCAAGTCTTGGAGCAGCCTGCCTGTTTTAATCCTGGCTCCACCCCTGTATTCAGTTGCTAGGATTAGGGTAACAAAGTACTGCAGAGTGGCTTAAACAACAGAAGTGTGTTGCCTCAGTTCTAGAGGCTACAAGTCCAAGATGAAGATGTTGGCAGGACTGCTGCCTTCTGAGGAGGGAGTCTTTAGGGAGTCTGTTCCATGCCTCTCTCCCAGCTTCTGGTGGTTTGAGGGAAACTTTGATGTCCCTTGGAGTGCAGAAGCACCACCCACCCCATCTGTGGCTTCATCTTTATTCACACTCCATTATGACCTCATTTTAATTTAGTTACATCTGTAACAACCCTATTTCCAAATAAGGTCACATACTGGGGTACTGGGGATTAGGACATCAATGTATGAAACTGGGAGGAGCACAATTCAACCTGTAACAACCACTTATTAACTGTGAACATGGGCAAGTCACTAACCTCAGTGTGTTTCAGTTCCCTCACCTGTAAAATAAGGTGGAAAACATGTTATGCCTCCTGTATAGATGTTACGGGAAAGGGGTCCTGATCCAGACCCAAGAGAGGGTTCTTGGATCTCGCGTAAGAAAGAATTCAGAGCGAGTCCACCGTGCAAAACAAAAACGTTTATTAAGAAAATAAAGTGGTGAAAAACAGCTACTACTACGGAGTAGGGTGTTCCCCAAAGTAAGAGGACGAAGGCGCCCACCCCAGGTACAATGCCTATCATGGGGAGATGTGCTCTGCTACAAGGGTTTGTGATAAAGGATTAATTTTCATAATTACTATGCTTTGCAAGAATCAATATTATTTAAAGCAAAATTAGGAATGCTCTTGTTCTCAAGATATCAGGATATCTAGACATTCCCAAGTCTGGATCTGTTTAGTAAACATTATCAATCTGTTCCCTTAACCATAAACATCTAGAGGCTAGGAATACCTTTCTGGGAATGCGGCTCAGCAAGTCCCAGCTTCATCTTCCTAGCCCTCACTCAAGATGGAGTCACTCTGGTTCAAACGTCTCTGACATAGTTTGTGGCAGGATTAAATTAGTTACTATACAGAAAGCACTTAGAGCAGCACTTGGCATAGAATATGTTAAATAAATGTGATCACTACATATTTTTATTTAATTTAGTAAATAGGCAAGAAATGGATATAAAGTTTTAAAAATTGACCATGTTTTTGCTAAAATGTGGGCACTGCTTAACTCTTTTTAAGGAAATTGACTTTTTAGCACATTAATGACTTCATGCAAATAACCTTGTAAATTTAAACTTGGCAAGGCAAAACCTCTGAATGGCCAAACAAAAAAATTTCACATCAAGGTATTACTTTAAAAGTTTTACTTGGAATGACCTGTCCCGTAATTTAGTATGAGTAATATAATGTTTTGTTGTAATGATTTGAAAGATCCACCTCATCAATAAATAAAGTAAAAGGTTAATTCCTCAAAGAAAGAAATTGAAAATATACTCTCCCAGTGAACTACTGTACTGTGTTACTGTTGTGCATTACAATAGATCCTCTCCAAGTCCTTTGTGGTTGTGTAAACATCTGAATATACACTTGAGGAAAGAAAAGAACTTTCATCTGAGGAATGTGAGCCATTTCAAATTATTAGGCCCAAAGAGACATTAAAATGAGACAGCAATCATGCCCCACTACCGGCTTTGAGCTGTGTATTCACCTCTTGCAACTGCTTGTTATAGCCACAAGTAGCTATAAATTAACCTAATAATGCTGCAGCAAACACTATAGCCCACAGCCTATAGCTTAACAATGTGTAGCCAGCTACTAATCACTGTTGTTTCTGTAAAGCAATGAGAATTCCTGACAGACAACTTTGTGTCAGCCCACTCTCTGAAGCCCCTTTTTTTTCCTTTAGAAATCCACTTGTAACTGCTGCTAATGAGAGTGTCTATTCAGAGCAACTTCAACCTATACTCCTGGGTTGCAACCCTCAACCTTGGCTCAAATTACCTCTCTGCATTAATTTTGCTTCACCTTCTTCATTTTACGTTGACACACTGCTCATAGCCACAGTTAAAAGGAAACAATACGAGAATTTTTACAACTACAGTTCTTAATAATCAACCTAAGAGACTAATCTGAGAGGATTCTGCTAGCTAAAGATCAAGAGTTCATGCCACTGCATTCTAGCTTGGGCAACAGAGTGAGTGAGACGCTGTCTCCAAAAAAAAAAAAAAAGAAGCTTGAATAGAAAAAAGATTGAGGGGATATTAAAAGCCCATTGAGAGAAGAATGGATAAATAAATTGTGTCATATTCATATAATGGACATCTACCCAACAATGAAAACAAATAGTCTACAGCTATAGTTATCAACTTAAATCCCTCTCAAAAACATGATATTGAGCCAGAAAAGCAAGTCATGATAATATATATGGTATGACTCTACATGTGTTAACTTTAAAAATATGCAAAGTGAAACAGCACACTAGTTATGGCTCATGCATACATGGTAGAATTGAAAAGCAGGGAACAATAATCACAGAATTCAGGATGGTAGTTACATGCAGGGGAAAGGAAGGGAGTAGAAAAGGGTGGGTGCACAATGTAGGGGAGTGCTTCCGGGGTATTGGTTCTCTTCTGTTTCTTCAGCTGGAAGGTGGCTTTAGAGAATGGCATTGAGGTGGGAAAGGAGCAGGTGGGAAGAAATGAGGTGGTGACTGTTGTCATTTGAAAAGCTTTCTATACACTTTGAATTTTTACTATTAATATATGCTATATTGGGAAAAATTAAGATTTAAGAAACATTTTTTAAAGAACAGGGGGAAAAAACCCTACTGTTAAAAGGGATAAAGTAGATTCATATATACTGATGCAGAAACATGCCAGAGATATACTGTTAAATCAAAATGTTGTAAAGCAGCATACAGGAGATAATCTCACCTGTTGAATGTCCACATCCTGCCAAGTATCTCCTAAATGTTCTACCCCAAAAGTCTTTAATCCTCACAACAATCCTAAGATGTAAGTACTGTTAATATTACCATCTCAGGGATAGGGAAACTAGGGGGCAGAGGTTAAATGATTTTCTCCAAATCAATACACTTTTGTATGGTGGACATGGGTTGTCAACTCTGGTCTTGTGTCTGGAATTTATTCTTTCTGATGGGTTCTTGGTCTCGCTGACTTCAAGAATGAAGCTGCGGACCCTCGCGGTCAGTGAGTATTACAGTTTTTAAATGTGGGGAAAAGAGAGGTCAGCCTGTTACTGTGTCTATATAGAAAGAAGTAGATTTAAGAGACTCCATTTGGTTCTGTATTTGAGATGCTGCTAATCTGTGACCCTACCCCCAACCTTGTCCTTGCAAAAGATATGTGCTGTGGTGACTTAAGGCTTAATGGATTTTGGGCTGTACAGAATGTGCTTTGTTAAACAAGTGCCTAAAGGCTGCTTGTGGTTAAAGGTCATCACCATTCTCTTAAATCTCAAGTAAGAGAAAAACATTTGTCTCCTGCCCGTCCCTGGGCAATGGAACATCTCCATGTAAAACCCATTGTGTGCTTTGTTTACTGAGCAAAGAGAAAACCGCCTTTAGGAATAAGGTGGGATTTGCTGGAGCAATGCTGCTAAAAGGTTTATGGAGATATTTGCATATGCATCTCAAGGCACAGCATTTTCCTTGAACTTATTCAGGTCACAAAGATCTTTATCTATATGTCTTACTGCTGATTTACTCCCTTATCTTTTAGATGGTAAAGATAATTATCAATAAATACTAAGGGAACTCAGAGACCAGGGCCGGCGTGGGTCCTCTGTAAGCTGTGCGCCGGTCCCCTGGGTCCCGCTTTTCTTTCTCTATACTTTGTCTCTGTGTCTTATTTCTTTTCTCAAGTCTCTCGTTCCACCTAACGAGAAGCACCCACAGGTATGGAGGGGCAGGCCACCCCTTCACTTAAAGATGGTGTGTCCAGAGTTTGTTCTTTCAGATGCTCAGATGTGTCCAGAATTTCTTCCTTCCAGTGAGTTCGTGGTCTCACTGACTTCAGGAGTGAAGCCACAGACCTTCGCAGTGAGTGTTACAGCTCTTAAAACTGGTGCATCCAGAGTTGTTTGTTCCTCCCGGTGGGTTTGTGGTCTCGGTGACTTCAGGAATGAAGCCGCAGACCCCCACAGTGAGTGTTTCAGCTCATAAAGATAGTGCAGACCCAAAGAGTGCACAGGAGCATGATTTATTGTGAAGAGTCAAAGAACAAAGATTCCAGAGAGTGGAAGGGTACCGGAGGAGGTTGCCTCTGCTGGCTGGGGTGGCCAGCTTTTACTCCCTTATTTGGCCCCACCCACGACCTGCTGATTGGTCCATTTTACAGAGCTGATTGGTCCATTTTACAGAGTGCTGATTGGTCCATTTTTACAGAGTGCTGATTGGTCCCTTTACAAACTTTTAGCTAGACACAGAGCACTGATGGGTGCGTTTTTACAGAGTGCTGATTGGTGTGTTTACAAACCTTTAGCTAGACACAGAGCACTGATTGGTGTGTTTACAATCATTTAGCTAGACAGAAAAGTTCTCCAAGTCCCCACCTGACCCAGAAGCCCAGCCAGCTTCACCTCTCAATCCCCCCTCTAAACAAGACACCCCAACTGCTGTTGGGAACTGGGCAATGACTGCTCTAGCTACTTCCTGCTGGATAGGGTCGAAGAAGGGCCCTGCAGTTGTAGTGACCTACAGAGGGGAACTCTTTAAGCTAGTGAAAGGGCCAGCAGGTCAGTCCAGGGGTCCTTGGTAGAAGTTGTTAGTTGAGCTCTTTTGGGGTTCCATTTGTGAAACCATCTGTAGCTTCATGGCCTCAATTCTAGAGGAAACAAATTTGACAAGGAGGTTAAAAATACAGGGCCCAAAGGTGAGTAATTGCAAGATGGCTGTCACAGGACCGAGAAATGGTAGAAGCCATGTCGCCCAACTCCAGAGGTTGGTAGAAGAGTTTGAAAGCCATTGTCTGATTTCAGAAGTGTTTTCCTGTAAATGCCGGGCAGCATCTCGTATTATCTCTGACTGGTTAGTGTAAAAACAACACTCTTCCCCTAAGAAGGTGCAGAGTCCTCCTTTCTCAGCAGTGAGGAGATCTAGGCCTCGGCGGTTTTGGAGAGTCACTGCCACCAAAGAGCCTATTTGGGATTGTAGAGTAAGGATAGATTTCGTTATTTCTTGCAAACTGTCTGAGAAATCCTTTGAGAGTGTGTGGTAGTAGGATAATGAAGTAGATAAACTGGCTATTCCAGTTCCTGTAGCAGTAGCCATTCCTAACCCTATAAGTAGAGGTATTAGTTGTATGGCTCTGCGCTGATGGACTCGAGTTTTGAGGGGTACTGGTAAGGTGTGATTTCCTGGGGTAATGGTAATGTTGGGACTTAGAAAGACTAAGGTGTAGGTGCCTCTCCAGTTACTGGGGAGGCAGATATAGGTTGACGTTCCACATAAGAAGAAGATATCTTGGCTGGGTAGACAGAACTGGTTGTGTATGTTTAGAAAGGTGTGTGAGTTTGTTATTTTCATTTTCCCATACTCCTAGAGTACTTGCCAAGGTAGCGCCAGTGAGTGGCTGGAAAGGGGTGTTGGGAACAAACTGAGTGACTCCCTGTGTTCTATTTTCCCACTGGAGAAAAAACCGTTTTGCATCTACTAGGAACCATTCGAGAGAGTGATTGAAAGAAGGGATGAGAAGGCATTCACTAGTAGTGGGGGCACTGCTGCAGGGGGTCCAGAGGTGAATGGTCATGCAGGGAATATATTTGCCATTACAAAAGCTGGACAGTTTGTTAAGCGGGGAGGAGGTGATGATTTTTGGAGGCCCTGAGAAGCGGACAAGGCATCTGAATGGAGTTGTTTGAGTGACTCAGAAGTTACGATGATCAGTTGGGGCTTGAAGTTGTAGGGTGTAATTACACTGATGGGCTAGTAGGTGTCCCAAGGGCAGGCCTGATAACAGGTTGCATTGGATGCATAAAGGGGTTTGGCAAGTTAAGATGGTATTTGTAGTTACAGGGCCATGTATGGGCTTTTCATGGCTTGTGTAATAGGTGAGGTTGGAAATGTAAGAACATAAAAATTGGATTGCACGTCCTGTTAGGATATTCTTGGTCCTATCAGAGATGGGAAAGTTGGCTAATGATTGCATATTTAGTAATCGGAAAGGGTCTTTTCCTTCATAATGAGGGTGGTAGGTTAAGTTGGTAAAGACCCAGTTTCTTTGTGGGAATGGGAGTGGCAACGTAAGCAGAAGTTGATAGAGAGATACAAAGCCAACAGTAATTTGCCAGGGAAGGATTGGACTGGTTTAACAGAGAGTGGGTTAAGTTGAGAGTCTTGTAGAGGTAATTAGGAGCTAGTGGAAGGGGAGGGGCGATTGTATGAGGTATCCAAGGAAGCAGGAAGGATAGATAGGCAAAGAGTAAATAGGAAGGTAAAGAGGGTGCTCTGGAAGACAAGATCATTTTATCCAGTCTGAGTTAAAGGTAGGAGTAAATTGCTGTCAGGAGGAAGGAAGATAGAAAGAAGGTTGATGTGATTAGGATTTTCATCCCAACAGGAGCTATAGCATATAGTCCTATCACAAAGAGTATGGTTAGTATCCTGCTTAATAATACAATGAAATAGTAAAATGATTCCATTGAAGGGGCAAAGAGAGGTGTTAAAGATAAAGATTATGTAGGTTTTCACTTATCTTTTTTAAGGAGAAAGGGATTTTTCCTCAGGATCAGCAGTAGGAGCCTTTTTAGTCTGGGATGTTTCCTTCCAAAATAGGAGATGCAACTCTTCCAACGGTTCGCAGGTGTATCGAGGCTGGTCTGGCTGATCTTGGGACTCCTGGGCTGACAGTCCCGCAGGTTCCTCAGGGGGCGTCCAAAATCTAACTCAGGTGTGGTGAATCCAAGATTCCACTCCTGCCATCTTAACTGTAGTGGAGGTAGAGAGGATTACCGAGTATGGTCCTTCCCACAAAGACTCCATAGATAGGGAGGTAGAGGGGAGAGATTTGACCAGCACTAGATCTCCTGGTTGAAACAACTCTGTTCCCTTTTCTCTGTGACATCCTTTAAGTAGGTGTTTAAGGTTTCGTTGATATTTTACCAAAGAAGTTATATCTTTGACCAACTTGGCCATTTCCTGATCAAGTAGGCGGTCATTTGTGAGAAAAGGTCATCCATACAGCATTTCATATGGATTGAGCCCCATTTTGTGAGGAGAATTTCGGATTCTCAACCAGGCCATGGGCAAAAGAGTAGGCCATGGGAGATGAGTTTCTTGTGTTAGTTTCCTTAAGTGCCTCTTGAGTGTTTCATTTGCTTTCTCGACCTTCCCTGAGGATTGTGGCCTCTGGTGCAATGAAGGTGATATTGCATCCCTAACGCCCTGAAAATTCCCTGAGTTACCGTGGCTTTGAAAGCCAGACCATTGTCACTCTGTAAGCTTTGGGGAAGCCCAAATCTAGGAATTATTTCATGAATTAGGAGTTTAATCACTTCCTGAAACTTTTCTGTCTTGCAGGGGAAAGCTTCTATCCAATTTGTAAAGGTATCAACACAGACGAACAAGTATTGAAATCCCTTTGATTTAGGCATATGGGTGAAGTCTAACTTCCAGTCCTCTCCAGGATAGTGACCTATTCTTTGTTCCCCCAAAGGAGCCTTACGATGGGACAAGGGATTAATCCTTGGGCACACCTCACAGGCTTTGACTACCTGTTGGATGGTCTGTAGGAGATTTGGCCCTGTAAATAGGGATTTGGCCGTTTGATGAGTGTTTTCAATATCCATATGAAAAGTTTGGTGGAGGGTATAAATACCTTTCCTTCTTCTGTCATTAACCACCCTGAGGGGAGAAAACTATGCCCCAGTGAAAGTCCCCATTCTGTTTCAGTAGGGAAATATTGGGGCTTAATCTCTTGGAGGGGGTTGTTCCATACCAAGGGTCCTTCCTTAGGTATTTCTAATGGGAGGTTCCACCTGGCAGCAATTTTGGCCTCAGCATCTGCCCGATGGTTTTATTCTGCCTTTTCTCCTTCACCTTTCTGATGGCTTTGGCAATGTAAGACTGCCACCTCCCTGGGTTTTTGCACTGTGTGCAATAACCCTATAATTTCCTTGTGGTATTTAATGGGGGTTCATTCCCCCAGAGGTTATGAACTCCCTTTCTTTCCATATTATAGCATGGACATGTAGGATTAGATAAGCATACTTGCTATCTGTATACGAATTCATTCTTTTTCCTTTTCCCAGTTCTAAGGCTTGGGTAAGTGCCACTAGTTCTGCTAACTTGTCACTGGTCCCCGGGAGAAGAGGCTTACTTTCAAGTACGGTTACATCAGTAACTATGGCATAACTTGCCCTTCATATCCCATTCTCCACAAATGAACTTCCATCAGTATATAGATTAAGGTCAAGATTAGCGAGGGGGACTTCTAAGAGATCATCTCAGGCAGTGTAAGTCTGGACTATAATTTGTTGGCAGTCCTGCTCGATTGGTTCCCCATCCTCCGGAAGAAAAGTGGCAGAGTTGAGGGCTGCACATGTACGTATTTGAAGTCCTGGTCCCTCAAGGAGTAGCACTGGGTATCTAAGAAGGCGGTTTTCTGATAGCCTACTTAGGATGTAGCCTACTAGGATGCAATAAACTTCCTTTGGCACCTAGTGTGCCATTTACATCATGAGTAGTCCTGGCAGTGAGATCCTTTCCTTGTATTATTTTGATAGCCTCTGACACTAAGATGGCCACCACCACAACTACCCATAAACAGTGAGGCCAGCCTTTTGCTACTACATCAGTTTCCTTACTTAGGTATGCCACTGGTTGTGAGGATGTCCCACGAGTCTGAGTAAGGACTCCAAGAGCTATCCCTGCTCTCTCTGTGACATATAAAGAGAAGTTTTGTCCTGTGGGAAGGCTTAAAGCTGGAGCTTGTACTAGGGCCTGCTTTAAGGTTTTGAAGGCTGTTTCTGACTCTGGTTCCCATTCTGCTAGATGAGTATTTGCCCTCTGGGTCTCCTTGATTAGAGTATAGAGTGGACAAGCCATCTCGCTGTATCTGGAGATCCATAGTCAGCAAAAGTCAGTGATTCCAAGGAATCACCGTGCTGTTTTAATGTCTTAGGGTGAGGATAAACCAGTATAGGCTGTATTCATTACTTGCTGAGGGCCCTGGTCTCTCTGGCCAATACTAGGCCTAGATATTTGACCTGCTGTAGGCAAAGTGGGGCCTTTGACCTAGATGCCTTGTACCCTTGATTAGCCAGAAAGTTTAAGACATCTAGAGTAGGCCGGGCACGGTGGCTCATGCCTGTAATCCCAGCACTTTGGGAGGCCAAGGCAGGCAGATTACGAGGTCAGGAGATCGAGACCATCCTAGCTAACACGGTGAAACACTGACTCTACTAAAAATACAAAAAATTAGCTGGGCATGGTGATGGGTGCCTGTAGTCCCAGCTACTCAGGAGGCTGAGGCAGGAGAATGGCATGAACCCAGGAGGCAGAGCTTGCAGTAAGCCGAGATTGCGCCACTGCACTCCAGCCTGGGTGACAGAGCAAGACTCTGTCTCAAAAAAAAAAAAAAAAAAAAAAAAGGTCTAGAATAGCCTGCTGGCATGAGGCTTCTGAATTAGTAGCCAAAAGTAAGTCATCCACATACTGAAGGACCAGAGTGTCTGGACTTGAGAAGTGGCCTAGATCTTGGGCCAGTGCCTGACCAAACAGATGAGGGCTATCCCTAAACCCTTGGGGCAAGACAGTCCATGTAATACGTTCCAACTCAGAACTGCTCTAGAGCACAAATGTGTGTTATAAATGCTAATTAACAATTTAAGGGAAATTTATAGTCTTCCTTCTTAGAATTAGCTCACAGTAGTATTTTACGAACTCAGAAAACATATTTTAAAAACTAACATAGTCTTGTTACCACGTATCCTGCCTAGACAGGGCATATTGTTGCAGTGTGCGTGTAAACCACTTTTCTTCCCAGACTCAATAGCTAAGGGGAAAAGACTTGCAACTATGTAACAAGACCACATATCTGTATTGTACATTTTATATGAAAGTCCTTTTTATGTTCATGATTTTGTCTGATCTTCACAACAATCCTGTGATGTTAGACAGGGAAATATCAGATTCACTTTACAGATGAAGTTAAGATTCAGAGAGGTTAAGTGGCTTTTCCAGTTATCACATACCTAGTAAGAGGCAGAGATAAAATAAGAACCAGGAACTTTAAGGTCAAGGGCTTTTTTCTCCATGCCACATAGCCTCTGAGAGTTTAATCTGAACTCAAATATTTTCACCGCTTCATCCTCACTTTCTTATGTTGACTCAAATTTTTGTCATAGAATGCAACAAAACGCCTACTTCTAAACTTATTGTAATGACCTAGTGGGTTCATCTTGCCTGCTGCACAGATAAAGCCATTCACTGAGACAGTGGTATTGCAGTAGAGAAGGAGTTTAATTATCACAGGGCCAGGTAAGTGGTAGGACAGGAGCTAATTCTCAAATCTGCCTCTACAAGAGCTCAGAAGCTAGGGCTTTTAAGGATAATTTGGTGGGTAGCGGGCTAAGAGAATGGGTGCTGCTGATTGGTTGGGGATGGAATCATAGGAGTGTCCAAACTGTCTTCAAGTGCTGAATCAATTCTGGGTGGGGATCACCGGTTGAGTCGGTTCCTTGATACGAATCATGGGTCTGGGTGGAGTTAGTCAGTTACCAGAATGCAGAAGTCTGAAAAGTATTTCAAAAACCAGTCTTAGGTTTTGACAATAGTGATGTCATCTGTAGCAGCAATGACAAATCTTATGACCTCTGACTTCGTGACTCCTGAACAGTAAGAAATTACAGAAAAGCAAGCTAGGAAATAGTAACTGCTAGTTACTGCCTAACTATGCCTACATTTTAGTAATCAGGGATTATAGAAAACAATGGTTGGTTATCATTGGTTACCAACGCCTACATTTTAGCAGAATTCAGGCCCCTCCCACAATCCTAATCTTGTGACTTTTCGTTAGTCTTACAAAGGTGGTTTCAGTCCCCAAACAAGGAGGGGGTCAGTTTTAGGGAGAGACTATTACCGTCGTTGCTTCAAAGTTAAACTATAAACTGAATTCTTCCCATGGTTAGCTTGACCTATACCCAGGAATGAGCGAGGACAGCTGGCCTGTGAGGCTAGAAGCAAGATGGAGTCAGCCGTACTGGATTTCTTTCACTGTCATAATCTTTGCAAAGGCAGTTTTATTGTTATGCCGGGTTTTCACCAGTGAAAAAGGTCACAGAACATGTATTTTTTTGGAAAGGGTTGTTTCTTTGTCTCTAGTCTAAGGGAACACAAACAATATGAAAAACCCTGAAGGCCAAGGAAATTGAAGGGAAGTCCAATGAGATGATATAAAATAGAATATATTGATACATTAGTGGTTTTAAGTTTATACTTTGGGAGGAGGTTTACTTTTGTGAGAAATTAGAAAAGATGAGCTTTGAAGCTTTTGAAGAGGATCTTAAGTCTTCATGATGTTATTCAATGTGGAATGTGGAATGATGGTCTTCAGACACTTCTTCAGACCATGTCATCACACACTTGGTACTTGGTGCTTTCCTAACATGCCATTTTAGGTGATATTTAGGCAACAGTGCTCATTGATTTGTGTTTGTGTTTATTAATCATCCTTGGAGTTCTTTAAATGGAGTCCATGTTCGAATCCACAGATGTCAGTGTTCTGCAAAACTGGTAATAACCTGGCACCTAAGACTGCAACACCTATCAGAAGTCCCATGTCCATCACAAACCAAGTACTTCCAGGGAGTAGATTCCTTACTTTTTATTACTCTGCAGTGGAATTTTGTCATTCTTATAAATTCTACTGTTTTCCCCTTTCGTCATCTCCTCCAAAGTCTTCCTCCTCCTCCTATGTTATTGTATCTTTCACTAAGTACTAGTTTCTCAAACGTGTACCATAGTGTTACAGGTAGTTAGGCATGAGCAGGGAAGGAGAGAGCTCTCCCCCGCCCACTAGGAATGTCAGGTGATGGTTCAGCAATTATCACATTGCCTCTCTAAAAGTGATAAATTGGCATCTGGAGCCAGGGAGAGGCCATTTTCTGATGGTCCACAATTATTGCACTAAAGTGTTAATTGAATGCAGGCACCAGAGAGAAGGAACTTTCTGGGCATATACATTAACAGAGAAAATGGGCCGGGTGAAGTGGTTCACGCCTGTAATCCCAGCACTTTGGGAGGCCAAGGAGGGCAGATCACCTGAGGTCGGGAGTTCGAGACCAGCCTGACCAACATGGAGAAACCCCATCTCTACTAAAAATACAAAATTAGCCAGGCATGGTGGCGCATGTCTGTAATCCCAGCTACTTGAGAGGCTAAGGCAGGAGAAGAATCTCTTGAACCTGGGAGGTGGAGGTTGCAGTGGGCCAAGATTGTGCCATTGCAGTCCAGCCTGGGCAACAAGAGCGAAGCTCTGTCTCAAAAAAAAAAAGAAGAAGAAGAGACAAAGTGGTAGAGTATGACCTTCTAGGGGCACTCCCCCAGAAAAGGGCAGAGAGCCTCAGATGGTCATGTGTACAACTTCCTAAACACACTGCATGTGCTCAGTTCCCAAAGGTAAAGAAGAGGCATTGTGCATGTGGGCAGCCCACCCTAAGGGAAGAATTATGGGAAAGGGGCTAGCCTATAAAGTCCTAGGATCAAGGTTAAACATTGTGCTTATTCTTCAAGTTGCTTGCTTGGGTCTCTTCCAAGTGTACTTTCCTATCTTTCCTGTTCTAAAGCCTTTTAAAATAAACTTCCACTTCTGCTCTGAAACTTGCCTCGGTCTCTTTTTCTGCTTTATTTCCCTCAATCAAATTATTTCTTCTGAGGAGGCAAGAGTTGAGTTGCAGACCCATTCTGCTTTGCCCCCTGTAACTCAAATACCTTCCACCAGTAAAAATAGTGCCACCCATAGACTCCACAAGGTGTGCCCCTGCCATCGGCCCCACCCTTTAGAGGGCCCACACCGCTGTCATGTGAGGTCCACCTCTCAACACTCCCCCAGCATGACTGTGACTCTCAAGTTCTGCCACGTGACTTCACGCTTGCCCCATGTCCTTGAAACAAAAGGCTACTGTGTTTGGACACTGTGAGGTTTGTGTGTGTGCCTCTTTCAACATCAGAGATGGAAACTACTTAAGGAGTGTGGGGAGGATCTGACTGGTGGGAATGCTTGGATAAGATAAAAGATATTGGCTGGGTGCTGTGGCTCACGCCTCTAATCCCAGCACTTTGAGAGGCCAAGGTGGACAGATCACCTGAGGTCAGGAGTCACAGACCAGCCTGGCCAACTGGCGAAATCCCATCTCTACTAAAAGTACAAAAAATTAGCCAGGCGTGGTGGCACGTGCCTATCATCCCAGCTACTCAGGAGGCTGAGGCAGAATTGGGTGAACCTGGGAGACAGAGGTTGCAGTGAGTTAAAATCGTGCCACTGCAATCCAGCCTGGGCGACAGAGGGAGACTCCATCTCAGAAAAATATATTAAGGAATTTGTCCTTTTTTCAGAGAGCATGAATGTATTCATTCATTCAGTATTGCTTTGTGAATAATTAAGTATTGTTTCCCAATACAATCAAGTGACTATTTTCTTGCTTCTCTTTGATTCCAACTCCGTTTGGTTCCAGGGGTTGTCATGGGTTAGTGTGGTATTGGCAATAGCTGTACATGGATGCTGAAGAATGTTTTGCAATATAGAAAAAAAGTATTAGTCCTACATTTCTATATGTATGTAGGTCTAGATATAACATGTGTGAAGCCTGATACCAATTCTTTGACAGCTAGATGAATAATATTAGAATTGCAAATTTTTATATAAAAATATTTAGTAAAATTTCATTAAAATTAAAAATATTTGCTTTAAACAATTTTGATTTGAATTTTTACTTTTCAATCTTATAATTTGTGTTTGACTTTAAATTTTTAAGAACTAATTTGAAAATAATTGAACAAATGATTTAGGAGTCTCCATTTATATTCTTGCCTTAGAATTCCAGGTGGGCATGTTGTGACAATCCCCTCTGTCTTGCAAAATAACCTTCTCATTCTTCTTTAAAACATTATTTAAAACCACATGTTCAGTGTGTTATTTTCTTGAATGTTGACCTACAAACCCTTTCTGTATTTAATCTAGTGTAGTTATTTCAGCATCAAGAGTAAAGGAAGCATCTTGGGACACAAAATTTAGTCATAAAGCTATACTCCACAGATACCTCCAAAATATTTGAAGCTTGAAAATGAAGTCTGAATTTGTAGATTAAATGCACTAAATAATAACATTCAGCCATTTTCACTAACTGGCCCAGGATCTCCATAACAATGTAGCCTCTTCCCATATTATTTATTCTAAAACTTTTGGAAATTATGAAGGATTTCCTATTTTTCCTCTCTTTTCCCAGAAAAATGCAAAGTTTAAACTAAATGTCCAATTTACTTTGAAATTTACAAGTCTGCTGGAAAGAAGAGTTCTTTTAAGACAATTAACTACCTGAATTCAAGTTCATTTGAAACTTGTGAGATGTTGGGCAAAAAATTTTAACTTTCTGAGACTCGATTTTCCTGTCTCTACAACAGGGATTAAATAATACATGTATTATAAGGATGTACAATGCCAGGCACAGAGAAGTGGCTTAATATAAGTTAGCTATTATTATACAAACATGCATGGATGTGGCAGCAGAGCAGAGAAAAAACCTGTGCAGAAGACATAGACTTTAGGCCAGACGCAGTGGCTCACACTTGTAATCCCAGCACTCCGGGTGGCCAGCGTGGGAATATCACTTGAGGCCAGGAGTTCAAGACCAGTCTGGGCAACATAACAAGACTCCATCTCTACAAAAAAAAAAAAAAGAAAAGAAAAGAAATGCATAGACTTCAGGGGCAGGTGAACCCATGATTGAATCCAGCTCTACCACTAACTAAATGTGTAATTTTGAGTCTCACTTATCTCTCTGAGCTGCAGGTTCTTATGTAGCGTAGTTGGTGGGAGGACTCAGACTCTATGGAGCTCCAAACACATAATAGCAGCTTAGTAAATTGTGGCCATCACTGCTATAAAAGGGGTCAATTGCCATAGAATAACTAGATACTCTCTATCATAGCAGATTATTCTTTTATTTTAAAAACATTCATTATTTACATTTCTTTTTACACAGAGAAACAATGCCAACTTCTTTTTTGGACTTTTCTCATAAACAAGGTGCATTTCACAAAAAGCAAACAATTAGCTGATAAACAGGAAACCACTTACTCATCGACTTAATAAAATAAGTTTTAGTATGCTGTATGATCTTTTCACGTTTAAATGGTCATAGAAAATTAATGGGTGAAAAACTTAGTGAAAGTTCATCTTGCAGATTATCTTGGAATTTGGCTGGAACCCTACAGAAGCCAGGACTGAAATGATCCCTTAGCGGGAAATAAGGATTTTTTTTGTTCTGTGACTGGCTGTGGCCCGGTTTGGTTTTAGGGCTTGCTCAATGAACTTGAATTAACCACTGCTCTTTTAGCCTTTAAGACAAGCTGAGTTCTAGAAAGGTATAAAATCTCTAAGCCGGGCGCGGTGGCTCAAGCCTGTAATCCCAGCACTTTGGGAGGCCGAGACGGGCGGATCACAAGGTCAGGAGATGGAGACCATCCTGGCTAACACGGTGAAACCCCGTCTCTACTAAAAATACAAAAAACTAGCCGGGCGAGGTGGCGGGCGCCTGTAGTCCCAGCTACTCCGGAGGCTGAGGCAGGAGAATGGCGTAAACCAGGGAGGCGGAGCTTGCAGTGAGCTGAGATCCCGCCACTGCACTCCAGCCCGGGCAACAGAGCAAGACTCCATCTCAAAAAAATAAATAAATAAAATAAAAATAAAAATAAAATCTCACACTGAGGATTAGGCATATTCTGTCCAGGACTAGGCTGTTGGTGGCGAGGTGGAGATTTGCCAGGGAAGATTGAATATTGGGAGGGGCAGGGCCAGTTTAGGGGAGATGGGCCCTTCCTAAAAATGGTGGAACACACTGGTTATTAGAAAAACTTGTGTGTCTTAGATTTGGTTTCTAATACCCACAAATCTTTCAATGTGAGAACTGGAACCGATTTCCCTAACTTATCCTTCCCAGTCTATTCTCTGCGATGATCCGCATTTCCCCTTCCAGACTAAGAAAGAAAGGCCACTCATCCCTCTGTAACCTGGCACGGTGTAGGGGTCAGGTAATCTCCTGCATATCAGAACATTCTGGTATCCCCAGAAACCCAGCTAGAGACTTCCCTTTCCATCTAAACCATAACATCAAGATTTCAAGAGTAAGATACACACGAGACTGCCTTTTCAAGTTCATTCCATTCAGTTCCTCTTTTGCTGTAACACAGAGTAAGTTCAGCTTCCCAGGGTCACCGCTGATTCCAGGCCAGCATCTCTTTCCTGAAGTCTATATTCCCTGCCTACCTTTCATCCTCTGACAGTCACTTACTTTGGGATCAAGGCAAGACTGGCCTCTTCTGCTCTAGGGTTGGCTTTAAAATTAAGGGAGGTCTCTAGCTGGGTTTCTGGGGATACCTGTAGATGATATTCAGGAGATTCCCTGACCCCCACACCGGGCCAGGTTGCAGAAGGATAGTGGCCTTTCTTTCTTAGTTGTGGTTAAAGGTATGAGGGTGGGGTGGGGAGGGCTTGGTCAAAACACAAATAAGCAAAGTCATCAGGGGTGGCAAGAGAAAGTTTGACTTTTCCTCCTTGCCACTTCTCCCTGGGACCTGCAACATGAGATTTTGTCAGTCAGTTTTATGAGTTTTTAAGAACTAAGCATGGTGTGTGTCTGGCACTCACATTTCTGCATAGAGACACATGTCTCCATTTCCTCCTCACCCTGTCTTGGTGAAGGACACCACCATCTCTGTGGTAATTAGAAATCTAGGAACATCCTTCACTCTCCTTTCTCCCTTGCCTCTTTTTATCAATCCATCACCAAATCCTATAGATTTTTACCTTTTAAAATAACTTTTTAATACACTGACTTACCAGTGGTTTTCAGCTGGGGGTGATTGTGCCATTCAGGGAACATTTGAGAATGTGCACAGGCATTTTTGGTTGTCACAACTGCAGAGGTGCTACATTGCCAAACACCCTACAATGCATAGGACTCTACCCACAATCACCAAATCCAGCCCAGAATACCGACAGTGCTGAATTTGAGAAATCCTGTGTTGGCTCCACTTGTTAGGAGAATAGAATAGACTCCTGACTGATTTGCCTATTTCAATTCTCCCTGTTTTCCCAACCCAGCCAAATTGATAATCCTGCAGCCAAATGGTCTTTTAAAAGCATAGACCTGATCCCGTCACTCCCCTGCTGAAAACCACTTAATGTCTTACAGGGGAGAAAAAGATGTGATACCTTTCCTCATCTATCATAAGGGTTATAGCTGACATTCCTATAACAAAAGACAGATTAACAAGAGAAAAGCATGAAAAAATTGTTAACTCAAAGTTTTAGACAACACAGGAGTCTTCGGAAATAAAGACTCAAAGACCCAGGGAAAAGTATTTTTATGCTTGGGCTCCATGAAGAACGGACAGCTGTGTAGAAATGTGATTGGACAAAAAGGGTATGATATAATGGTAACAGACTGAAAGGGGAACCCAGCAAGGCCTATCTGTTTACATTCTTCTTGACCTCTCTGAGTAGGATTCCTTCCTGCTGGGTATAGAGCAGAACTCCTCTGGAATAAGATGCTTATGATCCACATTAGACGGGCATGCCAGAGAATTTCTTTATGGCCAGTTCCTACAAATAAAGGCAGAGGAAGGTTAAAGTAATATTTCCAGGTTTTTGTGCTTTGCTTTGAGGGAGAGGGGTTCTATAATATATATAATATACATATTAATAGTTTCCATGACCCACCTTGGGGAAGAGGAATTCTGGTGTCTATGATTTGCTTTGGTGGAGAAACAGGGGCAGGAGACAGGAGAACAGAAAAAGGTCAGAGAGAAACTTTGCTTCTGAGGCCTTCCAATCTTCTTTAATTCAAAGTATTCAGCATGCCAAAGCATCATACTTTTATTTATTTATTTATTTATTTTGAGATAGGGTCTCACTCTGTCACCTAGGCTGGAGTGCAGTGGTGAGATCATGGCCTACTGCAGCCCCGACCTCCCAAGGCTCAAGTGATCCTCCTGCCTCAGCCTCCCAAATAGCTGGGACTATATGCATATGCCACCATGCCCAGCTAATTTTTGTATTTTTAGTAGAAATGAGGTCTCACTGTGTTGCCTAGGCTGGTCTTGAACTCCTGGGCTCTAAGCCCCAGTAGTCTTTTCATGGCTCTTAAGATAAAGGCCAGAACTTTCAACTTGTCATTCACCTGGCCATTGGTTCCTTCACTAGCCTCATTTTAAGTATTTTCTTCTTATCTCCCTCTGTGCCAATCACACTGCCCTTCCCAGTTCATCCAATCTGTGGCCCTACCTTAGTGTCTTTATAAAAATTATCCTCAGCCCATCCCACCCCCATCCAGCAATCCCTCCTCATCGTTTGACCCTCAGTGAAAGTGGTGCATGCACACAGAGACCATCCCTATCACTGCCCGTTCAGCCCATGTTAAAGAACAAATTATTCAACGATACTTGCTAAAGCATGGTAAGGCCACCTTTACTCAGGACCATCATGAAAGGTATAGGAACCATGACAATGGAAGCTTGAGAACAGAGCTCAACTCTAAATACAGCATGGGCAAGTGGGAACTTATAGCCAAGGAGCAGGTCAGTGGATAGAAAATTACTAATAGCAACCATCAGGGCTGATGGAGGATTCTGGCTAAATTGACCTAATGGGTTTCTTGCTGAAGACAGGTATGAAAGGAAAATAAATCTTGGGGCCCTCAAATCACTAAGCCAAAGGGACAGCCAAGCTGGGAACTGTGTCAGGCAAATCTGCCTCCCATTTTATTCCTGCATAAGATAGTTACAAATATAAAAAAGCTACATATCCCCCCCACCCCAAATAATTTTCCCACAGGGAAATTCCTTGTGTACAAAGGACAGACAGAACTCAAAGTCGTTCCTCTGGTCACAAGAGACAACTGTGCATCTGATGGCTTTCTCTGCCCTATTGTTTCACGAAGCCAGACTTAGGCGTAAGTCACTATTCCTCTACCCTCCTCTCATATGTAAATTGTTGTATTCAGTGAAAAGCTAATCAGAGACTCAAAGGAATGTAATCTTTTGTCTCTTATCTCCCTATGACCTGACTGAACCAATGTACATCTTATACATATTGTGTAGGATGTCTCATGTCTCCCTAAAAATCCTTGGTATACAACCAAGCTGTGCCCTGACCACCTTGGGCACATGTCAGGACCTCCTGAGGCTGTGTCATGGGCATGTTCTTAACCTTAGAAAAATAAACTTTCTAAATTGATTGAGATCTGTCTCAGATATTTTGGGTTCACATAAGCCAAGATAATCAGACATCACCTGGGGGACGGTAGAGAATAAGGAACCTGATCGGATATGGAGGGTGATCAGACATTGAGGACACTGATGGACTGACTTAGCAGTGTTGCCAAACTGACTTAGCAGTGTTCTTTGCTAAAACTGGATTTTACAAGGAAGGGCACAGACAAGCCTAGGAAAAGGTTCAGGAGCCCGACGAAAGTCTGGCCAGGCAAAGAATCTTTGTCACTAGGTGGGGATCCTAACATAAGCATTCATACTATTATGTTTCTTTTCTTCTTATTTCAATCTATAATTCTATTTGCATAATAATGTTGTTACAGGAAAGGAGTCCTGATCCAGACCCCAAGAGAGGGTTCTTGGATCTCATGCAAGAATGAATTCAGGGCAACTCTGCAGTGCAAAGTGAAAGCAAGTTTATTAAGAAAGTAAAGGAATAAAAGATGATACGCTAAACAAGGGGTGGATTATTCATGGCTCCCCTTTTTAGACCATCTAGGGTAACTTCCTGATGTTGCCATGGCATGTATATAAACTGCCATGGAGCTGATGAGAGTGTAGCAATGAGGACAACCAGAGGTCACTCTTGTCGCCATTTCGGTTTTGGTGAGTTTTGGCAGGCTCCTTTGCTGCAAACTATTTTATCAGCAAGGTCTTTATCACTGTATTTTGTGCTGACCTCCTATCTCATCCTTTGACTTAGAATGCCTAACCATCTGGAAATGCAGTCCAGTAGGTTTCAGCCTCATTTTACCCAGCTCCTATTTAAGATGAAGTTGCTCTTGTTCACATGCCTCTGACATTTCCCACCTCTCTTTTATTAGAGAACCCTTAATCCTAAGGGTTGCAGAGGGACAAGGATCCATCTTTTGTAACTTCTTCAGGCTGAATAGGGGCGATGATATTCCTGCCTAACTATGAGGGTCTCTTGCATTCAGGGTAGAGAGGAGCTCAGTCAGAGAGCATCAGTATGGTAAGGTTCATTCAAAACTCTTGAGTTTTGATAAAAGGTGATATCTGGAAGATTAATACGTGTTTAAGAAAACATTTAGTAAGCCTGTCCTATATTCCTAGACAAAGAGTATAACAGCAATATATTGCACAAGTGTAAAGCAAAGTAAGTAAAGTTATTCCAAGTAAGCTAAATTAGAAGGCTTTTCATGAATGGGGCAGCTGTTGGAACTAAGCCGACATGGGGTTATTAGCTGAATGTAATGTGCCCAGAATTAGAATACTGATCCAGATTTTTACATTACCCATCCCTTTTGTTTCTTCTGAGCAGCAGTCAGAGATCATTGGTTGGTTCACAGGAATAAGCAGGGTTAGCCTAAATTGCAGAAATAAACTTAAAAACAACTAATGAGACTAGAATTTAATAACAAGTGTACCATAGTTCTTGAAACATAATATTACTTTCTCCAGTTCCTCATTTTTACTAAAGACAAATCATGGTAAGACTGATTTGCTTTGTTATACTTGGCCTGATTATTTGTATAAAGTGCAACAAGAATAATTATTTTTCACAAAGGCTCTTTTTAAATTGGCTTTGATGGAACTCTGCTCTATAGAAGTAATCTTAGATAAGACTTGTAAAGCCAAGCTTGGCCATGTGTTTGTACCCTCAAATACCTATGATTTGAGTAAATTCCTATCCCCTTGGGGTCCCAAGATAACTTGGGACTCCTGGACCTGTCAGAAAGTGACATTCTTTACTTATCACAGGTCATTCTTTACTTACCTGTACAGGGACTGTTGCAGACAAGATCTGAGGCCAATTCTCCAAGGGGTTTTTATTGGCTTTACAAGTCAAGTTTGATTCCTTAAAGGAAAGCACACCATTCCAGTTAAAACCTTGGTAAAATAACCAATTATCCAATTGTATTCAAAAGAAAACAGATGTATGCAAATAACTATGTAGACATAAATCATGTAGACATAAACTATGTAGATATAAATTAAGAATACTCACAAGTAGTTTCCAAATTTTGGAAAAATTAGGTAGAGAGAAACAAATATTCTCCAAATTTTGTTCACAGAAGTATACTCAATTGCTAAAAGCTGTAAATAGCTCAAAAGAAAAGTTTCCCTGACTCTGATATTCATGAACATTCCAGCTCTTCATGAGGGTTCTGAAAGTTGTTTCCTCTATTCTAATGTTACAATGTCCAAAGTTATTAGAAACCTGCATTTAGGAACACCCGCTAGAGTTCTATAGTTGATTACAAACCACCTTCTAAAGAGGATTAGAACAAGAAAACAATTGTGGTTGATAAAAAGTTTTACGATAGCCATGATTAAAGCCACAATTGATAAGGAAACTTGGTTACTTCTGTGGCACACAAAATTTGACATAACAATTTTAATTATGAATAACCTACACAAAGTCATATTAGAATTATAAGCATTTCTCATAACTTTGTAACATATACCAATAACACATTTATGCAAATATAGTCCAAAAAAAGCAAAACACCATTTCACATTTGGTAATGCTTCCTGTATGATTGTTATACCAAATAACCCAAATTTTACCTTTACATTAATGTGCTATTAATGTTAAACCCAATTTTTAATAAAACCTTATAGACATATTTACCCAATTTTAATGTTTAACCATAAGGTAAGAGTCTTATAAACCTTGTATAACCCTTTACAATTTTGTGTGTGTGTGTGTGTGTGAAAGAGCAGATCAATCTCTAAGAAAAACCTGTTGTGCTTTTATTCCATTGTTTAATTTATGGAAAAACTGAATAAAACCCCTGTAACTTTAGCCAATATGTTCACACACGGAATCTCTTACAATTAATTTTTATAAACCTTCCACAACTTATTTAAACCTTTAGATTTTTTTTTTTTTTTTTTTTTACTTAAAGTAATCCTTTAACACTTAAATGTAGGCAGAAAAAAATCCACATTCCCATGACTTCTTATAAGCTTTCACCAAAAACACATTTTACTTTCTTTACACACCTTGCATGTAAAATTGTTTCTTTAGCAGTTTTAATTACATGTTATAATGTCAACTCTTAGTAACTTTTATTTTTGGTGAAAACCTTGGTAAGTAAGAGATTTTAATCATGTCCTAGGTGTGAAGCCTAGCCTAGGACACACCAGGCAGAAGTGCAGATAAGAGCTGACTCTCCAGCATAGCTAGAGAGCATGGCTAACTCCACATGTCCACAGGGATCAGCCTTACTTAAGCAGGCAAGTTGTACAGTAAGAGTCATAGGGCATTTTACGAAGCATTTAGGAGGCTTAACAATCTGTGAATTGTACAACATGTCTTGTATAAAATCACTTTCATAAATCCTTTCACAACTTACACAGACCATCTGAGACAATGTGGATATCTAGCCCAACTCCCTGGATCCCACCAGTCTCTAAGTTCCAAGAAGAAGGAAATTTTATTTGTTTTTCTATTTTTTCCAAGTGACTAGCACATGAATGCATGCGGGATGCTCTGTAAATATTTGTGAAAGAAATGGAGAGAAGAAAGCAAGACAGGAAGGAAAGACATAAAGAAAGGAAGGGAAGGGTAGAGAAGGGAAGAGGACTGGAGGGAAAGGAAGGAGAAGGGTAAGGGAGGGAGTCTAAGGGAAGGTATGGAAGAGAAAAAGGAATGACAAGCTGCCAACCATTCAATCAGGTTACTTCCAGAGCTGTCTGCTTCCCTGAGGAAGCAAGAGGGTACATTTCAAAGTGTTATGTGGTACTTACGGGCTTGGAGCTCTAAATTAGGCTAGACCTGCATTTAAGTCCCACTCAGGGCCGGGCAAGGTGGCTCACGCCTGTAATAGCAGCACTCTGGGAGGCCAAGGTGGGCGAATCACTTGAGATCAAGAATTTGAGACCAGCCCGGTCAACATGGTGAAATCCCATCTCTACTAAAAATACAAAAAATTAGCTGGGCATGGTGGCATGTGCCTGTAATCTCAGCTACTTGGGAGGCTGAGGCAGGAGAATCACTTGAATCCAGGAGGTGGAGGTTGCAGTGAACCAAGATCAAGCCACTGCCCTCCAGCCTGGGCAACAGAGTGAGACCCTGTCTCAACAATAAATAAATAAATAAATAATATAAAGTCCCACTCAACTTTGTAACCATGGACAAATTATGTGCTTCTCTTTTCCTCACGTTACTTGTCTGTAAAATGGGGATCATGGGAGATGTGAAGACATTGCAACAATGTTTGGCACAGTCTGCACTCTAAATGCAAGTCTGTTTAGAAATTTATTAATTTTAAAAAGTTGTTATTTATTTAAAGACAGGTCTCGCTCTGTCGCCCAGGTTGGACTGCTGTGGCGTCATCCCAGCTCACCGCAGCCTTGAACTCCTGGGCTCAAGCGATCCTCCCACCTCAGTCTCCCAAGTAGCTGGGACTACAGGCGTGCACCGCCACGCCCGGCTGCTTTTGAAAATTTTTTGTAGAGATGGGGGCACGGGTGCAGCAGGTGTCACTATATTGTCCAGGCTGGTCTTCAACTCCTAGCTTCAAGCGATCCTGCCTCTCTGACCTTCGAAAACGCGGAGATTGTACGCATGAGTCTTACTTGCAATTATTGGCCCGGACCTGGGCCTTTCCAGCCCACACTCGGAGGGGCCCACCCCTCGCTTGGCTTGCCGCTCACCCATTGGTCGAGAGCGGCGGACCTTCCACCAGTCTGCTCGGCCCAGGAGGGAGCGGGCCAAAGCGCAGAACCAATGGGCGCGGGGCTTACGGTCTCCGGGATACAGGTGTACACAGTGGCGGCGTCGCAGTCGGCAGCCCGGTGGCGGAGGAAAGGTAACCGACCAGCCCTGGGGTGCTGCGTGCGCTGCCCGCTCCCGCCTGAGGAAAATACTACCCATGGCGCAAGGCCGGGAGCGCGACGAAGGTTCCCACTCCGCCGGCGGCGCGTCCCTGTCCGTGAGGTGCGGTGTTCACGGCCCCGCGACCGCTCTGGGTCCCGCGGAACCTCCTGCCCCACGTCGCCTCCTCCCTCCTCTCCCTCCGGTTCCTTAGGGCGGCTTTCCCCGCAGCTTCCACCCCTTCCCTTCTGCCCCTATTGCCTTCCCGCAGCCTCCCTACCCGTGTGACCTCCCCTGTCCGCTCCCCATCCACTTGTTCCTTGACCCTGTCCCCAGTTGTCTTTCCCACTCCTTATTCTGCGACCCTGACCCCCCCCCCCCCCGCCCGCCTCCCTTACCCAGCAACGCCCCCTGCACCCTTCATCTCTTCCTTCTGGCTCAGGATTCCCGCTAGTGATCCGGGTCCCCTGATCACACCCCCCTCCCCCTCCACCCGGCGACGGTTGGGATCCCGTCGTTGCTACCGTTGGTGATTTCCCCCAAACTTAGGTCCCTGAATCCATCTCCCATCCACTAGCTTTGGACTTACTTGCATATATAGTGGCCTTTGAAAAGCATCAAGCAGTGCGCAGATATAGGTGGTATTTTTTTTTTTTTTCTGCATTCTAGCGTGTTCCTCCCAGCCCTCACCTCCACCCTATACAGCATCCCCTGCTAGTCCTGGACACTCTAATGTCTCGAGGTTTCTCACCAAACCAGTGTCCTTCACTTGCTTTTTCCACCATCTTCAAGCGTATCTTTAATATTTAAATAAAAATAATAGAATCTCCTTCATCTCCTCTCCTTCTTTCTTTTTTTTTTTTTCTTTTTGTTTTGTTTTTTTAAGACGGAGTCTCGCTCTGTCGCCCAGGCTGGAGTGCAGTGGCCGGATCTCAGCTCACTGCAAGCTCCGCCTCCCGGGTTCACGCCATTCTCCTGCCTCAGCCTCCCGAGTAGCTGGGACTACAGGCGCCCGCCACCTCGCCCGGCTAGTTTTTTTTTTTTTTTTTTTTTTTTTTTTTTTTTTTTTTTGTATTTTTTAGTAGAGACGGGGTTTCACCGTGTTAGCCAGGATGGTCTTGATCTTGTGACCTCGTGATCCGCTCGTCTCCGCCTCCCAAAGTGCTGGGATTACAGGCTTGAGCCACCGCGCCCGGCCTCTCCTCTCCTTTCTATCATACACTTAGCACGCACTCCTTACTTGAGAGTATGTTCTTTTTGTGTGCTAGCCTTTCATTAACGTCGACTTCATTCCTTTTATTTTCTACATTTATCTGTATTTTTAAATCTAAAAAATGGCCACATACTCTTCATCTGTGTAAATAAGCAATTTTCCTACTCCGCTTACAACCACAAAGCAGGTTGTCCTATGCAAAGTTGTTTTTTAAAGTTCATTTAAAAAATCAAACTAATTATAAAAGAATGGCCCAGGATGCCATTGTGTTGAGATCAAGCTCTTTTCTCTGTTATTTTCACTTTTTGTCTTCCAAGAATACAAGACCCCAGAAGTCCTTCTGAGACTTTCTCAGGTTTGGTCAGAGTTTCCTTTGCTGAAAAAGTTATCTGAAGAAGGCCTGGGAGACCTATGGGACTTTAGGTCTACATTTAAATTTCTATAATTCATTGACTCAAATGGATCTCACAGCCAGCATGTGTGTTCTTTTATCTTAGAAACTGGGGGCAGAAAGGACATGGAAATAGAAATATTTCAAAGATTTTGATGACCCTTTGCTTTGTTAAAAAAAAAAAAAAGTATTTGAAATGTATTATATTGATGTTGACATATCTTTTCCCAAAGATGGGTGCAAGGATTCCCGAAGCAGAATGTTCATTTTGTCAACAACAACACCATTTGCTACCCTTGTGGGAATTATGTAATATTTATTAATATTGAAACCAAGAAAAAGACTGTACTCCAGTGTAGTAATGGAATTGTGGGCGTCGTGGCAACTAACATCCCCTATGAAGTTGTGGCTTTTTCTGACCGGAAGCTAAAACCCCTCATCTACATATACAGCTTTCCAGGATTGACCAGAAGGACCAAATTGAAAGGTATTCTGGAGAACCCTTCCTCTGCCCCTAATTGAAGGATTTTGTTTAAAGATTTGACTAAATCTATTATGTGAAGATTTCTTTTTTAAAAAGTGTTTGTTTGTTTTTGAGATGGAGTCTCGCTCTGTCACCCAGGCTGGAGTGTAGTGGCACGATCTCGGCTCACTGCAACCTCTGCCTCCCAGGTTCAAGTGATTCTCCTGCCTCAGCCTCCTGAATAGCTGGGATTACAAGTGTGCACCACCACCCTCGGCTAATTTTTGTATTTTTAGTAGAGATGGGGTTTCACTGTGTTGGTCAGGCTGTTCTCGAACTCCTGACCCAGTGATCCGCCTGCCTCGGCCTCCCAAAGTGCTGGGATTACAGACATGAGCCACCATGCCTGGTCTAGTTTTTTTTTTTTTTAAATACACATTTTTAAAGAAGGAATCAAGCTGATCACTGAGGATTTAATTATGTTAGCTAAAGCCTTGCTGTTCAAAGTGTGGTCTGTTTACCAGCAACATTGGTGCTACCTGGGAAGCTTGTTATAAATGCAGAAACTTGGCTCCCACACCAGATCTACTCAATCAGAATCTGCATTTTAACAAAATTGCCCAGGTGATTCATACGCACATTAAACTTTGAGACGCACTGGGCTGGAAGACTATTGCCTTTTTCAGAACAATGATTTTTCTTCTTTCCTAATATTTGTTGAAAATCCAGGTGAATTGATGTTTGTATAGCTTCTAAAGTCAAGTCTCTGAGCCTCAATTTCCTCATCCATGAAATAGGGATAAAGATAGTGTCTAATGTCAAGGCTGTGGTGATGATGATAGATGAAATTATATAATATGTTGTATATGTATGTATGCCAAGTGCTCAATGTTGCCTACCATTTGAATTATTACTGTTTATTTTATTTTATTTTATTTTATTTATTTTAACAGAGTCTGGCTCTGTCACTCAGGCTGGAGTAGAGTGGCATGATCTTGGCTCACTACAGCCTCCACTTCCTGGGTTCAAGTGATTCTCCTGCCTCAGCCTCCCAGGTAGCTGGGATTACAGGCTTGCACTACCGTGTTTGGCTTTTTTTTTTTTTTTTTTTTAATGTTTGTGGCAGAGGATGGGGTTTTACCATGTTGGCCAGGCTGGTCCCGAACTCCTGGCCTCAAGTGATCCACCCACCTCCGTCTCCCAAAGTGCTGGGATTACAGGTGTGAGCCACTGCGCCTGGCCTACTGACTCCTTCTTAGATAAAGCTGACCCACACTGAGCTGCTACACATCTGCTGGAGCCTCCAGCTAATGATTCCCTCATTTGACACCCCATGGGCAGAAAGCTCATGCTTGAGGCTGGACTTGGCTCTGTAGTCTTAAGGGTCAAATGAGTGTTTGGGTGAAGTCAGGGAACTTCACTATAATTTATAATACTTTGTTTGTGGTGAAATTTGCATTCTCAACAGTTTAAGACAACTTTTAAAACATAACCCATTCACCTATCTAGTTGGACCATAACTACACTTTGTCTTTAAAATTTCCCCAGGTTGGTTATTTGGCTGTAGTTCTGTTTGAGCCAATTGAAAGTTAATTCAAACCAATACCCAAGAGTCATACTGAATAATGATACCCTAAAGGAATTCCCAGTAATATTAATCAGACCTGTTTTCACTGTTATTTAATATCAACCTGGAAGTTCTAGCCAATGCAACAAAATATAAAACTGAAGAAAAATATAGCTATGGGAAAGGAGATGATGGATAATGCGATAGTCTGCTAGGACTAACAAAAGAATGCGCAGTAAGATGCTGGTTTTGAAATAAGTACCCATTAGAAATAAGAAATAAGTACCCATTAGAAGATACACGTACTTAGAAATAATTCAAAAAAATAAGTGTGAGTGACCTAGGTGAAGAAAATACAAAAATCACTGATTTAAAATATTTAAATGTATAGAAATATATTCCTGGATGGACAGCCTGGTTATTATAAATATATTTCTGAGATTTGTCATAGACAGTAATTTGTAGGTTTATCATATGTTTTAGACAGCAAGGAGTACTCAAATGATTCTAAAATTCATCTGGGAAAATAAAACATAGAGAATGAGAATAATTTGAAAGAGAATGATGGCAAGGCATTTTAATATTATGGTGCCATAGTTATTAGAAGTGTGGCATTGGTGCAGGGATCACCAGATCAATGGGAGAGTTGAAGACTTGGGACAGAATCTGAAGTATATAAAAGCTGAGTAAATGAAGAAAGAGGCTGTCACCAAAAAGAAGGAGGAAGAGGAGGAGGAAGAAGAAAAGGAGGAGGAGGGAGGAATAAGGAGAAGAAGGAAGAAGAAAAAAGATAGATTATCCAACAGTAGTGTTAAGAAAATGCATATTTTAACAAAAGTATCAAGTTAGATACTCATGGTCTATATCAGATGAAAATGAGCATTCAATATAAATAACAAATCCACTTGAACATAGTAGAAAATACGGGCCGCCACGGTGGCTCCCGCCTGTAATCCTAACACTTTGGGATTCCAAGGCAGGCAGATCATGAGGTCAGGAGATCGAGACCATCCTGGCCGACATGGTGAAACCCTGTCTTTACTAAAAATACAAACGTTAGCTGGGCATGGTGGCATGTGCCTGTAATCCCAGCTACTCAGGAGGGTGAGGTGGGAGAATCGCTTGAACCCTGGAGGCAGAGATTACAGCGAGCCGAGATCACGCCACTGCACTCCAGGCTGGCAACATGGCAAAACTCTGTCTCAAAAAAAAAAAAAAATATATATATATATATATATATATATATATATGTATATATAGAGAGAGAGAGAGCGAGAGAGTGGAGAAAATATGGTAGAATAGAGGAGTGATTCTAGGAAGGGGAAGAACTTTTCACACAAAACAAAAACTTAGAAAAGACAGACATATTTGATTGTATATATATTTAAAACTGATTAACATCAAAACACCATGAAAAATTAAAAGGGAAATAATAAACTGGGTAAAATATTTGAACAAATGGGATCAAATATTTTCAGAGCATTAATGAAACAAGAACAAAACAGCCTCTTAGAACAATGGAAAAGAAATTAGCCCAGACAAATCACTAAACTACAAATGACCAAAGACATCAAAAAATGTTCCGTCTCAAGATTTGTTTTAAAAAGTGTAATTTAAACCAAGATGCTGTTTTTCTGCCTATCAAGGTCACAACTTTTTTAAGATCATAATTGCTAGGTAGAATGCAGTGAAACTGGTAGCACTCTTATTTGCTGAAGGTGGGACTATAAATTGATAGAGTCTTTCTGTGAAGTAAATATTTACTCTATTTGACTCAGAATACTCGCTTCAAGATGAATTCAATTTTTAGGAAATGGTTAAAAATATGTTCAAAGATTTACATGCAAAAGAGTTTAAAAAGCACTGTCATAATAGCACAAGATTGGAGCAACCTACATCTCCAGTATTGTGGATATAGTTAAATAAAATATACTATAAAGGGGTATTATGCAAACATTACAAATCACACTTTTAAAGAAGTGTTAAGATAATATAAAATTGTCAATATAATGTAAATTAAAAGTCAACTTGAGGTAACACTATAATCCAATTCCATTTAAAATGGATTATCATATATATGTGTGTGTGTGTGTGTGTGTGTGTGTGTATACATACATATTATGAGACAGAGTCTCACTCTGTCACCCAGGCTGGAGTGCAGTGGTGGAATCTTGGCTCACTGCAACCTCTGCCTCCCGGGTTCAAGCGATTCTTCAACCTCAGCCTCCTGAGTAGCTGGGATTACAGGTGTCCACCACCACGCCCAACTAATTTTTGTATTTTTAGTAGAGACGGGGTTTTACCATGTTGGCCAGGCTGCTCTCGAACTTCTGACCTCAGTGATCCACCTGCCTTGGCCTCTCAAAGTGCTGGGATTTCAGGCGTGAGCTCTCTCTCCCAGCCTCATATATAATATTTAATCTATGGCTAGTATAGCTATAAAAAGCAAAGTTATATTTAAAGAAAATATATATGTATGTATTTTTTCAAGTAAACACAGAAGAAAATTCTAGAAATAAATTTACCAACTTTGGTGGTAGGATTGTAGAGAATATATTTTTCTCTCTTTTTTTTTGGCATTTTCTTCAAATACCATATTTTCTAAGATTTAAAGAACATCTAAAGTTGGTCATCTTCAATTGTGGAGGGAAACGTCTGTTTAGCAAGCATTTAAAAATCATTAAGGTCTCTTCCTACAGAAAAACTAGTTTTTGTAGTGAATTCTCAATAAATACACTTTTTTCTTTGTTGATTAGACTATGCTGAATATATTCAATAAATGACAGAAGCAAAATTTCAGGATTATATTACGGTCAATTAAAATGAGAATGAGAAAAAAAGCAGAAAACAGCTATTAAAAATCCACAGAACAAGCAATAGAGACATAAACATACGAAGACAGACTTGAGGTGAGGGCAAAGCTTGCACCTGTGGAACCCCACTGACGAGCAGATGAAGAAGAGGGAAAATCAGACCACTCTGTACTGGGAAGTAGAGACAGGCTCTTCTTGTTTTGGCCTCCCCGTGGTATGCATTTTAAAACATGTTGTTGCTAAGACTTTGGAATTCATGTTGCTTTTAATCAACTATAGGTACAAAGGAGTCGGTCACTTTTTATAGCTGTTCCAAAAGCTGGAAGATATTAAGCTAAGGGCCAGATATGGCCTAAGATAAAAGAAATAAGGAAGTAAGCTAGAATTATTACAACTCCCCAAGATATTTAAAGATGCCTAAATAACTATTCTAATTACAATGTCTCATATATTTATGAGATGATTCTTGGGTCATTTCAAACCATACTGAGACATGCATGGTGCAGTATGCTCAGTTCTGCACTGAAGTCTAGAGATAGTAACCTCATGGTCTTAATTCACTTTAATATCTTTTATAAATGGGTCTTAGCTTTGCTCTAAGCTTTCTGTTCATGGTCTTAGAAATTAGCCAGGATCTTTCTTATTCTAATAGTTAAATGCTTTTGAATTACGTGAAAATCATTAGCAAAGGAAAATAAGCTGTAAGACCATAGTTAACTGAACATGGTCTTAACATAATCAAATCCTGATAATGGATTTTATATTTTAGGCAACATTCTCCTGGACTATACTTTGCTTTCATTCAGTTACTGTGGCACCTACCTGGCTAGCTACTCCTCTCTCCCAGAATTTGAACTGGCCCTTTGGTAAGTTTCAGCATCATGTGGAATTCCTTTTACTGGGTTACATTACATTTTCCTCTTACTTTTCTGGATTTTATCAATGGAAATAGACATCAAAAATCTGAAACAAGGAAATATGAAGGAAAAAAATCCCAATCATAAGTTTTCATACAGTTGCTATGTTTAGGCATAAAATTTGGCAGTCAGAGCAAAAACTATATAAGAACTAAATTAGTTATTGTCATTCTCTTTTATTAACACGCTTTATATATTCTCAGATAGAGAATATATTTATAAATACATAAAGTTTCACTTAAAAAAATAAATGGCATCTTGGAGTTGTTCACAAGTTTCCTGCTAATATTGAAATGGAGATGGTCTCTATATTAGAGTTCAGTTTAACCTAATTGTTGTTAGAGACATTAGAACAATTATATCTTCAGAGAGTGGAACATGATACCACTTTTGCCTGCTGTATGGGAAATACCTGTGGTTAAGACACATTTCTTATCTTTCCTGGATCATTTCATGTGGCCAACTTTAAGGCTGTACTCCCTTTTCTATCCATGATACAAGCCCCTTCAAGAGGATATTTTTCTTATTAAGGGGAAGTACAGAATATTCCAGAAATGACTAAAGGATGACATACCAACATTTCTTATACAAAAATGTAAGTACCTAGATTCAGGGAGCCACATTTAGTCTATGTAATTTTTTTTTTTTTTTTTTTTTTTTTTTTTTTTGAGACGGAGTCTTGCTCTGTTGCCCAGGCTGGAGTGCAGTGGCGCGATCTCAGCTCACTGCAACCTCCGCCTCCCAGGTTCAAACAATTCTCCTGCCTCAGCCTCCCGAGTAGCTGGGATTACAGGTACCAGCCATCATGCCTGGCTAATTTTTTGTATTTTTGTAGAGATGGGTTTCACCGTTTTGGCCAGGCTGGTCTTGACCTCCTGACCTCAGGTGATCCACCCACCTTTGCCTCCCAAAGTGCTGGGATTACAGGCATGAGCCACCGTGCCCGGCCATAAAATTTTTTTAAAACAACTTTATGGAGGTATAGCTAACAGATAATGAACTGTTCATATATAAAGTAAATACTTTGATAAGTTTTGACTTATGTATATACCCATCACCATAATCAAGATAATAAATACATCTATCAGCCAGGCGCAGTGGCTCATGCCTTTAATCCCAGCACTTTGGGAAGCTGAGGCGGGCGAATCACGAGGTCAGGAGGCGAGACCATCCTGGCTAACATGGTGAAATCCCGTCTTTACTAAAAATACAAAAAATTAGCCGGGCATGGTGGTGGGCGCCTGTAGTCCCAGCTACTCGGGAGGCTGAGGCAGGAGAATGACGTGGAGGCAGGAGGCGGAGCTTGCAGTGAGCCGAGATTGCGCCACTGCACTCCAGCCTGGGCGACAGAGCGAGACTCTGTCTCTAAATAAATAAATAAATTCATCCATCACCCCAAAAGTTTCCTTGTGTTCCTTCAGAGCTTCCTTATTAGCCTTTGTCAGTGATGTGGTTTCTGTCACTCTAGTTTGCATTTTCTGGTAGTTCATATACAGGGAGTCATACAGTGTATATTCTTTTGTCCGGCTTCTTTCATGCAGCATAGTTATTTTGAAATTATCTTATGTTGCTGCATGTATATTATCTTATGTTGCTGCATGTATATGTCAATAGTCATTCCTTTCTATTCCATGATATGGATATACCATACTTTATTCACTTGTTGATGGATGTACTGTATTAGCTTGCTAGGGCTTCTATAACAAAATATCACAAACTGAGTGTCTCCAATAACAGAAATGTATCATCTCACAGTTCTGGATACACAAGATAGGAAGCAGCTGGGGAGAGATGACAAGTGCATAAATTCTGATAGTTCCAAAAGCAGAATGCTCCAGTTGTCCTTCCTAAATGCAATCTGTGAATATTAAAAAAGCAATGAAGTGGAATGAGCACAAATGTGTTAGTGTAACAGACTTAGACCTGAATCCTGGCTCCACAAATTACTAGCTGTGTGATCTTAGAAAGGCTGAGCCTTCGTTTCTTCCTCTGTAAAGTGGATATATCAAAATCTCCTAAATATGGTTTTTCTAATAATTCATTGACTAAAAGTATGCATCATACCTAATAGTATCTATTATATTATATTTATTTAAGTCTGAGTTTCAAAGATGATGATTCTTAGGCTAATTCTGGGCCACCGATGTATTTTGTTTTGGCCATAAAGTATTTTTAAAACTGGAAAAATTTAGAGAAAAAGTTATCTGTATAGCCTTTCTCAAACACAGGAAACCCTGGACCTGTATTCCCACATGGTCACAGTCTGGTGTGGGCTAGTAAGTGGGTACGCATTCTAGATGCCCACCACCTTAAGCAGGGGTCGGTAAACAATGGCCCATAGGCCAAATCTGGCCCACCGCCTGTTTTTGTAAATAAAGTTTTATTGGAACATGCTCATTTGCTTATATATTATCTATGGCTGCTTTTGCTCTATAATGGCAGACTTGAGTTGTAGTAGAGCCCATATATGGTCTGCAAAGCTAAAAAGATTTACTGTCTGGTCCTTTATAGAAAGAGCTTGCCAACCCATCTTAGAAGTGTTTATACTCAGTACATTTCATTCATTTACATTAACTTCCTGGCTCCTGTAAGCATTTGAGTTTGCTCACTGGATTTAATTCATTCAGTAAATTTGTATCTCCTGCTTCCTGCTGGATATAAAATGTACCTCTTCTTAGGTACATTTTAGGTATATCTGAGCCTTCTGTAGGGCATTTTTGATAAGCTGAGGTGAGACTGAGACTATGGGTAGGTAGTATCTCCTCTCTGTCCCAACCCTTCCCCTAGATTTGTTTGCATGTCTTAATATTCATGTGCACTTCTGTTTAAGAAATTTGAGTCAGAGGGGAGAGACAAGGGGGCAGGAGTGAGGAGGGCAGGGGAGGATAGGGTAGATGCTGTGGGGAGGACCAGACACTGCTCTATCATGAGGAGATTCTCAGTGAGGCCCTGTGGCAGCATACTCATTCTGGGGCCCAAGAATGAGTATGAACAGAGCTGGGAGACAGACCCTCCTCCAGCCTCTGCTCTGCAAACCTAAGATCAGAAGCTTTGGGAGCAACCCTGATGGCACCCTCGGGTGCTGCATAGAAATGTGAATGGGATTTAATCCTGTGATGAGGCCCAATAGTCCTCTTCACCAAGTAGCTTTGCCAGCAGTGGGCTTAAACACGAGGGAGCTAGAAGATGAACAGGGAGTAGGATGCATCTCACTTGGTGACAGCAGTTAGTCTGTGGACCCTGGGGACTCCCAGAAATAATTTAGTAAAAGTTCAAAAGAGGTGAACTTCTGGAATTCAGACCAGGAGGAGCTCAAGTACCATGATTTGACTCCTGGAAATAAATTGGTCTAAAAAGACTTTACCCTGATGTTCTAATGTTTTAAAAGAGCAGAATGGATTCATATATTATTTGTGTAATTAAAAATAACAACTTTGAAAAAGAATCTAAAATAGGTGGGAAATGGTCTCATGGTTGTAGTCCCAGGCTGGTGGGGTCTGGGATATCTGGGCTTCATAAGCAAAGACAATGTGCTATACACCAGCCGTACCACCACCAGCAGTTTCATTAGAGAGGCATTCACTGAGATTTCCAATGGGTTAGTGCATTTAATCCCTGCCTCACCCCTACAACAACCCCCATGAGACATCTATGATGGTCCTCATTTTAAAGAAAGAGACTGAAACTTCAGAGAGATGAGATGTTAAAGCAGAATTTTCAAACAGATTGTTAGATGTAAGATGGTTTTATGTAACTCCTTAAAAATGGAACCAGCAGGAAGACAAAAGAAGCTGGTCCCTGTCTTAGTAAGTTGTCACAAGATCCCATGGACTGAGTGGCTCATAAACAATAGAAATGTTTCTCACAATTCTGGAGGCTAGAAAGTCCAAGATCAAGGCACCAGGAGCTTCAGTGTCTGGTGAGGGCCTGCTTCCTGATTCATGGATGATAATTTCCACCATGTCCTCACACCGTTGAAGGGATGAGCTAGATCTCTTTTATAAGGACACTCATCTCAATCATGAGGGCTCTGCACCCTTGACCTGATCACTCCCCAAAAGTCCCAATACCCCAATACCATCACCACTGGGGTTAGGATTTCAACATATAAATTTGGGGGCAGGCACAAACAGACCATAGCAATTCCTGAGTGCTGAAAAGAACACACACACAGCTGGGCACGGTGGCTCACGCCTGTAATCCCAACACTGGGAGGCCAAGGTGGGTGGATCACCTGAGGTCAGGAGTTCAAGACCAGCCTGGCCAACATGGCAAAACCCCATCTCTATGAAAAATACAAAAATTAGCCAGACATGGTGGTGGGTGCCTGTAATCTCAGCTACTCGGGAGGCTGAGGCAGGAGAATCACTTGAACCTGGGAGGCGGAGGTTGCAGTTAGCTGAAATTGTGCCACTGCACTCCAGCCTGGGTGACAGAGCGAGACTCCATCTCAAAAACACACACACACACACACACACACATGCTTACTCACATAGAAATAGAGTTAGAAAAAGGAGTGATTAAATAAAATTTCCAGGTTAATATATGAATGATGAACTTTCCAGAGGTCTCTAAAACCTTAGCACCTTAACCTTAACTATTCTACCAGGGCATACAATCATAGCATTGTACGTGTTCTAGAGTTTAGCCTGTAAAAGCATGCCTGCCTTTATCACATCGGGCTGTCAGTATATACTATGACAGCAAAGTTACATTCCCCAGGAGTGTCAGATATGGGGCAAAGCAAGGTACAAAGTCTGGTTTTTGTTCGAGGAGGCTTGTTGGAAAATGCCTCCCAGCATGATATGAGAAATCAAGCCAACACAATTTTTCTTTTTTCCAAGTTTCATTTTTTTGTTGTTCTTATAGCTACTTGCCTAAACTTATATAGTTGGTGAGTTGCTGAGTGGGCTTTAAACTCATTTGGTTTCTAAGCTCTTTTATAGCTTTCATTGATCTAAGGCACAATGGGAACATGTAGTAGGGGCACCTCACCTAGTCTGACGGTGGAGGGGAATGGTCAGGGAAGGCTTCCTGGAAGGAGAGGTAATGTTTAAGCAGATACTTGTATTAATTAGCTAGGCCTACCATAGCAAAGTACCACAGACTGAGTGGCTTAAACAGCGTACATGTATTGCCTCCCAGTTCTGGAGACTAGAATTCTGAGATGAAGGTCTCAGCAGGGTCGGTTCCTTCTGAGGGCTGTGAGAGAGAATCTGCCCCCACGCCTCTCACCAACTTCTGCTCACTTGTTTGCTGGCAGTCCTTGGCTTACAGACACATCACCCAGATCTCTGCTTTTATTTTCACATGGCATTCTCCTTGTGTGTGTCTATCTCCAAATGTTCCCTTTATATAAGAACACCAGTCTTATTGGATTAGGGCCCATCCTAATGACTTCATTTTAACTTGATTACCCGCTGTAAAGACCATATTTCCAAATAAGGTCACATTCTGAGGTGCTGGAGGTTAGAATATTAACGGGAATTTGGGGGAGGCACAGTTCAACCCATAGCAATACCTAAAGGATGAGCAGGAATCAGCTTTATGACGAGAAGAAAGAACATCCCAGGCACAAGAATGGCATGTGCAAAGGCCATGAAGTAGAAAAAGCACAGCAGGTTTCAATGAAAAGGTCATAATAATGGGAACAAGAGATTTGCCATGAGAGAGGCAAGCTTGGAGGCACAGTCAGAGGTGAGCTCATGAGCAGCCATATAAGTAGGTGACCATGTGGTTTATCATCCAAATCAGGATGCTTTTGAGAGTGAAAGAGGGTGTTGCTGATAAATGCAGGGCACTTCAGCCTAAACTGGGTTTCTCCTAGGCATACTGGGAAGGATACCCACACTCCATATAAGCTGTGCTAATGGACAAATCCTTTATCCTAAAGGCAGTGGGGAGCTACTAAAGGGTTTTAAGCAGGGATGTGACACAATTATATCTGCATTTAAGAAGACTCCTTTCAGCCAGTTATTTCCAGTGAAAGTATCTCCAGTACTTTCATATTGTGGAAGATATATTGGAAGGAAACAAGGCATGAACATCAATTAGGAGGCTGTGGTGGTCCAGGTGAGAGATGACTGTGGCATGGACTAGGGTGGGAGTAGGGATGGAGGGAAGTGAAACTATTTGGGAGGTGTTTGGGAGGAAGCATCATGGGACTTATAACTGACTAAATGTTGAGTGTTGTGCTGAGGAAGAGGGATGGGTCTAGGGTTATACCCAGAGTTGTGTGTGACTTGGGCAACTTAGGGACACTGTGGTGCTATTCAGAGAGATACTGAGGGCTTGGAGACAGGGAATTTAGGGGAGGCAATGGGGGAAGATAAGCTGGGGGACAAACGGAACTGACAGTGCTTGAGATGAACAAACAGAGATATCTAGTTGGCAGCTGATATATCAGTTAGGACTTAGGTTCAGTTGTGGCCACAGAAACCCAAATCACCAACACGTGTTTCCTTCTCTCACATGCAATTGTCTGGGCACGAGCAGCTGTGAATGGTGTGGTGGCTCCTCGGGGTCAGCGTCCAGTCTCCCCGTCATGCTGCTCTGCTTTTCCTAGGGTGTTGCTTTCATCTCTGGTCTATAATGGGGTAAATAGTAGAGATGAGAGCAACACCCTAGGAACAGCAGAGGAACCCTAAACCACCAGTGTATTTTGGGAGCCAATGGGGAGGGAAAAGGATGAGGGGAAGGGTACAAACCTTTTGTTGAAATGCAGGGCTTGCAGGAAAGAGATCATTGCCTGACCCAGGGACCACTTCAAGGGCTTTTGGAGAGGACAAGTGACAGTAGGAAGATGCAAGAGCCTTTAGTACCAAGGTTCTCAACACTGACTACATGCTGGAATGACTTGTGAAGCTTTTAAGAAATGTTAGTGCCCACTCTTTCCCTCTCCCCCCAGCCAGTTAAATCGGAACCTCAGACCAGCAATATGCCTTGAGATGCCTTGAACCATTGCTTGAGAAGGAAGGACACACACATTATTACTTTGGAAGAATTGCATAAGGCTTATGACTTGGAAAAAAATTCTTTTTGGAAACACAAGCATTTTTTTTTTTTTTTGAGATGGAGTCTCACTCTGTCACCCAGGCTGGAGTGCAGTGGCACGATCTCAGCTCACGGCAAGCTCCTCCCGGGTTCACACCATTTTCCTGCCTCAGCCTCCCGAGTAGCTGGGACTACAGGTGCCCCCACCACACCCAGCTAATTTTTTGTATTTTTAGTAGAGAACAAGTTTCACCATGTTAGCCAGGATGGTCTCGATCTCCTGACCTCATGATCTGCCTGCCTCAGCCTCCCAAAGTGCTGGGATTCCAGACGTAAGCCATCGTGCCTGGCCTTGGAAACACAAGCATTTCTTTAAGAATGACCAGATGTTGCCATATGTATTTATGGCGCAAGCAAGTGTTGTCTCAGCAGTTTCTCTGTTTGCTTATCATAGTGGCATTTAGAAACTTGAACATGCTTTCATTTATGTAAATAGTTTGTGAAGCTTTGACAATAAATGTAAACAGACATGAAATTATAAATCTGCTAAATTTGTATTAAGGGTATTCATTATTGAGAGAAAGTCCCCTTCCTCCACACTCAACTCCTATGGCAATTACGGACTCCATTTTACCCAGAACACTTAAGTGCCTCAGCATCTGTATGATATAGTGGAGTGGGTGCTGGCATAGGTACCAGCTGACGTGATGTATCACTAGCTCTCAGGGTGATTGCCACATACATGGAACACCTGGGAGTGCTGGAAGTGTACTGGGATTGAATCTACAAAGTGTGTTTTCATTCACAGTGGAGGCTATGTCAAGCAAGGGAAGGTCCAGCCCTCTTGCGGGTGTGGTGAAAGGCTCTACTAGCAAAGACATGGGCGCCGGAGTGGGTCCCATGTAGCCTGCGGGTGCTTATTCAGTGATGTACATGGCTCTGATCCTGGACACAAAATCTATACTGGAGAGGAAATGACTGCTGAAATAAGGCAATTGTATGAATATTTAAAATGCCTGGAACAGTAAAGTAATGATAATTCAAAAAGAAAGAAAGGAAGGGAGGGGAAGGGAAGGGAAGGGAAGGGAAGGGAGGAAGGGAGGAGGGAGGGAGGGAAGGGAGGGGAGGGGAGGGGAGGAAGGAAGGAAGGAGGGAGGGAGGGAGGGAGGGAAGGAAGGAAGGAAGGAAATAAATAAATAAATAAATAAATAAATAAATAAATAAATGCAGGACTTAGAAGGTACACACATGACTGCCACTTACATTCATTGACTGGATAGTCTATAAACCACAGCCAGCTTCTAGGGCGGCTGGGTAATATTAGGTCCTTATTGTGAGTGGCCATATGTGCCTGGCTAATATTCGGGGGTTCTGTTACTCACAGGGAGAAATGGAGAATAAATATTGAGGGACACATGCCCTTGCCACAGATATCCAGGACTGGTGCTCAGGAGCGAGGGCTGGAGATAAACATTTGGGAATAATTAAGTCAATGGATAGCCAAAGTGCTAAATGTAAGTAAGAACACCTCAAGAAGAGCCTAGGGTGGAACCTAGAGGAATATCAATGGAAGGGACCCACCTAGGAGACTCATAGGAGTAGCTATGAAAGGAGAAAGGACACTAGGCAAGGAGGGTTCCAGAATGTGCCTCAGCCTGAGTTCTACGGAAAGCAGAGGCTGGGGCAAGAACTCATGCACCCCATCTTTAGCAGGGTGTGTGATCCCAGGACAGGAGAACTAGTATGAGGGTGCATTACCTTGCTGGCCACCATTTGGTTCCAAGTGCAATTGGTTACTCTATCTTGAAAGTGGTCTTCTGAGAGGTTCTATGAACTGCTGTGAATCAGGACAGTCCTCAAGCAGTGATAGACTGTGAGTGGGGAAGGGGAGAGGAGGAGATAAGAATTCACCCACCAACTCCTGTATCCCATCGATCAAAGCCTCACTGCACAGGGTGATAACTCCTTCACACTTTCAGATTTGTCGTGATTGTCCCCAGAAGCCCCAGTGAAGCCCCAGTGAAGCCTCTGGGCATATGAAGTGGGTGTGAGGCGAGGCACAGGTGGGGTGTGCCTACATGAAGTTAGTCAAAGTGCACACAGAGTTGGACAGCCACTGAGTCAGCCAGGCAGAAGAGGTGGTCAAGGGCCCAGACACAATTGAGAGGATCTGTGATGTCCCATAAGAGGTGTGTGACAGAGAGTCTGAGACTGATTCCAGAAGGTGGTTGTGGTGAACAGTGACCAGTTCTGCAGAGGTAAAGTTAGACAATGACCGAGAAGTGCCTTTTGGATTTAGGATGAAGGCAGGTATCTGTGGATATAGCTATGTCAGTGGAATGGTGGTGACAGGATGCAGATATCCTGGGATGAGGAGAATGTAGCTGAGGAAGCCATGGTGGTGACTTTAGAACAGCTTGCTCAAAAAGTTTGACTCCGAGGAGAGGGGAGAGACATAGAAAGGTGAGACTAAGGGAAGGCTTCTTTTGAGAATGATATGGATGAGCACTCGTGTGTTGGCAGAAAGAAGTCAGGAGAGAGGGAGAGTTGAAGATGCAGTTATCATGGATAAACCAATGTCCCTAAGAAGGCAAGACTGTGGGACCCAGAGCACAGGAGGTGAAATTGGTGTTAGGTAGGAGGAAGGACGCACCTTCCATTGTAAGAGAAGAGGAGGTGGAGAGAACCATGCCAACCCAAATGGGTAGTTATACTTGAGAGCAAGAATTCTCAGCTGATGGCCTCTATTTTATTCACGAGAATCAAGGTCATTTACTGAGATTGAGAAGGGAGTAGAGGAGCTAGAGGTTTCAGGAGAGGGGAGAATATTTTAAATGCCCATTTTAGAGAATGAGAGAGAGAGAACTAGCCAGAGAAACATAGCAGTATTGGAGAGACTATTGAGGGTCTGGTGGGGGTGGCAACCACAAATTTATGGTGTTACTGCCATGTACAGTCCTGTAGTCTTTGTTCCCATGTCTCCAGTAGCCCAGGCTTTCAGTTGTCTCCATTCAGGGTTGACGGTCTTTGCCAGGTACCTGATGCAAAAAGTCAAAGGATCAAGGGAACCAGAGATTCCAGCAAGAGTGTGGTTGATGTGATGGGCAGGGCATTTGTCATAGGAAATGAAGGACGAGGGCAGGAGGGAGTGAAAGACAAGCTAAGTTCAATAAATATTAGCTCCAGTTTCCTAATCACGACTCTGAATGGAGTTCTGGCCCCTCATTTAAGGGCATAGCTCACATTTAATTTTTTTCTTTTCTTTCATGTAGCAAGGGACTTTGTTCATGGTAGGAGTTCAGGATAGTCTCTTAAATGGGTAAATGAATAAATCCATTTTAAAATACACCACTTTATTCATTTATTTATTTTTGAGATGGAGTGTTGCTCTGTCGCCCAGGCTGGAGTGCAGTGGCATGATCTTGGCTCACTGCAACCTCCGCCTCCCAGGTTCAAGCAATGCTCCTGCCTCAGCCTTCCAAGTAGCTGGGACTGCAGGCATGCACCACCACACCCAGCTAATTTTTGTATTTTTAGTAGAGACAGGGTTTCATCATATTGGCCAGGCTGGTCTCGAACTCCTGACCTCGTGATCCACCCACTTGGGCCTCCCAAAGTGCTGGATTACAGGTGTGAGCCACCGCACCTGGCACCACTTTAATTTTTAAAACTCACTAAATGATCAATTGGCATGAATGAGAACAGAACCCCAAGATCCATATGGAGTACTCATGTGTAATACTTAGAGATTCAGGCACTTACACTTGTTTTGTAGCAAATGTGATGATATATTTCATTTTCTAGGTTTGGCTGAGTTAAATTGCAAAATTATTAAAGAGGATAAAATAGCCTTGGTATAGCATATGACAGTATAATGTTTTTAAAATATACAGTTATTTTGCTTTCTTAGGATACAATACAGTGATAAGCATAATTATTTATAAATTTGACATTAAGGTCATTGATTATATCAATCGTATCATAAATTATATCCCAATTTATACAAATTTAAAAAATAGATAAATGTTCTAAGTACGTGAAATTCAAATTAATTTTTTTTCATCAAATGCTATTTTTCTCTAAGGAACTGGGAATCAAATGTCATTTTATGCAAGAAATCACAGCCTGGAATGGATGTGAACCAAATGTCTTTTAACCCCATGAACTGGCGCCAGCTGTGCTTATCAAGTCCAAGTGCAGTGAGCGTGTGGACCGTTGAAAGAAGTAACCAGGAGCATCATTTCAGAGCAAGGTAGGAGGCTTTGTTACAACAGTAGCAATACAATGGTCCTTGTTTGCATTCATGTAATGTGATTGGGTCAATTTGATGAATTAAGTGGCTTTATACATACATATATATGCATACACACACACACGTATATACATTCAACTTATCTTGTTATAACATCTTTCTACATGTGTGATTACCTTGGAGGGGTTGTTTGCGTTTCAAAAGAATTCTCTGACTTGTTTCCCAATGAATTTATTTAAAATATTAAGTTCTCTGAGAGTTTTTTCCAACATGATCTAATTTTCTAAAATTTGATTTGTCCTTACTATTTTAAATAATGCCTGTTGTATAAAAAGGAGAGTTAAGACTTTTTGCTATTATTTGGATGCCCTACTGGAATTTCAAAAATAAGAAACGGTTAGATATAGAAAGTATGCAGATTGGCCGAGCGCCGTGGCTCACGCCTGTAATCCCAGCAGTTTGGGAGGCCAAGGCAGGCAGATCGTGAGGTCAGGAGATTGAGACCATCCTGGCTAATACGGGGAAACCCTGTCTCTACTGAAAATACAAAAAAATTAGCTGGGCATGGTGGCACCCGCCTGTAGTCCCAGCTACTCGGGAGCCTGAGGCAGGAGAATCACTTGAACCCAAGAGGCGGTGGTTTCTATGAGCCAAGATCGCGCCACTGCACACCAGCCTGGGGACAGAGCAAGATTCCGTCTCAAAAAAAAAAGAAAAGAAAGTATGCAGATTATACATTCAGCCACATTATCCACAAGCAAAAGGTTAGTTGTGTATAGTGGAGCCATGGGAGTTACCTGTTTAAATAGAACTGGGTCAAAGAGAAATTCTGTGACAAATGCCCTGGTGATAATGGGTGCTTTTGTTGAGAAAGAGCTCGGAGACTCAAGGTGCTACTGAGCTGACCATTTCCAGTGTACTTCATGAAGTCACAGTTGGAGAGATGTTGGATCTCTTGATTTTAAGAGATTGCAAAGTGTTCCCTTGAAATTGCAATTTTTGATAAATCGCCTTAAGAGAATCTAAAGCTAGTGAATAAAGCTTTCGAAATGGAGAGCCTTAAGAGAAGCACTTCTTTCTGCTCAGTGCTCTTCATGTCTCAACTTCTTTTTCACAATCCCATTGAACAGCCAAATCTGTCTCTAGTGAGAGTTGACAACACTGCACCTTTTAGTAAAAGTGGGTGGTATCTCCAGCAGATCCTTATGAGGGCAGACAAGTAATTTATCACACCCTTTTCTGCCTTTGCCTCCCTCAAACGTTCTACTCAAGTTCTGAATACTGAGTTGTAACTTTTCTATAAGCAAATAAAATGGGAGATGAAATGAGTGGATTGTCCTAGTTCACAAAGCAAGCAGAATTCAAACACACTTCAGCCTTACATTTGAGTAGTAGATGCTGTTTTTATGTGATTGTTTTTCTTTATTTTATTTTATTTATTTTTTATTATACTTTAAGTTCTAGTGTACATGTGCACAACATGCAGGTTTGTTACATATGTATACATGTTCCATGTTGGTGTGCTGCACCCATTAACTCATCATTTACATTAGGTATATCTCCAAATGCTATCCCTCCCCCCTCACCCCACAACAGGCCCCAGTGTATGATGTACCCCTTCCTGTGTCCAAGTGTTCTCATTGTTCAATTCCCACCGATGAGTGAGAACATGCAGTGTTTGCTTTTTTGTCCTTGCGATAGTTTGCTGAGAATGATGGTTTCCAGCTGCATCCATGTCCCTACAAAGGACATGAACTCATCCTTTTTTATGGCTGCATAGTATTCCATGGTGTATATGTGCCACATTTTCTTAATCCAGTCTGTCAGTGATGGACATTTGGGTTGGTTCCAAGTCTTTGCTATTGTGAATAGTGCCACAATAAACGTATGTGTGCATGTGTCTTTATAGCAGCATGATTTATAATCCTTTGGGTAGATATCCAGTAATGGGATGGCTGGGTCAAATGGTATTTCTAGTTCTAGATCCTTGAGGAATCACCACACTCTCTTCCACAATGGTTGAACTAGTTTACAATCCCACCAACAGTGTAAAACTGTTCCTATTTCTCCACATCCTCTCCAGCACCTGTTGTTTCCTGACTTTTTAATGATCGCCATTCTAACTGGTGTGAGATGGTATCTCATCATGGTTTTGATTTGCATTTATCTGATAGCTAGTGATGATGAGCATTTTTTCATGTGTCTGTTGGCTACATAAATGTCTTCTTTTGAGAAATGTCTGTTCATATCCTTTGCCCACTTTTTGATGGGTTGTTTGTTTTTTTCTTATAAATTTGTTTGAGTTCTTTGTAGGTTCTGGATATTAGCCCTTTGTCAGATGAGTAGATTGCAAAAATTTTCTCCCATTCTGTATATTGCCTGTTCACTCTGATGGTAGGGTTTTTTTTTTTTTTTTTTTTTTTTTTTTTTTTTTTTTTTGCTGTGCAGAAGCTCTTTAGTTTAATTAGCTCTCATTTGTCAATTTTGGCTTTTGTTGCTTGCTTTTGGTGTTTTAGATATAAAGTCCTTGCCCATGCCTATGTCCTGAATGGTATTGCCTAGGTTTTCTTTTAGGGTTTTTATGGTTTTAGGCCTAACATTTAAGTCTCTAATCCATCTTGAATTAATTTTTGTACGAGGTGTAAGGAAGGGATCCTGTTTCAGCTTTCTACATATGGCTAGCCAGTTTTCCCAGCACCCTTTATTAAATAGGGAATCCTTTCCCCATTTTTTGTTTTTGTCAGGTTTATCAAAGATCAGATGGTTGTAGATGTGTGGTATTATTTCTGAGGGCTCTGTTCTGTTCCATTGGTCTATATCTCTGTTTTGGTACTAGTACCATGCTGTTTTGGTTACTGTAGCCTTGTAGTATAGTTTGAATTCAGGTAGCGTGATGCCTCCAGCTTTGTTCTTTTGGCTTAGGATTGTCTTGGCAATGCGGGCTCTTTTTTGGTTCCATATGAACTTTAAAGTAGTTTTTTCCAGTTCTCTGAAGAAAGTCATTGGTAGCTTAATGGGGATGGCATTGAATCTATAAATTACCTTTTCACAATATTTATTTTCACAATATTGATTCTTCCTATCCATGAGCATGGAATATTCTTCCATTTGTTTGTGTCCTCTTTTATTTCATTGAGCAGTGGTTTGTAGTTCTCCTTGAAGAGGTCCTTTACATCCCTTGTAAGTTGGATTCCTAGGTATTTTATTCTATTTGAAGCAATTGTGAATGGGAGTTCACGCATGATTTGGCTCTCTGTTTGTCTATTATTGGTGTATAAGAATGCCTGCGATTTTTGTCCATTGATTTTGTATCCTGAGACTTTGCTGAAGTTGCTTATCAGCTGAAGGAGATTTTGGACTGCGAGGATGGGGTTTTCTAAATATACAATCATGTCATCTGCAAACAGGGACAATCTGACTTCCTCTTTTCCTAATTGAATACCCTTTATTTCTTTCTCCTGCCTGATTGCCCTGGCCAGAACTTCCAACACTATGTTGAGTAGGAGTGGTGAGAGAGGGCATCCCTGTCTTGTGCCAATTTTCAAAGGGAATGCTTCCAGTTTTTGCCCATTCAGTATTATATTGGCTGTGGGTTTGTCCTAAATAGTTTTTATTATTTTGAGATACATTCCATCAATACTGAATTTATTGAGAGTTTTTAGCATAAAGGGCTGTTGAATTTTGTCAAAGGCCTTTTCTGCATCTGTTGAGATGATCATGTAGTTTTTGTCTTTGGTTCTGTTTATATGCTGGATTATGCTTATTGATTTGCATATGTTGAACCAGCCTTGCATCCCAGGGATGAAGCCCACTTGGTCATGGTGGATAAGCTTTTTGATGTGCTGTTGGATTCAGTTTGCCAGTATTTTATTAGGGATTTTTGCATTGATGTTCATCAGGGGTATTGGTCTAAAATTCTCTTTTTTTGTTGTGTCTCTGCCAGGCTTTGGTATCAGGATGATGTTGGCCTCATAAAATGAGTTAGGGAGGATTCCCTCTTTTTCTATTGATTGGAATAGTTTCAGAAGGAATGGTACCAGCTCCTCTCATACCTCTGGTAGAATTCGGCTGTGAATCCGTCTGGTCCTGGACTTTTTTTGGTTGATAGGCTATTAATTATTGCCTCAATTTCAGAGCCTGTTATTGGTCTATTCAGGGATTCAACTTCTCCCTGGTTTAGTCTCGGGAGAGTGTATGTGTCCAGGAATTTATCCATTTCTTCTAGGTTTTCTAGTTTATTTGCATAGAGATGTTTATAGTATTCTCTGATGGTAGTTTGTATTTCAGTAGGGTCTGTGGTGATATCCCCTTTATCATTTTTTATTGCATCTATTTGATTTGTCTCTCTTTTCTTCTTTATTAGTCTTGCTAACGGTCTATCAATTGTGTTGATCTTTTCAAAAAACCAGCTCCTGGATTCACTGATATATTGAAGGGTTTTTTGTGTCTTTTTGTGACTCTATCTCCTTAAGTTCTGCTCTGATCTTAGTTATTTCTTGCCTTCTGTTAGCTTTTGAATGTGTTTGCTCTTGCTTTTCTGGTTCTTTTAATTGTGATGTTAGGGTGTCAGTTTTAGATCTTTCCTGCTTTCTCTTTTGGGCATTTAGTGCTATAAATTTCCCTCTACACACTGCTTTAAATGTGTTCCAGAGATTCTGGTATGTTGTATCTTTGTTCTCACTGGTTTCAAAGAACATCTCTATTTCTGCCTTCATTTCGTTATGTACCCAGTAGTCATTCAGGAGCAGGTTGTTCAGTTTCCATGTAGTTGAGCGGTTTTGACTGAGTTTCTTAATCCTGAGTTCTAGTTTGATTGCACTGTGGTCTGAGAGACAGTTTGTTACAATTTCTGTTCTTTTACATTTGCTGAGGAGCGCTTTACTTCCAACTATATGGTCAATTTTGGAATAAGTGTGGTGTGGTGCTGAGAAGAATGTATATTCTGTTGATTTGGGGTAGAGAGTTCTGTAGATGTCTATTAGGTCTGCTTGGTGCAGAGCTGAGTTCAATTCCTGGATATCCTTGTTAACTTTGTGTCTCGTTGATCTGTCTAATGTTGACAGTGGGATGTTAAAGTCTCCCATTATTATTGTGTGGGAGTCTCAGTCTCTTGGTAAGTCTCTAAGGACTTGCTTTATGAATCTGGGTGCTCCTGTAATGAGTGCATATATATTTAGGAGAGTTAGCTCTTCTTGTTGAATTGATCCTTTTACCATTATGTAATGTCCTTCTTTGTCTCTTTTTATCTTTGTTGTTTTAAAGTCTGTTTTATCAGAGACTAGGATTGCAACCCCTGCCTTTTTTGTTTTCCATTTGCTTGGTAGATCTTCCTCCATCCCTTTATTTTGAGCCTATGTGTCTCTGCACATGAGATGGGTCTTCTGAATACAGCACACTGATGGGTCTTGACTCTTTATCCTGTTTGCCAGTCTGTGTATTTTAATTGAAGCATTTAGCCCATTTACATTTAAGGTTAATATTGTTATGTGTGAATTTGATCCTGTCATTATGATGTTAGCTGGTTATTTTGCTCATTAGTTGATGCGGTTTCTTCCTAGCACCGATGGTCTTTACATTTTGGCATGTTTTTGCAATGGCTGGTACCGGTTGTTCCTTTCCATGTTTAGAGCTCTTGTAGGGCAGGCCTGATGGTGACAAAATCTCTCAGCATTTGCTTATCTGCAAAGGATTTTATTTCTCCTTCACTTATGAAACTTAGTTTGGCTGGATATGAAATTCTGGGTTTAAAATTCTTTTCTTTAAGAATGTTGAATATTGGCCCCCACTCTCTTCTGGCTTGTAGAGTTTCTGCCGAGAGATCCACTGTTAGTCTGATGGGCTTCCCTTTGTGGGTAACCCGACCTTTCTCTCTGGCTGCCCTTAACATTTTTTCCTTCATTTCAACTTTGGTGAATCTGACAATTATGTGTCTTGGATTCGCTCTTCTCGAGGAGTATCTTTGTGGCGTTCTCTGTATTTCCTGAATTTGAATTTTGGCCTGCCTTGCTAGGTTGGAGAAGTTCTCCTGGATAATATCCTGCAGAGTGTTTTCCAACTTGGTTCCATTCTCCCCGTCACTTTCAGATACGCCAATCAGATGTAGATTTGGTCTTTTCACATAGTCCCATATTTCTTGGAGGCTTTGTTCATTTCTTTTTACTCTTTTTTCTCTAAACTTCTCTTCTCACGTCATTTGATTCATTTGATCTTCAATCACTGACACCCTTTCTTCCAGTTGATCGAATCAGTTACTGAAGCTTGTACATTTGTCACGTAGTTCTTGTGCCATGGTTTTCAGCTTTATCAGGTCATTTAAGGACTTCTCTACATTGGTTATTCTAGTTAGCCATTTGTTCGATCTTTTCTCAAGGTTTTTAGATTCTTTGCAATGGATTCAAACTTCCTCCTTTAGCTCAGAGAAGTTTGATTGTCTGAAGCCTCTTTCTCTCAACTCATCAAAGTCGTTCTCCATCCAGCTTTGTTCCATTGCTGGTGAGGAGCTGAGTTCCTTTGGAGGGGGGAGGTGCTCTGATTTTTAGAATTTTCAGCTTTTCTGCTCTGTTTTTCCCCCATCTTTGTGGTTTTATCTAGCTTTGGTCTTTGATGATGGTGACATACAGATGGGGTTTTGGTGTGGATGTCCTTTCTGCTTGTTAGTTTTCCTTCTAACAGTCAGGACCCTCAGCTGCAGGTCTGTTGGAGTTTGCCAGAGTCCACTCCAGACCCTGTTTGCCTGGGTATCAGCAGTGGAGTCTGCAGAAGAGTGAATATTCCTGAACAGCAAATGTTGCTGCCTGATCTCTCCTCTGGAAGCTTCATCTCAGAGGGGTACCCGACCATATGAGGTGTCAGTCTGCTCCTACTGGGGGGTGCCTCCCAGTTAGGCTACTCGGGGGTCAGGGATTCACTTGAGCTGGCAGTCTGTTCGTTCTCAGATCTCAACCTCCATGCTGGGAGAACCACTACTCTCTTCAAAGCTGTCAGACAGGGACATTTAAATCTGCAGAGGTTTCGGCTGCCTTCTGTTTGGCTATGCCCTGCCCCCAGAGGTGGAGTCTACAGAGGCAGGCCTCCTTGAGCTGCGGTGGGCTCCACCCAGTTCGAGCTTCCGGGCTGCTTTGTTTACCTACTCAAGCCTCAGCAATGGCTGGTGCCCCTCCCCCAGCCTCGCTGCTGCCTTGCAGTTAGATCTCAGACTGCTGTGCTAGTAATGAGGGAGGCTCCGTGGGCGTGTGACCCTCTGAGCCAGGTGTGGGATCTAATCTCCTGGTTTGCTAAGACCCTTGGAAAAGCGCAGTTTTAGGGTGGGAGTGACCCAATTTTCCAGGTGCTGTGTGTCATGGTTTCCCTTGGCTAGGAAAGGGAATTCCCTTATCCGTTGTGCTTCCCAGGTGAGGTGATGCCTCGCCCTGCTTCAGCTCTTGCTCGGTGGGCTGCACCCACTGTCTGACACACCCCAATGAGATGAACCCGGTGCCTCAGTTGGAAATGCAGAAATCACCCATCTTCTGTGTCTTCTTATAAATTAACCTTTATAACTATATTACAAATTAAAAGTAGATATATGATAAATTTGAAAATGAACTCAATATTAGAGATTATAAAAGTAGCTGAATGCAGCCTGAATATGTGTTTAAATATATATTTATTTTGGCCTACAGTGTTTTTCATTTGAATTAGTTGCCAACATTTAAAGTTTGAGAGATTTCTCATAAATATCCAGGTTATAGTATTCTCTTGAAATTTTGGAATCAAAATTCTCACATGTCAACAACCCTCTTGGCTTGAACTGAGTGGTACCTGCCATCTTGAGGAAGGATAAATATTTTCCCACTTTCCACTATCCTCAACAGTCACATATCACCTGCCTGACCCCCATCCAGTATTCAAATTTACAACTCCTGCTTTAGATATTAGCTTTCAAAAATTTTTATAATCCCTCAGTACTTAGTTTAAAACTGTATAACTTGTCTTTTTACAACCTGTTATGTATTTTAAAATCTATCATGTGGCTTTTATCTTTTTATTTGATTTTTGTAAGTTATAATACCTCCCCACCTCACTTACATTGATAAGCAGTGGTTGCATCAATAAGAAGTTTCTGTTCATCTGATTGTTCTGATGCCTCTTTTGTCTACAGGTCGGTAAAATTACCTCTAGAAGATGGGTCATTTTTTAATGAAACAGATGTCGTTTTCCCCCAGTCGTTGCCGAAAGATCTCATCTATGGACCTGTGCTGCCACTGTCAGCCGTCGCTGGGCTAGTAGGCGAAGAGGCAGAGACTTTCCGGGTAAGTACCTGGCACCTCTTCCTGTTTGCCTAATGGGTTGAGGTCTAGGAAGCCTGATCTCATTTGATTGTCATAACCGTCCCATGAGAAATACAGGATACAGAGGATCATCTTGGTTTTTAATATAGATTAGCCACAGAGACTGTGAGAGATGAAGACTCTGGAGATTTGAGTTTGGATGACTGGGATGATGGTGGCTGCTAACAGAAACAGGGGGCCCAGGTGTGATTTCCATTTTGGGCATACTCAATTTGCGGTGCAGGGAAGACACCCAGGCGGAGATGCTGGGTGGAAGTTGGCAAAGTGGACCTAGTGTTAGGGAGGAGAAGTGGGACTGTCAGTGTCATTCTTACAGATAGGACGGTGGGAGCACTGAGCAGATGTGATGAGCAAAGAGAGAAAGGGTGCAAGGGAAGAGAAGAGAGCCAGAGCCAGCTGACTGCTGAATTCAGGGGCGAAAGACAATTCTGAGAAGGTGCAGTCACAGAAGTAAGAGCAAACCTGGGAGGGAGGAGCAAGGCCATACGAAACAGCAGAAGAAAGCGTCAAAAGGGAGAGTTTGCCACGTATTATACACCCATTCATTCATTAAACAGAGATTTATCAAGTTTCTTCTGTGTAGCAAACACTGTTTTAGGCAATGGGATTCACATGGTGGCCAAGCAGGCTCCATGTAATTCTCATGAAGCTTACATTCTTGTCAGGAAGACAGAACAACAACAACAACAAAAGTAAAGAGTATTGTTCTTTTGTGATAATTATCACAACAGAGTAAATGGAGACAGGGCAGCAAGGAAGGGATGGGCTGGTTAAGGAAGGCCTCTGGGGAGATGACACTTAAGCTGAGATTTGAAGGACAAGGAGGCATTACTCATGTTACAAGCAGGATAAAGAATGTTTCATGTGGAAGGACCTGCATGTGCAAGACCCTAAGGGAAAAAGAGAAATTGGTATGTGTGAGGAACTGAGAAAAGATGCATATGGCTGGAGCATGATAAATGAAGGGGAAGTGAGGTGTGGGGTGCTGTTCAAGAGAGAGTCAGGGAACAGAGGGCAGCACCTGCAAGACCTTTGGGATGATGGGAGGAGCTCCACTTTTTTGGCCCTCTTGAACCTGCTATGCTTACCCTTGTGTTAAATTCTCAGCAGAGGATAGAGGAGGTGGAGTTTCCTGAATGTTTTTGACTACTGCATGGAATTAAGCTATGAATGTTAAAAATAATTTAGTGTGGGCCAGGCACAGTGGCTCATGCCTGTAATTCCAGCACTTTGGGAGGCCAAGGCGTGCAGATCACCTGAGGTCAGGGGTTCAAGACCAGCCTGGCCAACATGATGAAATCCCCATCTCTACAAAAATACAAAAATTAGCTGGGCATGATGGCAGATGCCTGTAATCCCAGCTACTTGGGAGACTGAGGTGGGAGAATCACTTGAACCTGGGAGGCGGAGGTTGCAGTGAGCTGAGATCGCACCATTGCACTCCAGCCTAGGTGACAGAGCAAGACTCCGTCTCAAAAAATAAAATAAAATAAAATAAAAATAATTCAATATGAGGATTAGTTCATTAAAAAAATCTCTGTGGCAAACAAGAGAAAGGGTTACATGCCCTTAATATTTCCTTTAATGAATGACAATGATTCACCTTTTTAAATTATGGAAAGAGATTATAGTCAATCTCCTGCATTCATGGGTTCCACTTCTGTGTATTCAACCCACTGCAGATCAAAAATATTCAGAAAAAAGTGGTATGGTTGCATCTGTACTGAATATATACACACTTTTATTTTTTCTCATTATTTCCCAAACAATACAGTATAACAACTATTTCTAAAACATTTATATTGTTTTAGGTATTATAAGTGACCTGGAGATGTCTTAAAAGTATATGGGAGAAAAAACAAAATAAAAACATTGAAAATAAAGAAAAAATATACAGGGGGATATATGTAGGTTATATGGAAATACTATGTCATTTTATATAAGGAACTTGAGCATCCACAGATTTTGGTTTCGCTGGAGGGTCCTGGAACCCATCCCCTGTGGATACTGTAGTTCCTTTTATAGCACAGGTCTCAGCCTTGGAGACATAACTGCATTCAGCCACAGTGGGGCAGCAAAGTAAGAACAAAGAGATCAGCCATCAAGGTTTGCAGCTCCAATTTTTCTGTGTTTAGTATTTGGTACCTGGAGCCCCTAAATTTCTACTATCTCAAATTGGTTTTTTCTGGGCAGAAAATATGTGTAGGAGCCCTTATATTTCACATTTTGTACAAACATAATGAACTCTGCATAAAACATTTAAAATTCAGGCAATTGTCCTTGTCATTTGAGAAATGCTATGAAATGTCTTCTTTAAATACTCAACTATGGAGTTACTATTTTTAAATCTCATAATAGACATCTTTATTTTAAAACCTTTTTTATTTGTATAAATTTAAGGGGTACACATGCAGTTTTGCTATGTGGATATATTGTCCGGGCAGACATCTTTATTTCCTAGGACTTGTGTACTCAGTATATTTTAAATTTTTCTGAAAGCAGAAATGTAATGTTATAGTTTGACATCCGTAAATCATTCAGGAATTATTAATAAAGCCATATATTTTGTATTTAAGTTAGACATTTTCCCAGTAGTTTACTTTTTCATTTTGTAGCATAATAAAGTGAGGAAAATGTTTAAAACATTAATTAATGTCTGTACAATGAGTGAAAGCATAACCAAAAATAGATCTCAAATGTCTTGATTCTATTCCCTCCTTCAATGTCATTTCTTGTGATCTGGGTACCAATGGCAAGGGAATCAATAATGATTCGATTATAAGGTCTTAAAAATGGATGAGTTGTGGACTCCTAAAAAATTACAAACATTAAATAATCCCATTATCTATTCATAGGTAATGCCAGAAGGGTACATTACAGGCCTTTAAATAGCCCTGAGTCACATTACACAACTTATTTAGGGCATTAGAAATGTATCCAATTTTAAGTTGGAGCATGGGGGAAATCAAAGGCAGATGTTATCTGGCAGAAATTGGATCCAAGATCATGAACTTAATCTCAAGTGTCTAATTTCTTTTTTCCATCTACCTTTTTAATTTTTTCAAACAGATGTTGCTAAATAGGAATCTCTTCTAGAAACTCAAATATTTTGAAACATATATGGATTTTTACATTTTCTAAAGCACAATTAAATTGGACTGCAATTTTTCATGTTTTGTCATGTGATCAAAATTATTTCTGATTCTAGAGGACTGAAAAAGGAGATGGTATTATCAACAAACATTTCTAAACACTATTGGTACCTTTTATTTTTAAATATCTCAGAATTATAAGCTGTTTCTGCTTACATAATCCATATACTCACATTCATTTTTAAATGTCATCGAATATATTTATTGATTAAAAAGTAATAGGAAGACAAGCCCAGGTTTGTCTTAAAGAAAAAAAAGCCACATACAATACTAGTTTAACATACCAAGGCCAGAAAATTTCAAATTTTAATCTTCACATTTTGTTTTATATATATGCACAGATTCATTGGTATTGTGCAAATGAGAGACATGGTGTTTTTTTCTTGTTTTGTTTACGATTTTGATCCTATTGTCATTCCAGATAAGCCTGTCTTTTTGTGATTTATATTCTAAGGTTAGATGTCATTAAAAAAAACTCAGGAAACTTTTCAATAATGGTGATAACAGTGAATAACTCTTTTCCTTGTGAGTCAAATCTCAGACACCACAGAAGTGTCATTATTCAGCAGCAGTTTAATTTTTTGGAGTGGGAAAGGTGGTTTTCCTTTTTCTTGATCCACTGGGTGACCAGATTGTTACCCAACTATTTATTTTCTAACTATCTAAGGCTATGAGGGCATGAAATATACAAATAATAAATTAAAGTCAATCTGTCCTTTAAAAAAATTATTACGATGAATGCTCAATGTTCCTATGTTTTCTGTGTCTGTGGGGTTAGGGATAGTTCCTTTCTGTCAGTTGTTCTAGTGGGCATTTCTTAGGCTCTTAGCCATGATGTTTTCTTAACACAAGGTTTTATTCTCTCCCTGAAGCCTAAAGATGATCTATATCCTTTGCTTCACCCGACTATGCATTGCTGGACTTCAACAAGTGACTTGTACATTGGCTGTGAAGAGGGTCATCTTTTAATGATTAATGGAGACACCTTGAAAGTGACTGTGCTTAATAAGCTAGAAGAGGAATCACCATTGGGTGAGAAACTGTCCTGCTTCATATTCCCATATAGCCATGGGTGTTGGTTTTGTTGGTTTTCCCTATTTTTCTCTTGCCTGGAGACATCTTTGATTCCTCCTCCTTCTTAATTCTCTGGCTGTTACTATGCTCTTGGCATTCTACCATCACTTTATATGCATATTTCATGTAATCCTCAGAACAACATTATAAGAAGAGACACATTAATCTCCATGATACAGAAGAGATATGTTAGGAAACATGGCCTAGTCCACATAAACTGTGGAGCTGACACCTGAACCCAGGCAATAAGACCTCAGAGTCCAAGTTCTTGGCTACTGTGCTGTATCCGTTTCTATACATATGCCCATTCTGCTTAGTCTGCTAATCATACACTTTCCTGCCCCCTATCCCAACCCTTTTCTCCAGGCTGATCATCTCTTAAGCCCAAAAGCCATCTTGAAAAGTACCTTTCTATTGCTCAGTTAGAAGTGTTGTTTTTTTGTGTGTTTTTTTAGACAGAGTCTCATTCTGTCAGCCAGGCTAGGGTGCAGTGGCGCAATCTTGGCTCACTGCAACCTCTGCCTCCCAGGTTCAAGCCATCTCATGCTTCAGCCTCCCAAGTGCCTGGAATTATAGGCACACACTACCACTACCACGCCCGGCTAATTTTTGTGTTTTTAGTAGAGGTGGGGTTTCGTCATGTTGACCAGACTGATCTTGAACTCCTGACCTCAATTGATCTGCCTGCCTTAGCCTCCCAAAGTGCTGGGATTACAGGCAGGAGCCACCACACCCTGTCATATTGCTCAGCTAGAATCTGAAAGAGAACCTGATCTATTCTGCCTTAGATATAGTGTCTATTCCTGACCCCATCAGCTGTGGCCATGGTTGGGCCTGGGTCACAGGAGCCACTGTCTACTCATTGAGCGGTAGATGTAGACCCTGGGAGGAGGGGGCCTTGCCAGGGCAAGCTCCTCAAACCTGTCCAAAGCATTCTCTATTTCCATTGCTCTTACTATTTCACACCTTGATTTCTGTAACAACCTTAGGATGGACTTCACTGACCTTAATATACATCTGACCCAAACCAGGCAACTTATCTCTGTCATATTGCCTTTTTGAAGGCCGCTTTTAACACCCAGCTCAAGAACTGCTCTCCTTGATTTCACGCTCTCCCTAATCTGATCCTACCTACTCTGTTAGTATTATTTCCAACTATGCCCTAGTATGAGTTTTCTGAGCCAGTCGTTTATTCTCACCATTTCACAGACATGCCTCTAGCCCATTCCCTTGGCACTTATTGTCTCTGAATCTGCCAGTTCCCAGCTCCAATACCACCCCCTCCAGCAAGTTTTCCCCATTGCAGTGTCCCTCATCTGCCTTTTTTTCCTTTTCTCTGACTCACTTTCCCTGTAAAACTGAGGCCATGAGGTTTGACTTCCCTCTCTACTCCCTTTCTGTCTTCCCTTTACTCCTACTGTACCCTCCAGCCGTGCTCCTCTCTCTAATCTAGCATCTACGTTAGTTACATAGATCTGATGATAGAGAATTCAAAAACAACTTTTATGATTTACATCAGTAAAAGCAGCTTTTATTATTCATTGTTACATTGTACTTTTAATTATGTGTCACCTGCTTTACCTTGTTTTTCTTTTCCAAAAGACAGAAGAAATTTTATCAGTCCAGTAACCTTGGTGTATCAGAAGGAGGGCGTGCTGGCTTCTGGAATTGTAATGTATTTTTTTTTCTCAAAATTAATTGGTTTAAAGAAAATTCACAATTCCAATGTGTTGCCATTTACTATTATGAGCCACATTTTAGGATGTCAGATCTGTCACATTATTAATTAAAATGGTTTCCTCTTTGGGTACTATTAAAAAAGATTCATTTTGAATAACTTCAAATCTATACAAAATAGAGGGAACAATATAATGAACTACCATATATTACTGCAAACAAACACAAATATAATTTAAAAATCCATTGCCCTTCTGCAATGAAAAACTACCTAATATCTGTAACCCAATTCCATGTTCGTTTCTACACTTAATGTGTTAGGTTATCAGACACGAATTTGGAGCCCTTTGTCTAAGCTGCAGCTTGGACTCTTGTGAATGCCCATTTAGCTTACATGTTTCATAATGTTATTGTTGATATTTAAATCAGTATTAATAGCCTCCGTTTCCTTGGTGCTTACTTTGTGCCAGGCACCAAGCTAAGTACTTTACTTGTATTATCTTATAGGTCCTTACAACAACCTTATCAAATAGAAGCTATTGACATCCTCCTTTAACAGACAAGGAATCTAATCTTACAGAGTTCACCAGCAAGTAATTGGAAGTTAGGGCTTGAACATAGGTGTGTTAAACTCCAAAGTCTTTGCTGTCATTTATAGAACTCAGTCTCAGTAAGTAATAAAAGGAGTCAGACCATGTTTTTCTTTTTCTGTTTCTTTCCTTTTTTTTTTTTTTTTTGAGACGGAGTCTCACACTGTCTCCCTGGCTGGAGTGCAGTGGCGCAATCTCTGCTTACTGAAAGCTCCAGCTCCCGGGTTCATGCCATTCTCCTGCCTCAGCCTCCAGAGTAGCTGGGACTACAGGCGCCTGCCACCATGCCCAGCTAATTTTTGTATTTTTAGTAGAGACGGGGTTTCACCGTGTTAGCCAGGATGGTCTCGATCTCCTGACCTCGTGATCCGCCCCCTTCGGCCTCCCAAAGTGCTGGGATTACAGGCATGAGCCACCGCACCCAGCCCAGACCATGTTTTTCCATGCCATTATAATCAATGTAAACAATGCTAAGGTGTGGAACTGACCTATACTAAAATCCAGGTCTAGTTGTAACTATCCCAGATGTTAGCATAGTCCATTTCACTGACACAGATGACATCTCCAGGACCTTGAGGGTAGCTAGGCAGTGACATCAGGGTGAGAGACATTCTACCCTCAGGAAGCCATCTGGAGCATATACACCTACACTTAACTCTCCCAACCTTGCAGTAGACTATCCCCTCCTCCTCCATTTAGTCTGCGTTTGTGGGCTTTTATGACTCTTGTCTTCTTCAAGACCACCCTTGATGTTTGTTTAACCCCCTTTAAAGGAATGATTATAGAGTTTGCTCTGGTGAGTGATAGAGAATAAAGATGAGCTCAAAAAAAGTACCTTGCCTGCTTTCCCTTCCAGGGCCCAAGCATTTGAACCCAGCTACCTGAAGTCCCCACTCTTAGTTATAAGATGTCTAATCTAGAAAATGATAAATAAATTTCTTCCAAGTGTTTTCACTATTGTAAAAATAACTCAAATTCCTCTTGAGAATAATAAAATTAACCTAAATCTATTCAAAACCAACCAATCAACTAGCCCATTTATATTGGATCCTTGCTATCTTCTACTACAGTGTGAGGAACAGAAAAAGAGGATCCGAAGGGAATAAAAGGCACACTCCCTACCCTTGGATCATTTAGGGAGATAAGAAATGCACATAATAATGACGAAAGAGCATACAGGAGGGCTAGTGTCCTTTCAAGCAACGACACTGCTATATACAAGCCACACAAACTCTACTTCATTTTTCCTACCTCCTGTGTAGTGAAGAATGTAGTAAGAAGAGGGATACTAGAGAAACTCAAAAAAAGGAGACATCAGTAAAGTTTTAGGTAATTGAAAAATGTATCACAAAAGAGATCAAACTGAAGCTTGACCAGGGAACATAGTTAAAAGTCATCTAAATAAAGATGAGAGGACAGTGCATCTATGCAAACATAGATGATGACTCCAAATAAACAGTAGAAGTAATCAATAAGCCTTAAATTGTCTGATGAGTCAAGTATACTATGCATTGACTAAGACTGATTTTCTACATTTATCTCACTCATCTCTAGGATGGCTTTGTGTATTCTTTTATTATTAAAGATGGAAGTTACGTGATCAAGAATTTTCTTGAGATTGAAAGACCTGTAGAACATATGACATTTTCTCCCAATTATACAATGTTTCTGATTCAAACAGACAAGGTATGTTGGATGGTAATTTCTTGATATGTGATTTTCAAATATTATTATCATCATTACATGACAGGAATGAGGAACAGAGTGTGCTGCACAGTGGTACTCCACTAGTCAAGACTCTAGGTTGTAAATGAAAAAACACCCAATTTAAAAGGCCTAAATTACAAAGAGCTATTGGTTTATTTTTGTGCATGTAACTGAAAGGGCAAGGAGTGAATCTGAATACAAGAGTTGCCATGATGCCACCAAGCCTTGTTTATTTCCATCTCTTGGCTCTGTTTCCTCTCTGCTGCCTCCATTTCCATGCTGACTCTCCCCGTGTGGTGTTAAGAGTTATATGCAGCTCTAGCTTATATTTCTGCCTGCTTGATGTCCCTGGTGGAAAGATACCAGCTAGAAAAAAAAGTCTTAGAATCTAGACTCATTGAACTAACTGAATCACGTGTCTTCCCCTGGGTCAGTTGGTTGTACCATAGGAATCCTAAGCTCTGACTGGCCAGGCCTAAGTCACATGCTTAGCCTTGGATGCTGGGTAGAGTCAACCAACTTAAATGAGAACTGAGATTGGGGCATAGGTTGTTCTCCAAAGACAATGTGGGTTCTATAAGAAAAATGAATTATTGCAAGATTAAAACAAACATTTACTTCAATCATACTGCTAGGAAGATTCCTAATTAATGGAATGATCTTCAGGCATCAAGATTAGCAGATATTTATATTGTTATACAATAATTTTAGATGAATTACAAACAAAATTCAATGATTTTCTGCCTAAAAGAAACTTAAATTTAAATATGGACAGACTTTTGTTTCTGATAATTAACAGAAGTTTTAAAAAAAAAAAAACTGTGCTAACTTATGTTTTAATAAATAAATGACTAACTGAAAATATCTATGGAGAACACGAAACTAGGAAAAAGATATCATAAAAGAAGGAGGAAAGACCCAAATAGAAATTCTAAAGAAGAAAAATATACTAGTAAAGTAAAAATTAAATGAACGTGTCTGACAAAATGTTGGACATAGCCAAAGAGAGAATAAATGAATTCGAAGACAGGTCAGAAGAAGTTATTCAGAATGTCACCTAGAAAAGCAAAAGGGTAGAAAATACAGAAGGGAACATAAGAGATAAGAACAATACAGTGAAAAGATCTAACATATGTTTGATTAGAGTCCAGAGAGGAGAAAGTGGGACAGAGGCAATAATCGAAGAGATACTGACTGGGGATTTTCCAGAATTGGTTAAAGACATGAATTTACAGATTTAAGAGGTCCAGTGAATCCCAAACAGAATACATAAAATGATATCCACACTCAGACTTACCAAAGTGAAACTGTTGTAAACCAAAGAGAAAATTTTCAAAGCAATCAGAGAAAAGACAGATTACTTCTAAGGAATTTCAATTAGACTAATAGCTGACTTCTCTGTGGCAATAAGGTAAGTAAGAAATAGTGGAATAATATCTTCAATGTGTTGCAGGGGTCAGCAAACTATAGCTCCATGGGGCAAAACTAGCCTGCTGCATGTTTTTCAAATTAGATTTTATTGGAACATAGCCACACCCACATATGTATTGTTTATGGCTTCTTTCACACCACAATGGCAGCATTAAATAGTTGTGACAGAGACTACATGGTTTGCAAAGCCTAACATATTTACTATCAGCCTATTTATAGAAAAAGGTTGATGACCCCTGATGTAATGAAACAAAATAATTACCACCTAGAATTCTATACCCAATGAAAACATCTTTTCAGTATGTGGGTAAAAAAAGACATTTTAGACACTCCAAAGTTAAGAGTGTGTCAGCAGCTGACTATCACTAGAGAAAATTCTAAAGAATTTACTTCCAGCAGAGGAAAATGATCCCAGATGTAAGGTGTGTGATGCAACAAAAACAAAGAGCAGTAGTAATGGGTAGAGAATGACACATTGTAGAAGATGTGCAGTAAATGAACACTGCATACAACAGCAAAAAAAAAAAAAAAAAAAAATGTGGGCTCAAGCCTGTAATCCCAGCACTTTGGGAGGCCGAGATGGGTGGATCACGAGGTCAGGAGATCAAGACCATCCTGGCTAACACGGTGAAACCCCGTCTCTACTAAAAAATACAAAAAGAACCAGCCGGGCGAGGTGGCGGGCGCCTGTAGTCTCAGCTACTCAGGAGGCTGAGGCAGGAGAATGGCATGAACCCGGGAGGCGGAGCTTGCAGTGAGCTGAGATCCGGCCACTGCACTCCAGCCTGGGCGACAGAGCGAGACTCCATCTCAAAAAAAAAAAAAAAAAAAAGTGAAAGTAGGTTTAAAAATAATATTGAACTAAAATCCCAAATGACAATACTATAAGTTGGGGGAAGTGGGGGAGCAGGATATATAGAACAAAGTGTTCCAAGGATCCCATATGACCCAGGAGGAGAATAAAGCTTTTAAGTAACTTTGATGTTGATAAATTAGGTATACATGTTACAACTTCTAAGGTAACCACTAAAACAATAGGAACAGTAGACGAAATTTCCAAACTAGAAAAAGTAAAATGTTAAAAAAAAAAAAAATGTTTAACCCAAAACAAGGTAAAAAAGAGAAAGAAAATGAAAACAATTGAGATAAACAAAAAGCATAAATTAAAACCTATGTTTAAACCCAGATATGAAAAGATGGAAAAAGATATGTAAACATTAACCCAAAGAAAACCAGTGGAAATATATTAATATTAGACAAAATAGGCTTTAAGGTAAAAATCATTACTAAAGATAAATGGGCTTATTTCAGAATAACAAAATATTAAATTTATCAGGAATATATAAATACTTAAAATATGTACAAGGAATCTTCATTATCTTGTCATGCTTCAAGGCCCAGGAAAGGCCTAGGCAAAACTCTTGGTGGGGTTTTGTTACATTCAAGCGTTTATATAAGGGCACTGGCTCTATTAGCTTTTAATATTTAACTTAATCATTCAGCCATTGCTGAAACAGTTGTCCTGGAGGCCTGCCTGTTCAGCTGTTAGTGAGATCTGGCCTGCCACACCTTCTCACTAAGTCTTCCTTAAACACACACTTTACAATTTCACCCTTGTTTTGCTATATAATGTTCTCCTTCTCTGTTATATTTTCTTTGTCTTCTTACAATTATCACGGTCTAACTTGCAGTATATTTTGTTTGGTTATATTATTTATCGTCTGAATCTGCCAGCAGAAGGTAAACTCCTTGAGGGCAGGGGATTTTGTCTGTTTTATCCTCTGCTGTAACCCCAGCATCTAAAGCAGTGACTGGCATTGTGTATCCAGTTAATATTTATTGAAGAAATGACATAAAGATAAAATTTGTAAATATCTACCAAATTTTGTAAAGTCATATTTTTTTAGATAAATGAGACCAGAAATATTTATGTTTAACTCAAGTAAACATGAAGAACTTGTGATTAGCTGAAAGCAGACTTCTTATTGCTGGTTAAGTGACCATATTATATTACCAGCTACTTGGTAGAGATGCATTCATTACAGAATAGATTTTTTTTTAGAGGTGAGTTTGGGAGCTGAAAATAATAAGCATGAAGTGACAGCTTCAGCCATATTTCTACAAAGGCTTGTTTAAATGTTTAGTGTTCCTTCCATTATACTTAGCATGTGGTAGGATTTAGTACATCTTAACAACTTTTTGGGTTTTCCACATTTTCCAAATTTTCTACATGAATAGATATTATTTTTGAAACAGGAAAAAATGTTTTATTATGTTTTGTAAATTAAGAAAACGAATATGTGGGAGACCAGGCGTGGTGGCTCATGCCTATAATCCCAGCACTTTGGGAGGTCGAGGAGGGTGGATTACTTGAGGTCAGGAGTTTGAGACCGGCCTGATCAACATGGTGAAACCCCGTCTCTAGTAAAAATACAAAAATTAGCCGGGTGTGGTGGCAGGTACCTGGAATCCCAGCTACTCAGGAGGCTGAGGCAGGAGAATCTCTTGAACCCAGGAGGCAGAGGTTGGTTGCAGTGAGCCAAGATCCCGCCATTGCACTCCAGCCTGGGCAACAGAGGGAGACTCAGTCACAAAACAAAAACAACAACAACAACAACAACAAAACAAAACAAACACGAATGTCTGGAATTGAAGAAGAAAGTCTTATGGTTATTTAAAATGATGAGGCCAGGCACGGTGGCTTGCGCCTGTCATCCCAGCACTTTGGGAGGCCGAGGCGTGCGGATCACCTGAGGTCAGGAGTTTGAAACCAGCCTAACCAACATGTTGAAACTCTGTCTCTAGTAAGCATACAAAATTAGCCGAGCATGGTGGTGCATGCCTGTAATCCCAGCTACTCAGGAGGCTGAGGCAGGAGAATCGCTTAAACCTGGGAGGTGGGAGTTGCGGTGAGCTGAGATTGTGCCATTGCACTCCAACCTGGGCAACAATAGCAAGACTTTGTCTCGAAAAATTAATTAATTAAAATAAAATGATGAATAAGTGAATGAATGAATGAATCAACCAATCAATCAATAAACAAACAAACAAATCAAGTGTCTAGATTTTAAGCCCTTCAGGGTCAAGGTCTTACTGAGTTGATCTGTGATTTCCCATAATCTGTTTCCACACAGCGCCTTGGTTACAGTAGGCATTTAATAAATATTTGTTGCACTATATACACAACAATTACAATATGTTTCTTTTCTTTTGTATATTTATCAGGGATCTGTTTATATCTACACTTTTGGTGAGGAGCCAACCTTAAATAAAGTCCTAGATGCTTGTGATAGGAAATTTCAGGCAATTGACTTTATCACACCTGGAACCCAACACTTCATGGTAAAGAATATTTTACTGTGTCACAGTAGGACTAAAGATATGATGATGTTGTGAGATTTAAATCCCTATTTATGTGTTGTTGGGTAACTTTGAAAGTTCATGGGCAAAGCAATGTGAATAGGAGGCAGAGGCTGTCCTTGAAGGCTGTGGTGGAGATGCTAGACACTTCCATCCTCAAATCTACCCCCCAGTTAGAATGATACCCTCATATTGTGACTTCATAATATCATCTTCTGAAAACAGCCAACACAATTGAGATCTTAGGAGCCATCTTTTGGTTTTCACCACCCAAGCTCTGCAAGCCAGGCTTTAACACATTTTAAAACACATTCATTGCTAATGAGTCATCAGCACTCAGTAAACTGTTAGTATTTATTTAGTATCTTTTTTCTGTGTAATGCAGCAGCACCACTTGAGGTTGAAAATGAAATAGTTGCCATGTGCAATACATTAATTCAGTCTAAGGAGTCAATAACAGTATGTCAGTATTGGCTCATCAGTTATAACAAATGTACCACACTAATGCAAGATGTTAATAGTAGGGTAGTAGGTATGTGGAGGGGAAGGGGAAGGAGAACTCTCTGTGCTTTCTGCTCAATTTTTCTGTAATCCTAAAACTGCTCTAAAAAAATAAATTCTAGTAATTTAAAAAAGAACAATGTATAGCTTCCTATTTCTATATTTGTTCATTAGGCAATAGTTTTACTGATTTTTATAAGCAACTTTTATCTTTAATATGTTACATGAAAAATCTTTATTTTACTTTTCTAATACTAATTAGCTATTATGTATTACTTAAATTGCATTAAAGATAATACTTAATATTTGTTCAGAAACGAAGCATTGGCATTGAAATGATAAAATAAGTATTTATAATCCACATAAGTAAAATGAAATTTTATACTAAATCATCGACACACTGGAAAGGGAGGCAGAACATGCTTCCATAGGAAAGTCTTATTTTCCATGTAGAGTTTTTGTTTTTCTTTTTGTTACAGACAGTTACACATTCAGGGGAAGTTTGTGTTTGGTGGCTGGAGGATTGTTCTTGTGTAAGCAAGATTTATCTGAATACCCCAGTAAGTATACTTGATAAATGGATTTTTAAAAATATATTGAATTCTAATCGAATCTACCTTTTCATATTCACACGACAATAGTCTGTAGAAATACTTGTTATAGAAGCCTCACTGCATTTTTGCCTTCTAGGTTTAGAGTAATCCCTGTGTGTAAAGTATATGCCACAGCCCCAAGAGTGGAACCATAGCATTGGTTATAGAAAACAAGATAGAACCATATTGATTATAGAAAGCTGTAAGGTTTTCTGTGGCGGCAGTTGTTTTTGAAACCCCAGTAGTTTATATCTTACTCATGCCGTAAGTTCATTATGGATTGGCAGGGGTCCCTCTTGCACAGTCTCTCAGGGAGCCAGGCTGATGGGGGCTCCATCAAAAAATACTTCCTCTGTGCTGTGTGCAGGAGAGGAAGAGAGTGCTGAAAGGTGTTTTGGAGGGAGAGGGGGTGCTCCTGAATCAGCAAGTAAGTGCTTTTTCTCAGAAATGAAATATCCCTTTGGCCATAACTAGTTAAATGGTCCCATTTAATGGGAATCAATTAGAAATGAAAGAAAGTTGCCACTCTAACCAGCTTAAGCCAAAAATTAAAAAGTGAGTGTTATTGGCACAGTCAACTATAAAGTACAGAACTTGTCTGGCCTCATGTGTGCCTCAGTCCAGCAGTTTAAATGATATACCAAGGACCTTGTCTTTCTGTCTCCACACTATGCCTTTAGTTTCATCTTAGGCCTTGCTGAGGTACACCCAGATACCACAGGTGCCAACCTCACATCATACTGTCAGAGAGGGAAGAAAAATTCCTACTGTAGGGGGAGGAAGAACAAAGATGCTTCTTCTTTCCAGAAGGTTCAGTAAATGTCTTCTAATGTCTTAATAATATCTGTGAACTAATCATATGCACAGGGGATGAGAAATGCAATTAAGTGCATAATTAATGCACCAACTCAGCCCTGGAAATGGGAGTTAGATTCATTCCACTCGTCCCTGACAATAGGGGAAGGATAGTTTCTCAGTGAATATTCAAGAGATTTTCCAGAAGGAGGGCATATGGATGCTGAATTGCAAACCACACTGCCTGCAACATCTACCACAATGTGATACCATTATTTCTGCCATGTTCACAGTGCATTTTGCATAAAAAACATTTTAAAAGGACCAAGAAACAATGGTAATGCTGTCTTTTAAAAAAAAAGTAGTATTATTTGCTGCATTATACAGTTCTAGTTGAGAAATGGATCTTGGTATTAGGTAGGGAGTTTCAATCCTTCCCTTTTATAAAACTAAAATCTCAATTATAAAAGACTAAGCATCATATTTTACATAAGATGCAAAAGATAGATAATTCAGTGTGATAAATAAAACTCTCCCACAAAAGTAAAGGTAAAATTTCTTACTGAGAAAACTTGAAATATGAAAAGACTCCATAATCTCTGTGACAAAGGGTTATATGTATTCATTTCTATTATAAATAGTAAACTAGGAGAGATCTTACAAGTGCATTTAATCACATGTCCTTTCACACATTAGAGGCATACAAACATTTAACAACCCACCCAGGGGCCCATATAATCAGGATATACCTTGTTCCTCTTGGGCAACGAGGGATACAGGTACCATTACCCTACAGAGAATTGATACAGATACAGTAATGCTGATGCCAGGTCTCTTGGCCTGTATCTGGGACTGTGTTGCCTTCCTTCAGGCAGTGGTCCTGGGGGATCCCAGTCCAGCACCACGGTGTCAAGATACCTGGACACTAGCAGCGTCTCCTGATGGTACCTGCATAAGACTCCTCTGGCCCTTACTGTACATTTTTAGACTAGCACACCATTGCCCTGGAATAAAGGAGAATTTCAGCTGATTATTTTTATTTTGGGAACACACACACACACACACACACACACACTTCCCATAAAGGTTTTCAATTTTACAAAAAGCCCACTCAGTTGGGAGGCTGTGTGCATTCTAATGAGGCAGGACACCTGGGTGCTTCTTCTGAAGTTTGTCACCACATATGGGATCCTTGGGTAAGCTGCTGGACTTCCTTGGCCTGCATTTTCTGTTTTGCAAAATGATCTCTTACGTTCTTTTTCAGTCCTAAGTTCCATGATTTTATTCAAAACAATCAACAAAGTATTTATAGGGAAAGAATACTGATTTCTATAGTATTATGAAAGTCAGTTTATTCTCTTAGACATCATATTCTGTATAAATCATTGTGAGATAAGTGGGAATCTGTTATGCATTTCTTTGGTGACTGAATACATCTTCCAGTGATATAGTTATTTTCTTAAGTCTTCCTTACTCATACCAGCATCTCAGGATCTATAAAAATGTTTTAAAAGCCAGGTGTGGTGGTTTGAACTTGTAATCCCAGTGACTAGGCAGGCTGACGCAGGGGGATCACTTGAGCCCAATAGTTCAAGACAGAGCAAGACTCCATCGCTAATAAATAAATAAATATTTTAAAATGTTTACAAGATGCTAAGAATTTATTCTACCTTTTTTTGTTTTATTTTTCACTATTATTGGTCTGTTTCACAATCACTTAGATAGATTGTTGGCATAATCATTTCATCATCATCATTTAGACATAAAAACGAAGCCATGATTTAAATTTCAAGAAATCTCTCTATAATTTTTATTACTCTAATTTTAGGATAAAAGAATAAGATGTACAGATTCCTGTGCCATCTTATGCAGTTGATCAGCTCAGGAACGTTGAGGCTATAATTTGAAAGAACCCCCCACACAACACTTGCCACTCTTCTCATCCTGCAGGCTTTTCAAATACATTGTATAATAGCATTCTTACGTGCAGGAGAGCAGGCACAATGGAGATACGCATCTGGGGTTTATTTTAAACAGGCGACGGTTCTGGCTTGCTGTCCGTCCTCCCTCTCTGCAGCCGTGGGCACGGAGGGTGGCTCTGTCTACTTCATCAGCATATATAATAAGGAATCCCCTCAGGTCGTGCACAAAGCCTTTCTCTCGGAATCGTCCGTGCAGCATGTCACGTAAGTCCCTTCTGCTTCCAGGAGCAGCTCTGTGTCACCATTTGTTGAAAATTCTAATGAAGCCACTCCTTCTTTTAAGTTTTACATGTTTCATTTGTTTTGAATGTTAATATATTCACTCAGTTCAACACTCCAAAGGTACAGAGGGCTGTGAAGTAAAGTACCCCCCATACCCAGGTCTGTCCTTGCAGGCAGCCTGGTACCAACTTCTCATGTCTCTCCTGAGATGTTTTATCCATGAACAACAAGCAAAACATAATAAGCACTTCTTTTTATTTGTATCAATGGCCATCAAGTATATATAGTGTGCCAGGCACTTCTGCTGTATTAACTCCATGAGGTAAACACTCTTATTGTCTCTATTCGACAGGTGAGGAAGATGAGGCACAAAGATTTTAAATAACTTGCTCAATAGTACATAGATAGTGAATGGCAAATGTTGGGATTTGAACCCAGGTCGTTGGGCTCCAGAGTCACTGCCTTTGCTCTTAAAATGAGAAAACTATGTACAATGCCTCATTTCTTTTTTCACTTAATGGTATATCTTGGAGAATGTTTTATATCCACACATAAAGACCAATCTTTTTATTTTTATAGCCACATAGTATTCCGTTATATGAATATACTATCATTTTTTAAAAAACAGTATATTAATGAACATTTAGAGTATTTCCAAACTTTCAAAACAATACTTTTAAGATGACAATATAGAGACATTAGATTTGGACTTGTAGTTGCTATTATTATTACTGTTTTTAATTTGTTATATTATTAGGTATTAATAAGAACAGACATTTGTATTCTGCTTTACAGCTTGAGATCACTGTAGCTTGTAGAATGTGATCCTCAAAACACCAGTCAGAAAGATGTTATTCTTATCCCTATTAGACAAATTAGGGAATTCAGGGTGAGAGAGGTGAAGAGAAGCATTGTCCAAGATTACACATTACACAGCTAGGGCACTTGGGAGCTGGCCCTGCCACTGTGGACTGCCCAGCTCCACCACCCTAGCTCAGTGGGGAAGGATGGATAACATCCTTACCCCCCGCCCTTCTGCACCGTCATTTTTTGTGCCTTTCCTTTCTCAGATCCTCTTATTCTAATTTGCGTCTTCCCACTTTTTCTAATTTGATAAAGTTGTAGACATGTTTCACTACATTCTTCCTCCCACTGCCAGGTACCAGACACAGGGTAATGAAATGTCACACCCACCGCTAATTTGAGAATTGCTTATTTGCACTTGAAACATCAAGAAAGCTCTACCGACATGTTTCATTCACTTATGATGAACCAACTGCCCGTCTTTACTGAATCTTCTTGACTGTATTTATTAAAGTTGCAATTTGGAAATAGCATTGGCCTAAAGTTCAATGATTATATCTACATGTAATCACTCCACTTTTATAAGGTCAGAGAATATTAAACATCACAAACCGTAAAAATGACTGGCTTTGAACATATCTCTGTGGCCATTCAATAAACTTGTTCACCATCTAGCTGGTGAAACGATTGGGATTTGATCATCAGATTTCTTCTTTTCTAGTTATGATCAGCGAGGAATATTTCTGTTAGTTGGAACATCAGAAGGAAAAGTCTTTATTATCTGTGCCAGCTCCTCAAGCTCATTTCAGATTATTGGATTCACAGGTACAACATAGAATGCTGATTAATTTAAAATATATTAATTTAAAATATTTAAAATTCTTTATTTCAAAGAATTTAAGGTTATGAAAATGGAGTTATATTGAAACAATTATTTATGGCATATTTTCTGAAAGAGTAACTTTTAAATAACTAAAGTTACTTAGGAGAATTCTCACATTATATTTTGATGTATTTGGAATATTAGAGTTATCTCCTTGGTACATAGTTGATGCTAAACATCTTTTCTTGAATCAATTATTGAATAAATTAATGAAATGGCTGAACATTTCTAATATCAACATACAGAGAAGTTGGATTGATTTCTCTCAAAAATATTTTTTAATATTTTATCTCTAATAAAGAATTTTCTCTGTTTTCTCTCTGGCTGTACATGCCAATTGTATATGTCTTTCCCCCACACACACAATTTTTTTTTTAATTCTCCTGAAAAATTTTTTTTTTTTTTTTTTGCTCCTCACACTTTGCCAAGTCTCACCCTTAAATTTTTTAATTTGTTTATCATTGACTTATAAAAATTAGTGAGTGCCTACTAGGTGCAAAATGCCAAACCTAGGCCTTGTAGTGGGATGAAAATATTAAGGAGACAATTTAGTAGAGAAGGAAAATGCAGAATGGTGTGTAGGCTCAGATACAGCAGCAATTCATTCTGCCAGGTGTGAGGAGAGGAGTGGAGGTGAAGGTGGGCACTGGTCAGGGGATGTGGAGGATTGGAGGAGAGTTTTCCAAGGGCTTAGAGTAGTGGGTTTAAAGGATTTTCATAGGTATGGGATAGGACATATTAGTATTCCTGCTCAAAATAATAACCCAAACAAAGGTACTTGGAATGGTGAAAAAAAAAAAAGTTTGGTATAACAGGTAAATGGAAGAGTTCACTAGAAGATGACTATGGCAATGAAGTCTGAAAGAGGAAGGACATTGAATATCATTCCAAAGAGTCTGGAATTGTTCTGTGGTTAATGAGCCATCGTCAGTGGTTTCAAGATGGAGCTGGCATGATTTGACTTGGTTTTTAGAGACTGACTCTGATACTAGTGTGAAGGATGGAGTAGAAAGGCAAAAGAAAGAAATTAAAAAGATGAGATTGGAAGCTATAATACTAGCCAAGGCAAGAGATGATACTAGTCATAATCATAACAACAGCCAACACTTATTGAGGAATGCCTGACTATGTGGTAGCCAGTATTCTAAGCCTTCAGCCTGTCTCCACCCATTGAATTCTTAGACAACTTTCATGAAACTGATACTACTGTTATCCCTTCAGATGAGGCAATTGAGGCACAGCAAGGCTAAGTACTTGTTCAAGGCCACACATCTAGTTAGTGGCAGAGCCAAATTAAGGAAGTCCAGTTTCAGGGCATGTGCTCTTATCCACAATGCACAAACTCATGCTGCAGCTATGGAAAGAGAAAAGACGGCACAACCATGAGTGATGGAATTGGTAGGACTTGGTATTTGATGCGAAAGGAAGGGATCAGCGATGACCCCAGAATTTCTAGCCTGAATACTGGAAGTTTGCGATGTCATTAGTTGAAGAACAAAGTTTTAGAGGTTGAGGAATAGGTTGAGGTGATGAGTTCCATAGGTTTGAAGCCAACAAACTCTTCATTTGGGCATATGTAGCCTAAGTTTGGAAATCAGGATATGTAGTTCAAAGCTTAATGACAGAATTCTGATCTTGAAATCATGGAAGCTGATGACATAGTGCAACAGAGTAGAAGTAAACCTAGATACTTAATGGGGCAAAAGAGGTAACTAAATATGCAAATTAGATGGCACTGAGTGTGGTAGGGCCTGTGGCTGACCTCAGAGTGGATGTATATCCTGCCTAAATATTCCATTTCATTTATTTTATTTTATTTTCTAGAGTCTTACTCTGTCACCGAGGCTGGAGTGCTGTGGTGCAATCATAGCTCACTATAGCCTTGAACTCCTAGGCTCAGGCAATCCTGCTGCTTCAGCCTCCTGAGTAGCTGGGACTACAGGCTTGTGCCCCAAAGCCTGGCTTGTTTTCTGTTTTGTTTTTGTTTACTTTTTTTTTCTTTTTTTCTTTTTTAGTAGAGAAAATGTGTCCATGTGTTGCTCACGCTGGTCTTGATCTCCTGGAGTCAAGCGATCCTCCCACCTCAGCCTCCCAAGGTGTTGGGATTACAGACATGAGCCACTGTTCCTGGCCCCATTTTTTTAATGTATCTGTTTGGCCAGAGGTGGGATGGAAGAAGCTGGGAATAGAACCCTGGTCCACATTTTATATGGAAGCTGTGGACAGAGGAAGATGAGGCAGTGCAGAAAACTGAGGCTGGGCCAGAGTAATACGAGAACTGAGAGTCATCCTCTCCAGAAACAGCCTAAAGAAGGAAGGTGGATGAAAATACAGGCTGACATTGAAGTATGGGTAGGGTGAGGGCTGGGACAGGCTCTCATATATTTGCCAGTCAGCAGGTGATCCTTGAGAGAGCTACTTCTTTGGAATGAAGAATGTTAGGGAGGGAATAGAGGTAAGAAAATTAAGTCAGAAAGTGCCAAACCTATTTTAGGAAGTTTGCGGTGGAGAAAAGAGAATCAGATGGTAACTGCTGTGGGACAGCAGAGTTGGAGGAAGGTTCTTATTTGAAGACAGAGAGTCATGAGGGCTGAATAAAAGGAGCCATAAGGGACACAAGAAGCTAAAAAGAATCCCAGCACTTTGGGAGGCCGAGATGGGTGGATCATGAGGTCAGGAGATCAAGACCATCCTGGCTAACACGGTGAAACCCCATCTCTACTAAAAAATACAAAAAATTAGCCGGACGAGGTGGGCGCCTGTAGTCCCAGCTACTCAGGAGGCTGAGGCAGGAGAATGGCATGAACCTGGGAGGCGGAGCTTGCAGTGAGCTGAGATCCAGCCACTGCACTCCAGCCTGGGTGACAGAGCGAAACTCCATCTCAAAAAAAAAAAAAAAAAAAAAAAAGAAGCTAAAAAGAGGTGATTGATAATGTACAGTCTAATAGGAGATTGTAGGAATGGGCTCAAAATCACAGACAGGAAGGGATTACATTTTGTTCCTACATCAATGTCGGGAAATGAAGGGAGAAAATGGAAGCAGACAGGGGGGAAATGTGAGTCTCAGGATAAGAAAGTTGAGGTTGAGTTTATGTCGATGTCCTTGGTCTTCCTTGTTAAGGGAGAGAGAAGGTCATTGGCTGACCGCCTGGGGAAGGGCCTGAGAAAGTGGGCACCTGCAGCACAGTCCCATGAAGAGTGGAAGAGTGAATCTGAAACAAATCCAAGGTGGGCTCCAGGCCTGGCACACCTTGCAGAGGTTAGATCAGCTGGCTTTCTAGTGGAGCAAACTCATAAAGTCACATGTTTCCACCACACCCACCGTCCTTGGGCACAGATGCAAAGAAGGCCAATGCCTGAGTTTACCCAATCTTAGGAGCAGGTCACCTGGCTGGAGTGGACTTGTGGGGACCAGCGCATGCAGGTGCTGGTTTGGAGGGATAGGAGTTGGAGATGATGCACTCTCGGGCCACCCTGACTAGGAAAGAAACCCAGACAGACTGGGCTGGTTTGAATCTGCTGGTCTAGACATCTAATCAGGAGAATCCCTCATCCATTCATCAAAAATATCCCTGTAGCTTATGTTTAAAGGTCACTTTAAATGTCCAGCAAATAATTTGATTCTAAAGATTTAGTGAAGGCAAGTCCACAGGTGATATCTTAATTGGAAAGGTAAAAGATTCTTTAAACTTATCAATGACCACTTGTGGTGTTGATTTCTGTTTGCTTTCAGAAGTGGCCAAAGACATTTTACAGATATCCACAGTGTCTCTTTCAGAAACAGACATAGTGGAAGTGATGGTGCTTTCCTCGCTTCTGGAAGCAGGGAGAAGCAGGTTGGAGATGTTCACACTGCCTACATTACTGCCACAAGGTAAAGAAAACACAAGCAACCAATTCTGCTCCTCAGCCCAGATACATCATTGTTATTGTTTTTTGGGTTTGTTTTATTTTTCTCTTGGCATGTGAAGAGGTAAAATGGCTACCTTTTGTCTACCTTTACAAAGTAAAACCAACAGGCTAAACAGTTTGAAGTGTGGACTTTTCCTTTGGGCTTCCTGACTCATGAGTCTGCTTTATTACCATAGGAAAAGAGATAGGATGAACAGACACATCAAATTGATTTGTTATTTTTGTGATGTCTCTTGTTTTGTAGCTTTGAATAGACATGGTTAAATTCAGATAGATTACAGTGTAGTTCCCTTCACTGACAAAATTATAAAGAAAGTTTTCTGGATAAAAAGGTATGAGAAAATAGATACTCTTTCCTTGTTTTAATAACAAATATATCTGGTTGGCAGTTTTGCAAATATGTAATTATAGAGCAGAAGAGAGCTGACAACCTCAAAGTACTTTTATGTTTTTGTAAGAGTCTCTATACCACCATGGGTTTCTTTCAATATGTCTCTAAGTTAATTGATTAAAATTTCATCAAGGCATTACAGAAATATTTTACCTACTATCAGCCATTTAATACTCAAAGTATTTCTAGGGAGACAAGTGTTTTTAAATCATTTTTATCACCTACTAGCTTCCACAATATTAATTGAGCATTTAAATTTTATTCTGCTTTTCATAATTGTTCATAATTTTAAAAAACCAAAATTAATATATGGTGCGAGTGATTTCTCTTCTTTTTCCAAATCTAATAGTTTCCACAACTTTTGCTGATGAAAGAGGAAGGCTGAAAGATGAAATCATTCATAAGTACCTGTATGAGCTGGAGCACACTCTGTCCTCTGCAGTCTTGGACTTTCAAAGTAAACAAATATATGGCTTCTGTAGTCAAGTGCCATACATCTGTAGCTACCTTCTTCCTAAAGAAGTATGTCAACACTTAAGTGTGCTCTCATTTGTCTTAGCAATCAAGATTGACACATTGTACTGATTAGATATGATCCTCTTGACCACGTTAACAGAATAGTTCAGTTAACAAATGCCTTCATTATATTAATATAATTCCCTTGAGCTAGGTATATAGTGTTATTTGTTAATCCATCATACAATATATTTGAGCAACCTGATACTTGTGCTGCATACATCATCTTTGTCAGATAAACATGCAGATAACACAATATTAGTTTAATGCCTTAAAAAACAACCTAGCATTAGGAAATCTATTCTGCATATGCCAAGGGCTACAAGGTAGATGATTTGATTTGCAGTGGAACTTTGTATCTAAGCCATAACCAAAATTGCAAAAAATAATTAAACTGTGTTTCTGGCATTTTTTCATTACACTATCTTCAGACATCTCATGCATTGTGTCACCTCCTGCTGCACATAATGGCCCAGTACCCTCCTGCTTTCTGCCCGTTGACCTGTCAGTTTCCCTTGATGTCTGTCTACCCACTTTGATAATGTCTACCTTCCTTCCTCTAAATTCTTCCGTCAAAGCTCTTCCAGAGTAGCCAGGATTAGACGTAGAAATTCAGAGAAGGAAGAAATGATTAGTGGCAAGAGAGATTCAAGAAAAGTTTCATGAAGGAAGCAATATTTGATCTGGACTTTGAAAAATAAGTCAGATTTAGACATGGAGAGATATTGCATACAGTTTTGGTGGGCAGCGCTCATATAGGGAGGCAGGGCAGGACTGGTGGGGATGGAGCAGAGAAGGGCATTCTAGACAAAAGGAAGGACGTGCAGAGGCTTGGAGGTGGGAATGCATGAAACATACGGGGAATATTGACTTAAGCATGAAGATATATGAAATGATTAGTAAAAGTAAAGATTATCAGTGTAGGCTAGGATTTTTAATGGCAAGTAAACAAATAAAGAAGACTTTACTTAGTTGGCAGAAACAAACTTTTATTTGCAAAAATGGGAAACATGATGTAAACGCAGGTGCCCACTTTATCGCATATCAGTTTATTTACAATGACAGTGTACAACAGGCATGTACATCTGCAAACCCAAAGGTGCTGCTTACCTGATCTTTTCTATAATGTGGTTATTTTCTTTGATTGGCAGGAACATATAGGTATCTACATTCTTAAACCATACAAAAAAGTACAAAGCAGACAGTATGGACCTGGAATGCTCTATCTGTCTTCACATGGATTGTGGCTCATAACAATAGCTAAATGTGGAATTCTGTGTATCCGAGACGTTTCTACTTTGGTAAGCTGTTTTCTTAAAAAAATATTATGGGTGTATATATTAATCTCATATAGAGAAACATTTTATATGTATATAAAAATTTGCTTATATATGCATAAAAACTCTGAAAAGATATTGAAGGTACTAATTACCTTGCTTGCCATTGGAAGTATTAGGTCATGGGAACAGGAAGGAGATTTCACAGAATACTCCTTTATAATTTTTGAATTTTGAACCATTTGAACGTATTGCCTATTTAAAAAACTAAATGAGAAAAGGCATCATGGTTGAGAACCAGTATGACTCAGAAATCTCAGTTTTTAAATTGTTGCCCTATATACCAAATTGGTGAGGCATTTTGTTTGAGTTCTAATCAAACTGGCTTAGTTAGCATCCTTCAGAGCATGTTATCTTCCATTCTTCACAGTGCCTGTCACCCTCGCTTATTACACTCAGCTACTTCACACATAAATAGAACCTGCCTGACTCGAAGTCATCAGAACGCACCATCTCTGCTTGCTGAAGGCCCCTTCCCTAGCTTTATAGACTTCTGCAATTCATTCACTTCTCTGCGTCTGATTTCCTATTATAAACTGGTGATAATAATCCCAGTCCTTCCATACTACACAAAGGTAGTGGAAGAACAAATTAGTATTGGTGAATGTGGTTTGGACTGGGGATTTTAAATGCTATGTATTGCCAGTTGGCTACTTCCATACCAATTAAAATGCTGTTAGCAAATAGAAAATGATTTATCCACAGAAAAGGGGCGTATAACCCCATTAGAAAAGCCATGTGGTAGAATTGCATTTGTAATTTTTCTGCTTTATTTCTTAACTATTGAGGACACATTTGCTCGGTGTCGGAGTCATTCTCACCAGGGTCATGGGATTCAGTCAATGAGAATTTCAATGGATGGACAAAACATTCTGGTGAATGGGAGAGATGATGGCACCCTTGTCTACCTAAAGTGGAAGTACGTACAGTATTCAGTAAGTAACCCCATGTAGTATAGTGTTTTAAAATAGAGATTTTATTTTATGTAAGTACAGCAAGGCCAACATGCTGGGAGTCAACTGCCAGTGCAAAGAAAGTTTGTTATACTCACAGATCCCAGGAGAAGAGTACACTGCATGCTCAGGGACCACATGGGGCAGACCTGGGGTGGGTCAGGAGGCCGAGAGAGGGAGGAAAACGTGGATGAGATCGTCTTGTATGGTTTTCGCAGGAAGGATTGGGCAGGTTTAGGATTGGCTAGTTTGAATAGTATCAGTGGGTTCTGAGGCATAGAGGCTGGCTGTAGTTGTCTCATACTCGGCCCTGGGGTGATTAGGGTGGGGAAATAGTGGTCCTGATTATGAAAGCCCACTAGAGCAAGTGGTTGGGGGTATGGTCTCTGGATTGATCGGTTTGCATTTGAAAAGCGTGCTCCAGAGCAAATTGTTTACTATCTTTAGAGGCTGGCTAGCCTCCAGAAGTCAGCAAGGCCCCAGATACCAGAGCATCAAAATACAGAAAATAAAAATAAAAATAAAAATAAAAAGACATAGTTAATATATATCTGAGAGTGATCAGTCCTATCTCTCATAACATAAGAAATGTGGACAATTCTGACCCTCAGATAACTTTAAAAACTCCTGTTTATCCCCTACACATGTGTATATATACATATACTTTCCTAATTAGATTTTGCTTAGATTATATCAAAGACAGTTTCAGTCGCCAAACAAGGAGGGGATCAGTTTTAGGGAGGAACTATTACCATCCTTGCTTCCAAGTTAAACTATAAACTAAATTCGTCCCATGGTTAGGAGGAATGAACAAGAACATCCAGCCTGTGAGACTGGAAACAAGATGGAGTCAGCCATGCTAGACTTCTTTCACTGCCGTAATCTTTGCAAGGGTGGTTTCAATCATGCACTTCATTTTGGAAAAAATAATATTTCATGATACCTCCTGTGATCAAAGCAGTAATGAAATATGGGCCTTCTCTGCAACACTGTGAAAATGTTAAATGTTGTGGAGATTTTGTGTCATAACAATTTTGCTAGCCACTTGTCTCAAAGACTCATTTGAGGATTGCATCATCATGCCCATTTTATACATGGGATTCTGAATAGAATATTAACTTTTATCTCACTGTATAAGTCCTAACATATTCTTTATAACCAGCAAACAAATACTATCTCAGGCAACAACAAACTAGTGCTGGAGCCTTATTTATGCAGCTCAAAAAGAAGGACATTTTGATCCATTGGTAATCACCCAAACTTCTGACTCAAAACAAAGCTGGGTTTGAAACCATGGTCTAGGACTTACAACTTGGTGACGCTGGCATATGACAACCCCTCTAAATCATCTATCACAATGTTACCCAAGGTAGGGGATCTGTAGCATCTGTGAGCTTGTTAGAAATGCATATTCTTGGATCCCATCTGGACTTTCTGAGTCAGAATATCTGCAGGTGGGGCCCAGGAATCTGTTTTTAAACTCTCCCAGTTATGCTGATGCATCCAAAGTTTGCAGTGCCCTGGTGAATTAAGTGGAAGTAACAATACCACTCTCAATGCAGCGTGGGGTGATGAGGGCCACATGTGATTATGTGTGTGAAGCCGCACACTGCCTGGTGTATTCTGAGAGCTCAGCCAGTGCACTGGCTCTTCTGTGCAATGGCCAGGGCAGATACAGAGGGCATGTTAAGTTAGGGTATGAGGACAGTGTGAGGAGAGGGCACCCTAGAAAGGTCAAGAAGCTTGTCATGGCCTGGAGCCCATGTAAGGTCCTCCTGTGAGAAGCAGAGTCCTTTAGCCATGCATGGTGGTATACCCCTGTGGTCCCAGCTACTCTGGAGGCTGAGGTGGGAGGATCATTTGAGCCCAGGAGTTCGAGGTTGCAGTAAGCTGTGATTACATCACCGTACTCCAGCCTAGGTGACAGAACAAGACCCTTTCTCTTTAAAAAAATAAAAAATTTTTAAAAAAGAAATTCTAAAAAAGAAGTAGGCACTGAAGAGGAAGTTTCCACAAGGCACTGTGAAGAATTGTCCACATATTTCCTTGGTTACTTATCTATAAACTGAAATGGTTAGTTACCTGAAAATAATACAGCTAAATGTGATTTTTTTTAATTATGATTTTTGTAGCCTCTGTGTTTTCTTTTTTATTAATATAGGCGGTTTGGAGGACTCCTAGCCAGTGAAATTCTGGACTATTACCAAAAACTATTAATTTCCCTGAGCAGCACCATGGACGAGGAGAATGATTATTTAAGGACAACACCAAAAGTTTCCATAGATTTGGGATCCGATTCTGAACACACAGTTGAGTTCCTATATGACTAGCTTGCTTGCTTACATTTCTTTCTTTGTAAATCAGAGGTTTTCGGCTTGTGGTTTCTTTAAGCAGATATTTAGTAATATTTCTCTTTTTCCAGGTATCCCATGATTTTCAAAAAGAGAATAAGCTATGTCTGAGAGAAAATATTTAGCCTTTCTCAAAGCAATTGCAAATGGTACATTTCAGATCTCATTTAAACCATAGTACAAAATCCAGGCTTGCCTGGAAAAAAAATCTTCTACCCACACTTGTACTTGGTCAAAATGGTCTCTCTATACTTTCGTATTACAGATGTTATTTAGGAAGTGTCTAGCTAAAGAACAGCGTTCACTCATTCAATTAACAAATATTTATAGAGTGCCTACAGAGTGCTAGGCTGTGGGGGCTATAGCCATGAACAAGATAGAAAAATTTCTGCTTCCGTGGAGTTTACATCCGAATTGGGCATTGGGGATGGGCAGGGAGAGACAGATAAGCAAATGCAGAGGAAACAATGAGATAGTAACAAGTTCTACTCAGTGAATAAAAATAGGTTGATGTGATAGTATTGGACTGGATAGCCTCTCCAAGAAGACATTTAAGCTGAGATCTGAATTAAAAGAGAACACCACCATGCAAAGACAATGGGAGGGTAGCAAGAGTATTCAGGGCAAAGGGGGAAAGAAAGAGCTTGGCGTGTGGTATGTTAGGACCTAAAAAAGACCCGTGCTATTGAAGTGAGCAAGGGAGAAAGTGGTGGGAGGTGAAGTCTTCAAAGTGCGAGGAGACCAGGTAATGAAGGGCTTTGTAAACTAGGTAAAGAGCTTGAATTTTATTTTACATGTAATGAGAACTGAGTCAGGTGTTCTGAACAGAGGATTAACAAGGTATAATTGACATTATTGAAATGATTATTTGATGCTGTGAGAAGAATGTTTCCTGTAGGGGATAAGAAGGATAAGAAGCAGGGACATTGTTCAGGAGGCTGAGGCAGAGGTTCAGGTAGCAATGATGGAGGTGGAGGAGTCTTGTACCAAGGAGAGAAGTGGTGGATTCCAAGTGGGTTTCAGAGGTAGGGTTGATAGAACTCACTGATGAATTGGACATAGAGAGGAAAAGAAAGGGCCCAAGAACTCCTGGATTGTTTTACTTGAACATTTGTGTAGAAGATGGTGTCATTCATGGAGATAGGGCAGACTGTAGGGGAAGGGGGCACCTATGAAGGGAATTCAAAATCGGTTTTACCCATGCTAAGCTCAAGAAGCCTGTTAGACACCCAAGTGGAGATGCTAGTTCAGCCGTTGGATAGATGAACCTTGGGTTCTGGGGAGAGGTCGGGACTGGATATGTTGATTTGAGTCAAGGACATGCTGATGGGATTTAAAGCCATGACACTAGGTAAGGACATCATGGAAGCATGAATGGCAAGAAGCAGAAGAGGACCAGGACAGAGCAACTTCTGGTGAGCCAGGAGAAGAGTTCAGGGATGCAGAGGACCCTGAGGAGGGTTAGCCAGTGAGGTTACAGGAGAGCCAGGAGAGCGTGGCATCCCAAACTCTTTCAAGACATTTTGCTGCAAAGGGGAGCACAGAAATAGGGTGGTGGGCTGGCAGGGGCAGTGGTTGGCACACACCTGTAATCCCAGCACTTTAGGAGGCTGAGGTGGGCATATCATGAGGTCAGGAGATCAAGACCATCCTGGCTAACATGGTGAAACCCTGTCTCTACTAAAAATACAAAAGATTAGCCAAGTGTGGTGGCACACGCCTGTAGTCCCAGCTACTCAGGAGGCTGAGGCAGGAGAATGGCGTGAACCCGGGAGGCAGAGCTTGCAGTGAGCCAAGATCATACCACTGCACTCCAGCCTGGGCGACAGAGTGAGACTTCGTCTCAAAAAAAAAAAAAAAAAAAAAAAATAGAAATAGGGTGGTGGCTGAAGAAGAATGTGATGGTCAAGTGAGAGTAATTTTCCTAAGACAGAAGATAGTAGAGCATGTTTGGATACTGTTGGTGAAGATCCTATAAAAGGGAGACATTGATAATACAGAAGGAGATGGCAGTGAAAAAAAAAAATTTAAGTATTAAGACTTCAAAAAGAAGAAAAAAGATCCTAAGCACAGATGGTGGCACAGGCCTTGTGGGCAGAACATGTGGGTCACAGTAACAAAGAAGGCGAAGAGTGGTGACAGTGTGACCGGTCTGATCACCTCTGCTTCCTCGGTGGAAGCTGTGGCTAATATAAGGGCAGACTGATAGGACTTACATGAATAAAATGTTATATCTTGGGCAGACAAAATGTTTGAAATTATTTTCAAAAATGTAACAAATGCAAAGGAATTCAAAGCAGTTACATGTGGTAGGGTGGGAGGGGAAAAACTTGATGAATTTTAACTTTAACACATGTCTGTCTTTTTCTAACATGTATCAGAAACAGAAGGCAAGCATTGACTCATCACAAGATGAATTAGTTCTAACTGATGTTAAGAAGGAAATTCCTTGGATACAACAAAAAAGCCAAGAGGTATTTGTGAAACATGGGGTAGGTTTGAAATAGTGCTCTGTAGATGCACCAAATAGATCAGGAAACCTACTGGTAAGTTAGAAGATGGAATGAGACACCACTCGGCAGAGCATTACAACATACAGGTGTAACTTTTCTGAAAGCAAATAAACACCCTAAACACAGCCCAGTCATTTAGATCAAGTTATATGAGCTTTAAGAACTGTACGTAGGCTGACATGCAACCCAACAATGGTGTCCAGGTAAACCACAGCAAAGCATGAACTGCAGTACTCCACTGTGGAGTGAGTTTTAGGGGATGCTACCTCTGTCCTGTGGACCAGGAACAGGGGAAGGGATGTTGTGGCTGCAGCTGTTCAGGAAGGTGACTGACTGATTATAGCTCGTGCCTGGATTTAGCCTATTGATCTAGTCTCAAGTTCCCAATAAAAGTGCATACTGGTTTTCCTTAACCAACTGTTCACTAATTTTTCACTATTTATTTTCTTTCCATTGGCCATATAATTGACATGTGTTTCATGTAGCTTTAATGTCACTTACATAGCAGCAGTTAGATTTAAGCAAGGTATTGCAGTGGTATTACTTCATGTACACTTTATATTCATCTTTATAAATTTTAGTTTCTGTTTCTAGAGAATTGCTATCTATGTATCTCTTTATATATTTCTCTGTCTCTCTCTCTCTTATTTCTCTTGCTTTGTTAAGTGATACACTTGTTCTGTTTCAGGCCATCAAAAAGGAGGTTAATCTTTTTTCCAACAAAAGGAAAGAGATAAAACAAGGAATCAAATCACTTTCCAAAACTGTAAGTGTTGTAATTTCATATTCTAATACATTTGGCCCTTATTCTAAAATTACTTTTTGAACTTAATTTTGTTCTACCCTGAGGAACTATACCTCCCTTTCTCTGCTTGTAAGCTCAGTTTTCTGAAGTTCTTTAATAAGATAAAAGTTTCACCAATTCATACTCCATATCAACAGTGGTTTTCCCCATCTTCCCCCAAATTACCGTCTTAATTGCTTTTATAATACTGATTTTTACCAAAGTTATGCATTTATATTTTTACAGATTAAATAATACTGAGTTATGTAGTTAAAAATAATATTTTTTAAGCAGCCACTGCCCTACTTCTCTTGACTGATACTTGTACTCCTGAGGTAACTGTTTTCTCTTCTTTCCACTTTTTCATTTGGGCTGTTTACCTCTGTCTAAATAGTCTTCTTACTACTGTTGTTATTTCTTGATGTTTCTGTTTTGATGCTAACTATGGGCTTCCTGGTATGGAACATGAGTAGTTATGCTTGTTACTGCTCCCCATCCCCACTATAGCACACATATAAATCCATGCTTGGAATACATACTATGATAGTTATTTGAATATTCTTCAAAGCTGAGCCACACGGTATATTATTATTACACTTCTGCTTTTACAACTTGATTTTTCTTAGAATTAATAGTTAACCTTTGTTTTGGATAAGGCTTTCTATGACCTATTCAAACTCAAAATGCTAACAAATTCTTCTCAATACAATCAAACACCTGAAGTGATCAATCTGTCAGTGCGTTTTTTGGGCAACCTCCCTTCTAGAGCTTTCCATCCTCCAGCTCCAGTCAAAGCACCTTGCTCTTGCTCAGTAGACCAGGTGTATGGCTGCTGTCCTAGAGATCTGCCTCCTAAGTTGGAGCTCCTATTTCCTGAGTCCCACTTGATTTTCTTTGTATTCTTGGTGTGTGTCCTTCAGTAGCTTCCTACGCAGGACTGCTGTGTTGTGCCATGCTTGGGAACATCCTTTATAACATAGCTGTGCTTCTGGGGTACCATTCAAGTGGTACCACTGTGAATGGTGCCCTGCTGCTAGACCTGTCAGATGCTTTGGCTCTGTTCTTGAGAAAGGGTACATGGGAGGTACACTTTGTGAGATATGGTTTTTCTTAAAATGTAATTATCCTACACTCATATCCATTTGATGGTTTGCCTTCAGAATGTTTTTTTTTTTTTTTTTTTTTTTTTTTGAGACGGAGTCTAGCTCTGTCGCCCAGGCTGGAGTGCAGTGGCTGGATCTCAGCTCACTGCAAGCTCCGCCTCCCGAGTTTACGCCATTCTCCTGCCTCAGCCTCCCAAGTAGCTGGGACTACAGGCGCCCGCCACCTCGCCCGGCTAGTTTTTTGTATTTTTTTTTTTTTAGTAGAGACGGGGTTTCACCATGTTAGCCAGGATGGTCTCGATCTCCTGACCTCATGATCCGCTCATCTCAGCCTCCCAAAGTGCTGGGATTACAGGCTTGAGCCACCGCGCCCGGCCGTGCCTTCAGAATGTTGAAGGCTTGCTCCATTGTCTCCTGACTTCCAGTGTTTCCTTCAGAGACTCCAGTGCCTGACTCCCAATTCTTTGTAGGTAACCAGATTTTTATCTTTGGAGACTTATAGGATCTTCTCTTTATCCACAGTGTTTGGAAATTTACAGGTATGCACCTTGATATGTTCAATGGGTATTCTTGGTTTGCACCAGCAAACCTTTTCCACTCTTCTTTGAGCCCCAAGAGGCTGGCCTTTATGGATAGTAGCAATGCACTGTCTTGCCTTCTGACTTTCTCTTGGGTTTAGGCAATAAGTGGCATCAGCAGGAGAACCCCATTGTTGCTGCTCATGAAGGCCAGCCTCTTGGGGCTCAGATCATGGATTGCAGGGCAGGAGACTAAGACCAGGGTCCTCATTCTCCCAGTTTCCTCCCTGTAGGGTTATGAGCTGGCAATGACCGCCATCCCTCTCCTACATTTATGGGTCTCTCCAGGTTCATTAACCGCTCCCAGCTCTTGCCCTTCAGACCTAGAAGTGGAGATGGCTTCCCGCAGTTGGAAGCCTAATGCTTTATCATGTCTTGCTGGCTCTCCTGACTCTGCCAAATCTTTTTTTTTAAGTTTCTCTCTTCAGTTTTCCCATTTGAATGTGTTACCTTTTC